>NW_020799139.1:752355-757689 GCF_003259725.1 Athene cunicularia
CCGGCCCCGGCAGCCGGTGGCCAGCGCGGCGGGCAGGGGCCGCTCCCGCGCTCTCTCCTCTCCCAGCCGTGGCTCTTCCCCAGCGAAGCTGGCGGTGACCTGCCTCCGCCCGGCCAGAGCAGGGCTAGGGAAGGCTGCAGCTGCCCCGCGGAATATCCTGCCAGGTAACCGAGTCAAGGCACTGATCGACCTTCTCGCTGGATGACCTGCAGCCGGCTGTCTGCTGGACAAACCTCTGTCGTTTTACTTAATGACACTAAACCCTGTCAAAAGAGACCTCGTGCCATTAAGCTTCCTCCGGTCTGTGATCAGATATTCAACATTAACTCCAACACGGCCTGCGATCAAATATTTAACATCAAATCCAACGAAGTTACCTTTGACAGCAACATACAAATACTGAACAGCAGCCTGAAGCATTGTGGCCATAGAAAAGCTAAAACCACGAAGCTACCTTTTCTCCTCGTCAAAGAGCAACTCATTAGAGGGTATTTGAACAGCTTTCAAAATTCTTCACCTCAAAGCCTCACGGGAATTATTTATCAGGGGACAGGACTCAGCCAAGCAGAAACAAAAGAATTTGACCTCAGCTGCTCCACGGGCTAGAAACTAGCCTGGCTGAAGTCGGGGTTTCCACAGATCCTCCCACTCCCTTTCTCCTTGCCACACGAAACTCTGCTCAGGCAGTGTCAGGGTAGCAGAGAGGAAAATGCAAAACGTTTGGCTCTGGAAGCCTGGTTTGCGAAATAAGCCTGGCTTCAAGGTTTTGCTAAATTTACAGCTTTAGTTCTTGGGGAGGGAATGCAGAATAGAAGGACCTGAGAAAGGATGAAGGAAGTGACTGACCAAGTCACAGGAGTTACATGAGAGGTCAGACAGAAGAACAGGCACATCGTTCACTTCCTCCCCCCCCACCCTATTAGGAAAAAAAAAAATTGAGACAGATTCCAAGCAATGTATGTATTCGTTTCAGATTTCTGAAGGGCAAGAACTGTCTAGATAGATTTAAACTTTAAAGGACAGATTTGTGAATGGACAGACCAAGATCACTCAGGTTCCCCACGGAGGCAGAGAGCTGGAAGCTTCCATCAGCAGAGGAGCAAGGGCCGAAGGGGCAGGAGCAGCCACGGCGCGTTCACGTAATCCGGGAAACCCTGGCAGGTGCACAAGGACTACAGAAGCTTAGCAAAGCTTATCTCCTTAGTCTGAAACACACTTCGCACATTTGACGTGCCAAAGCCTTTAATAAAATATCACAATAAGCTTTTTTATGATTTGTCCTCAACCAAAATGAGTATGAATTCTACATTTAATATTAAACCATGAAAGTATAACAGGTCCAAAACGTAGTGCTTTATTACAGGTCTTTTAAATACATTTAAATACAGTGTTAAGTTACAGTTAATTAAAAAATTAACCTTTTCTATAGAGAATTTAACTATGGTATTTTTATTAAAAATAACAAAAACTGGTCATAAACTTTAATGTTGAATTTTTAGAAAAATCCTGTTTTAATACAACTCCATTGGTGCAGATTTCAACGAGCTGTAAAGAAAATATAAAAATCCTCAAGTGAAAAAAAATCCCTAAGTGATTTAAGTAAAATGTTAACTTCAAATAACAAAGCTCTTCCTTGTTGATGGTGCTCCTGGCTGCTCTATACTTTCCACATTCTTTTTTTCTCTCTAGCTTTTCCTTAAACCGTTGCTCAAAGTATTTTTCTTCTGTACCCCTTTCTCTCTCCTGCTCTTCCTCAATCTGCTTTATGTTCATTTCCTTTCCAGGATGCTAATATTAAGATTTCATTTTTATTCACCAGTAGTTTCTTGATCAGATTAGACAAGGGACTTTTAAATTGTGGTAATAAAGAACCAAAACAGATACAAGAATTTCATATTACCTCTGTTCTGCCCCATATTTCATTGCCAAAGTCTTCTGCATAAATCTCATCATCATCAAGAAGTTGTCAAAAACTGTGCCAGCTCTCACCTTTGAAGGAATAGCAGGGGGAAAAAACCAAGGATGTCTCTTTGTTCTCTTAAAGATGTTGTTGGGGTTTTTTTTAAACAATACGTTTGTATCATATATTCAATATAGAATAATCATATCAAGAACCCCATAGGTTTTTTACAGAATTTGATGAAGGATTCTCTGGTTTTGGACAACCGTTTTCAAGAATCTAAAGAACCCGTTTTAACTTTAGGCACACTTTATTGCTCTTCCACGTTTTAAGTCTCATCACTGGCTTGTCAAGCAACCTGAGAGAGAGGCACCCCAGAGGGCAGTTTTCTCCTCATTTAATCTCTGGGTAACTCAGGAGTAACTGAGCTGCTGGAGGCCTCAGTCATGCACCTCAAGTCAGGTGAAATTAAGTCATATTTTACAACACTTAGAAAAATTAGCTTAGGCACCTCACCTGCAGATGTTTATCATCCATAATTATATAAACAAATAACAACTTCAGCGGAAGATCAGTGTGTCTTACAGACTTTTCAATTTGTACACTTATTTAAATAAGAGCAAGTTAAACACATAGGTCCCTAAAACACCAAAACAACAGAATGTTTCTATGCAAAGGGTAAACAGGTTGCTATATACTCAGGGAGAGAAAAGTTCTTTTTTTTTCCAGTAAAGGCATCTCACCTGCTAGATACCTAGTCCAATGATGCTAATGTTTTCATAGCTGTAGATACTGAAGTCTGGTGAGTAATTTGGATTGTCAGTCTGTGGATGAGGCCAAACTCCTCTATAATTTGGGTTATCAATCTGCCTTGGTTTCCATTCCCTCCAGGATAAACTGATATTCTGAAGAGTCAGGCAAAGAAAAGCTGCTTAAAGTGTTACCCATAACTAGGATATGAGATTATTTATACTCTGTATAGAGGATTCTTGACCATAGGATAATGCCATTCTCCATTCACAGCATCATCCCAGTCTTCAGATTTCCCAGCACTTGTGTCCATAACATATTCAGGTTCATCCCAACCCTGTAAAAAGACACAGGAAGATTTGGAAAGCAAAACTAGTGCAAGAGTTCAACTTTATCAAACATGTACCCAGTAGAAATGAAATAATCCAGTAACGCCAAACAAGGACAGCAAAATACCTCTGGTTTGATGTCATTTGGATCATCAATTTGCATTTGATCATCCCAGTCAATGGGTTTCCTCACTGTTGGATCATTAATTTTTCTCAGTGGCAAAAATTCTAAGTCATCTTCTAATTTGCCAGATGCAACCATCTCATTATCAATGTTTACTTTGTAAGTCTGATCTGGCCTTAGAATCAAAGTATATAGGTGTGTATATCTGTCAACCTGGGTTTTAAAGAAAGCAAGTACAATTTTTAAGCACCTTAAGAACTCTTGGGAACTGCCTCGCACCAGAATTTTAATGCTAATTTCTAATGGATTTTTCATAAGCAGTATTAAGAAAAAAATAATTCCCAAAGTCTCCTAAAGGAGGAAAATAAAATTAATGACATTTTTCATATATATTTTTCTAGTCCTCCCATCTGTGTCTCTGAACAAAACTGAATGATTGCAAAAAAACAATAGTCTATACCTAATTGTCAAGAGGAAGCATCACAAGATTGGCAACAGTTATCAGATAAAGTAATGATTTTAGTTAATATCGAATACAAGTTATTTATATCCTAAACAGCTAAAGCAAAGGCACATAGAAAGGTTTACTACATAGGTTAAAAGCAAAACCATAAAATATATCCAGGATCTTACATTTGTATCACAAGAAAGTGCTCTCCCACTATGAAATGTGGAATTAAAGTTACAATTAAAAATCACAATTACATATACTGCTTAATAACACACAGCACCATCCAATCTTATTCCATACTGTTATCAGGTATTAGGAATTATATTATTAAATCAGATATTTCTTAGTTCGTTATATATTTGTGAAGTCCCAAAATTAACATGACAAAATATGATGAAAAGTAGAACATCTCAAAGGTGTTACACATTTGGAATAGTTGCTTGGGGCTTTGTTTTCGTTTTTATTTCCTAATATCCCTGCAACTTGTTTATTTTAAAGTTTATGTATCTTTTAAATGCGTATTTACCTTGCATCTGATCGCTTTCTTGATTGGATAGGGTTTATTCTTGTGACTTAAAATGGACTTTCTTTGTCTCAGATCCACATATATCTGGTCCTACAAGAGATTATATGCTTTGTATTGTTAACTTCTTTGCAGATAAATATTGTTTACCTTTTCCTTCTAATACTGTTTGATACCTCTCCCATTCCATTCCATTTTTAATGGATGACATGGCTTCTACTTAAAGTCTTAAATCTACCACAGAATTAGATTTTGCGTAGTTGGGAGTTTAGTTCTGATACCGAACCAAACCCAGAAAACAGATATGCAGCCATTATAAAAATTAACTATGCCCACAAGCTGAATAATTATATAATTATATTAGACACATGACAAATTTCACTTTGTCATACAAATGTACAAATTTCACCAAGTCACTGGAAACTACGTACAAGTATATAAGGGCAGATAACAGCCTACATTGTTTTAGTTAAAGGACTTTAAAAAAAAATCCTGCTGAAAACCTACTTTTATTCTAAGCTCATTCCAATCATTTTCAGTTATGTCCTTCAAATCAGCTTAGAATGTTTGCATAAATATGTATTTTCTTAATGCATATTTAGAGATCTCTCAAGCATGGAAGAGCTAACTCCTTACAGCCACAACATCCTTATTTTTTTAATAGAGCCTTCCTTTATGATTTTTCCACAACTGCACAACAGCAGTGACAGTATTTTAGTGACGCAGAAATAACTATAAAAGTTATAGATCTAACTATAAATTACCTATAATTTATAAATTAACTACAAATCACCAAACATGATGTAATAATGTGAATCCCCACTTAGGTTCTTCTGGTCCAAGTCTGAGGAAAAAAAACTTAACATATCCCCCCCCAACAATCTATCTTCTGCTCACCTTTCACAGTATGCCGAGTGATCAGCCTTCCCTTTGTTACTAAATGGTTTAAATCGTGAGGAGATGGCACAAAATTTAGCGTTTTCACTAGTTTGTAAACCTGTAAAGATATAATAGTTGAACTTAAGAGTTTTTTCCATTTGTAGTGAAAACTGCTTTTATTGCCATGTGTGGCACAACTGTAAAGGCAAATCCCCGACTCTAGAGATGGTTCGCGGAGCATCTTTCCACTGAAACCTTTATCTCGCGCTGCATCGCCATAAAACCTCCCTGCGGTGAGTTGAAACCTCCCGGGGTTCGCTTCGTACCCGGACCTCGCCCACCTCCTCTGCCAGCCGCTGCCCGCCAGCAGCTGTCTCT
>NW_020799139.1:757739-775170 GCF_003259725.1 Athene cunicularia
GAGCCCACCCCGGAGAGGGGGAGGAGGTGGCCCGGCGCAGGCGGGGACGCGGGCAGGGGAGCGGGAGCTGAACCGGGCCGCCTGCCTCCGCCTCTGAGGGCTCTTTGCATCCTCTCCTCGGCAGGGACACGGTGATGCTGCCCACCGGAGAACCCTCACAGCCGGGCGCAGCTCCTGTAGCGCCCGCTCTGTGGCTGACACCGAGTTGGAGAAGCCTGGAAGAACTCCGTTCTGCCACAGCAGGTTCCTAAAGGTGCGCGACGAAAATGTACGTGGAAGCCAGCGGGGCCAGACTTCGGGAAGTGCTGTGCAGGCAGCGAGCTGGCGTGTCGCAAAGAGCACGGCGGGCGGTGCTTCCCACACGCGGCTGAGCTCGGCTCTGAGGAAAGCCGCGCAGCTGGAGAGCAGAATCGTGAGCCGGAGGAAGCAGGCGGAACTGCAGAGCACTGACTTGGGCCAGACACCTTCGGATGAAGAGTCCGTCTCAGCTGCCTCCAGTCATGAACACAGTGCAAGGGGCAAGAAGTATCTGAAGAATTATGTTACTGCCGGTGGAAATACGACCCTCGGTAACGCCCGTTCTAAGGAAGAGGAAAGCATCCGAAGCCCTAAAAAGAATGTTATGGTCAAACAACAGCTGGGTTTGGATAGCGATGAAGAGGAAATGAGAGAGTTGATGGAGAGCTCTTTGGAGATTCCCAGTGGAAATGAGAATAGGAGAGTTGTCATAGCGGATGATTCTAAATGGAATGGAAAGGTAAATACAGACTTCGCTGGATTATGTATTTTTTATTTACACTTTTATGAAATTCTTTTAATTCATAGATCACTTTTTATTTAGATAACACCAGAAACTAAATTTTACTTTTGCATTTGTGGCTTGGTCATGATATGATTTACCTTCAATTCACATTTTAAAATTACTCTTTTTTACCCATTATAACTTGATTTCCTTTTTAGTGATCTACACATAATAAACAAAGTAACAAATCTCTTTTTCATGTTCTTGAAAAGAGTAAGACTCCAGTTTCATCAGGAATGCCTCCTCCATCTCATGAGGAAATTTCACCAACAGAGGTATCTAAAGCATCTTTTTTTCATAGCAAAGACTCAGAGAAAAATATTTCTGGTAGAGTTAATTCACCAGCACTTTCACCAGCCAGCAGAAACCTGTCAGTACTACATAATGTGAGATCTCAGTTGCCGTCTTCGTCCGTGAAAGACAATACTGTAAAGATTACTCTGCCTGGAACAGGCAACACCAAGCAAAGCCAAATATCACTCGAAAGTGACAGAAGTGAAATAAAATCATTAGATGAATTATTTTCAAAAGCAGCTGGTGCAGAAGATTCAATGAGCAGCGGCTCAAATGGTAAGTTAGTTCTAAATATTGTCACAGTAGACTTGGCGTGATTTGTACTAATAATCTACTGATAAATTGACTAATAAACATGGGCAAATACTTCAAAAGGCTTTATCAAAGGAATTATGTTTCTTTTTTTCCATGCAATATATTTTTATTTTTCTTGGCTTTTGATTTAATGGGTTCAGTTTCATAATTCTTCCCAGTGTGACATCAAAACAATTAAATTAATTGTGACATCAAAACAATTAAAACATTTAGAATAGTTTCTGTATATCAGTGGGACAATGCACTAATGGGTCTGAGTCAGAACAAATGTAACTCAGAGGCAGCAAGAATGTCCTGAACTCCGACGAGCAGAAACACTGACAGGCAAAGGAGGAAAGGAGAAAGAGCTGCTACAAAGTTAAGGGTTTAGAGTGATTACTATTGCTTTTCAGTATTACACTGTAATCTAGAAATGTAGTACTGTTTGATTTTTTTTTTCCCCACTTTTCTTGCTTAAGGGAAAGCGTACTGTAATTTTCGCATGAATTCTCATGATGATATGTCATTTGATTGTAGACTTCAGACTGAATATCCTGAGCCTTGATGATTTGGCATCAAATAGTACCAGTGAGGCAGCAGAGTTAAAGCAGAAAGTAAGTAGAAGTTCCCTACTAGCACATATTTCTATTCTACCTTTTGGTGGAGGGTGGATATTCTGAAATAAAGACTTCTGTTCTACTCACAGCCTATCTGAGGTGGGCGTGTCTCACTAGCTGCGAGGGTTAGATCAGGATTTTAGTCTACGAAACCCGACCAAATTTTTTTTAGTGTATTTCCTTACTAAATGTAACAGCACTGCACAGTTCACAAGATGACACAGAAGAACAACATTTTTATTTCCTAATAAAGTAGTAGCTAACTCCCAGTGATACGCAGCAAACAGGTGAAGAAGAATGGAGGCAGCTCCTAGGTTGTACTTTCCTGAGTCTCCTCAAATACAGTTGTTTTGTTTTACAGGGGACAGAACTTCAAATTACTCAAGAATCAAACAGAAATCCAAAAAAAGACACATTCCTGGTGGAAAAAGACCAAACTTCTCTTAAAATGGCAAGTGCAGTAACTGGTGTGAATGATGCTTCCCAAGGGGATATTGATAAAACTGATGCTGAAATCTCTGAGCATTTAAGTGGAGTTTCTGCAGATCTTCCTAGACACAAACAGGATTATCTTGATCATGAGGAGAGAACCGTTAATTCAGAATATTCTGAAGACTTTGAAAGGTCTCCGTCTACAACAGACAGGGAATCTGTATCAGAAATGTCAGAGGAACGTTCTGAGAGCTGCAAGTATTCTGGAAAACACCCATCCTCAGCATCGTCACCTTTACTTACGCGAGAGCAGCATGAGCAGGTACACAGAGTAACTGTCAAAGAAACTGCAGTTCAGACAGTGGATCCTCTGTTCACCTACAGCTGGTCAAAGAGTGAGTTCACAAGATCTTGCCCTATTTGGGCAATTTTTACATTTTATATGCTAGCCGAGTCAGCCTTAATAGAGCTATTAGTTTCAGTATTAGCTTCCCCTAGCTGACATTAATCTAAAAACTTTCAAAAGCCTGGCACTTTCATCTGCTAGTTGTAGAAAAGGTTGGGATTGGACAACAGAATAAGAATTTGGAACTGGTTTTTGCTAAAAAAACCCCAACCCTGCAGCAGGAAGCGTGGATGGGTGAGCTGTGTCAGCAACAGAGGTTGCAATAGCCTGAGAAACATTCTCAAACGGAATTCAATATTTTGACTGTAAGCAATACCACTGCATTGATAGTAAAGTGATCACCCATTGCAGAGTTGTTTTTTGCATTGTATTTATTTCTTGGGAAAGCACTATGGCCCCACTTACGACAGACAGATGTGACTTAACTGTTCCTGAGGGGTAGCAAGGAGGAGAAAGTAGAGGTTCTCAAGAAGGAAACAGAAATTCAGGGGTGCTTGAAAACAGTAGATTCCTTCAAGTACAAAAGCCTTTATTTTTACTCTGTCTAGGGTTAGAAAAGTGCCTCCCACAATGACGTGTTATGAACGTAAGAGTAAAGAAACTGTGGAGGTCATAGAACTCTTTTAGCATTTTTTTTGGCTGACAGAATTCCCTGTACAGCTCTACAGCAGTTCTACAGCAACTCATGTCCCAGGACGCTACTGAAGATGAACGAAGTTCCAGCACTAAACCTTTCCAAACCCAGTAATTGCTATTTTATCCTGTACACAGCAAACACCTCTGCAGTACTTGACGCACCTCTAGGACACAGTTATGTTGACCCAGTACCCGTTGCCAGTCACACCATCAGCATGGACGCAGTAGAAGGTACTGAAAAATGTTTCTTTTTCTGTTTTACTGTATTTTATGCACCTAACCCCTGCTTGGATTGTTCAGCCCTCACTATCTGAGTGAAACGCATCACTAAAGTGTACACTCTCCCTTTCTTGCAGCCTTGACAGCGTACAGCCCGTCCGTTCTTGTTCTAAATGCCATGTTGAAACAGCACTTGCTCTTGACTCAGCAGTTTGTAGAGAACATTCACAACCTTCACTCATCCCTCGTGGAGTCATTAGAGAGCGAGAAGTTCCACTACCATACCCTGGAGGAGGCTAAAGAGGTATTTGTGACAGACAAGAGGGCAGCCTAGATCCACTAAGGGTGTTTTCCTTGCCAAATGCTCCTGGTATTTGCAGCAAACACATTTTCTCTGTGTATTACTAATGAATCAGATAAAGTTCATGTTATCATTAAGCATATTACTTCATAGAAGAATACTAGAAGGCTTGTGCCCGTTAACGAGTCAAGAGTTTATACAGTAGAAGACGACTGAAGTCTCACCGAAGGTCGTGGTTTGAAAGAATAAGCTTTTTTGCTGTAGCACTGAACTGTCCTCAAAGGAGCAAGGATCTCCCTAACGTACAACAGGACTATCAGTTTCTGGTGCTAGTACAGGAAAGTGATCATCTTGACAAAGAATTGTTATTAAATACTAGAAAGTATTTATCCACTTAATAAATTTGCATATTAACTTTTTTTTTTTTTTGCAGTACATCAGGAAACACAAATCCCCACCTCTAACAATTGAGCAAGCACGTGAAGAAATTTGGAAAGCACAGAAGGAAAATCTGCTTTGACTCTTTGAATTTCAAGTAAAATTTACATATACAGATCTCAAGGTGGAACAGGAAACCCTGCCAAATTGAAAAATTGCACAGATAACTTTTAAACTGGACATAGTTTTCCTATTTCTGAATTTTATACTAATGTACATGATTGAGGGATCAGCAGGAACCTTCAGCCAGACTGTTCAGCCAAAAAAGAAACCAAGAAAACACTTCTTGTGTCTATCACAGAGATTGACTGATCTGTCATCAGGGTAGAAGTGAAAGTCTGTGCTACAGTGCCCGAGGAATGATCACAGGAGAAAAAACACCAGATCCTGACTTTAGTGCCATATTCCAACAGTGTTTATATAGAATTTTGTTTGTGTAGGTGGATAAATTCGACACAGGGAAGCTTTACAAGCCAAATCCTCTGAAATACGAGCCACCATTTTACTTTTATTAAAAAAAAAAGTGTTTATTGGAAGGCAGAACAATAAAATTCACAAATTGATAACATACAGGTGTTGTATGCTGATTCACAGACAGTTACAGTTCCACAACTACAGTAGATCTAGAACAAACTGATATTTCATCATCGTAACTGAATGGTTTTAAGAGGGTTTCTGCTATACAAACAAAGGGCTCTGGAAGAGGTTACCACCACGCAGACCTCTGGAGTGGAAGTGCAGTGTAAGGGCCTAACATCTTTAGCTGGTGGTCTCTGGAAACAGTTAAAAAAGGTTGTTTTTTGTTGTGGTTTTTTTTTTTTTTTTAGTTTTCTTCTCATTGCGATTAAAGGAAGTTTCCAAGAACATTTCATCGTTAGAAACTTGCAGAGCAGAGAAAATGGCTTCTCTTCTATTGAGCTAATTTGCTTTTATTAAAGGGTATATACAAAAATATAAAAAGCTTAAAGAATGTCTTCCGTTACAAAGCATTGAACATCCCTTAGAGCGCGTGAAAAGCTAGAACAGTTAACCCTCGTGTTCTGACCAGAGTTGTGACTGCAGCAGCTGGTGTGTAGGGGCGTTAAGTTGTAGGGTAGGTTCTAACAAGCTTGCACAGTGCTCATAGGTCACCTGTACTGGAACTAGATGCTTCATTCCCCATTTAGACATTAGGATACACTGCTCAGCATCAGTCTGACTTGATCCCAAGGCAGCACCCCTCCACTTCAAATAGAATTAACCTTTTGAGAGAAATAAACATACATTATGGAACTAGAGAACATGTAACCACATCAGATAACGTCTGTATTCCACAGGAATGAATGAATCACAATCCTGCACCAGGGAGAGCGTGACCGGGGTTTAATTCTAGTATAAAATGGGTAACTAATTAAAAAATTTTTGCAAAATAAATGGAAATTCTTAAACTTGCTAGACATGTCATAGTAACGACTGGCCTTTTTTAAACACTAAGCGACAAGTGTTGAAGTACATGTCATAGCTTTCCATTTTTCACCATAGTTTTAAAAGTAAATTCATTTGTCACTTCCTCCAGACTTTAATCCGGATTTATACAAGTTTAATGTTTTGTAGAAGATGCAAGACATCTTTCTTCAGAGAGTCTTATTCAGGTGGTGGAGGGTCTTGCGTTTCACGCTTCACTGAAACAATAGGGAAAAGAGTTCTTACACATTCTGCAGTTACCTACGCTGTCTGAAATGTTTCATGGAATGAGGGCTCTACAAGGAATTTTTCCTTTTGGGCTTTATTTAAACCCATTTCATTACACAGATCTACTGCAGCCATAGGCAGAAGTGACTTTTCATTCAGCATGCCAATTTTTTTCCTTTTAGTCATTGGCAAGCATAGTTGTTCTACCTACAGACTCTCTGCAAAAATCTATAGTTTGGGTAATTGCCTTCACCTCTCAAGAAGCACCTCCACTTTTTCTGAACTCTTCCTACACTACGGTGAATTTTTACCGGTTCTGGCTTTGGCAGAACACAACTAACGGTAGGAACCTCGGAGTTGGGCAGGACCAAACAGTAAAGCCTGGTCTAACTTCCTTCCAACCCCAAAGACCTTCCAGCTCCCTCCACTACCTCAGGGATTGCTCCTGTTCTGGGAAGGGTGATGTTCAAGGATGCAGCCAGGATAGCGGCTGACACGGAACGGCTAATTAATTAATGTTTCAGAAATAATACAAACACAACTCCTAAAAAGGAAAAGATGCTGGGTTAATCAGAGTATATGTCTACTTACCTGCTGGTTTGCTGTATCCATGACATTAGAAAAATTAAGGGTTACTAGTCTTTGCATTCAGGTTTAAAATCTACAGTAAACAAGATAAAGCCACTATCGAATCCGCAGAGTTTTTTAAATTGCTTAGAAACATTCACTTACATTCATCTCTGGCCTTCATGCGTGCGATAAACGAGTAACTTTTATTTCTTCGGTAGTTTTCATAAGGGTCATCTAATGCAACTCCCACTCCTTTATATTGATCCCATTTGTCTCGGATATCCCCTCCCTTAATTGGATCCTGAATTCCTTGTTCCTTGGCTCCCAATCCACCAGATCCACTCCATCCTGCAGAAAAGATGTAACGTTGCAATCCTGTGACTATTTTTTATTACTAGAACTCTGAAGACAAACACAGACATTTTGGAAACAACCAAAAAAAAGCATTCATTTGATACAGCAGGATGGTAACAGCCTGAAACAACATGGGAACTGTTTATTTCAAAAGCATTAATATGCAGATTCTGGGAGCAGACAGACATCAGCACGATCCCTGAAACTTTTACGAGGGCGAGGGGAAGGCAGCACAAGCCCCACCTGCCCAGTCCAGCCCGTGGATGTGCACTACAGGGAGATGAAACACCTTGGGTAGGGAATTTCTGTTTGTCTTGCACATCCTGCCCAGAGTGGCAGCTACCACCACCGCTCCGTGTGCCACACACTTACACCTCTGAGCATCCTTACGCTGACCTTGGAACACCAAAGGATAATTACTTATGAACATGTATTTATTAATTGTATCCAAGGTTTTGGTGCCTGATTTTGTTTCTTGGCATGCATAAGACTCCAGAGCAGCATCTCACCCATTTTCACTAGCATTTGATGGCCTTTATTTTCTTCTCCAAGTCTCGATTCTGGTATAGGAGGCCCAGAACTGGAGCCCAAACCAGCAGAAGAACTGAGGAAATAAAAAGAACAAATTAAGAACAAGTGATCCTGTTCTGACACAAAGCAAGGTCATGTATTCTCTGTTAAATATTAATACCCAGTATAATCCCATCCACTCTACTAAACTATTCTTTTATAAAGCTATTACAGAATTAGAAAGGTGCCAGAAACACCCAACCTGCTTCTCAGTACCAGGGAAATCAAACACTACGGTCTTGCTAACAGAGAGTACTCGGAGGATTCCTCCTGCTTCCCAGGAAGGCACACAAAGCCTTCACAGCTGCACGGGGGTTGATTGTAACAAAAAGCCACCACAACCAAGTAATAGTCCCTCTACAAGCACATACAGGTATGAATTGTTTCTAAATCCGCCTTCCATCTTCTTTTCTACGATTTGTTGCAATGCTTACTGTTCCCAGCTTATGCAAAAAACCCCACGTCGGTACTTTTCCAAACAACCCAAGTAAAAAAGAGGAATAAACAAACAAAAGCTTACGGAGGAGTTGGGCTGCGAGACCGGGACCGGCGCCGCCTCCCTGGGGAATACGATTTCGATCGCGAGCGCGAGCGCGACCGCGAGCGACTGTGAGAAGAGCGGGACCTGCTGCGGCTCCTGCAAAGGGAGAGCACACGGGGTGAGAGGCACGAGACACCGCAGCAACAGCCGGGGTCCCTCCTCCGGCTCCTGCCCCCCACCTCCCAGGGCCCAGCCCGCCGCACCCTACCTGGACTGGGAGCGCGAATAGGATCGTGATCGAGAGCAAGAGCGAGATCGTGACCTCGAATAGGAGCCAGATGACTTTGAAGATCGGGAATTGGATCGGGAGGACGAGCGACCTCGGCTTTTAGACCGACTGCGAGACCGAGAAGGCCCACTGCACAGAGAAAAGCAGAGAAACCCCAGTGAAACTCCTGGGAGAAGCACAACCGACGCAAACACACTTCTGATCAAACTCGTACTGCACACAAGCACTGTATTTCTGCAGGCAACGCAGTGAAAACGTGAGTGCGGCAAAAACTTTTTTCTGCAGATCAGAGAAATTCCAGCGAGTTGAAACTCAAGTTATTCCATCAGCACGTTGCTGAACAGACTTTCCCCTCTGCATTTAGCCCAAGATACTCCACACGAACAGCATGCATCACAAGGCAGCAGACAGGATCTCTCACCTATTTCTCTTCTCCTGACCTTTCCTCCGCCTCGCTCTCATTTTAGCTCTGAAGAATTCGTACAGTCCATTCTGCTCCCAGCCTTCACTGCAATAAATCAACCACACACAGAACCGACATCTGTAAAATTCTACTTTGATCAACGCAGAGACGTTCAGGATTTCCGCTAGATTTGGTTGGGAACAAAGAGCCTGGGCAAAACGGTCTTGCAAATCTCAGTGTAAGATCAAACAGCGTGTGCAGTTTAAAACACAACAAGAGCACTCATTTCAGCATTAGAAGAACCAAGACACAGGCGAAGGAAGAGAGAGGCACTTCGTGGTTTGAGACAGCTTCTTAGGGCATTTTCCTTACCATATTGTTAGCTATACCTACTCTTACCTGTTTCTAGGCCTGTCATGAGATGGTGGACTATAAAATGCCTCAACCGCAGCCAGTAGTCTCTCACTGGGGGGCATTGGGGGTGGAAGACGTATATCTTTAGGATCTAAAGGTTTATACTCATGATCTTCAAGCTGCCGGAAACAAAACAAATTACATTCGTGTCATGTGTCATGGGGTGGCTACCTGAAGAGATAAATATAGATTTAACTGTGTAGGGACCTCACATTTCACTACTGGATAAAAAACGGTCCAGAAATAAGGATTCTGCAGATGACCCAATGCTTTCTCGTGCTATCACTACCATTTTGAGTTCTATGAGAACAGCCAGCACTACACAGGTTGCAGCATTAACTGGATCGCCAGGTAGATAAAATGCAGATCTCATCTATCCACCTTGGTGCTAAGTGGCTGGATGGAAGCCTGGCAAAAGCTGGTGTATGCTGCGAGTAACACAAAGTTAGAGATGGCAGAGCCCTATTTGTTCATCTCAGACCAGAATGCATACATGTGTATATTCCCAAAGATGCTGATATAGATACATTTCCTGTTCTCTATCATTCTTTGTTTGTATATATATAACATTAACGTTGCAAAACATCTTTGTAAAGAACTCTGAACACCAAAACTAGGACAGTGGCCACATCAGAACTGCAAGGTCCCTCTGCCCATCTGAAAATCACCGGGCATTTCCACGTTCTAAAAACCAGGGTAAGATTTCCAAGACTAAGTTAGTCCTTCACATACATAAGCTCAAACAGCTTTCACCAGGACACAACAGTTAAAAGTTTCACCATTTTCACTCCTTTCTCCCCACCCCGCTCCTGCCCTTACACACCCTTCAACAACTTGGCTGATGGTTGCTGGATGAAAGATTTGAAACTACAAATGTCTGTGTTAAACTGTCCCTATTATTGATGATGGGATTTCGATCTTTTAACTCTACTATTCGGGGCGTGTTGCAACACTTACTTTTACAAGCGGAGCCATCAGCCCAGCAGGAAGATCAAAGTAGGGAACGTTTGGCACCAGACTAGGATCATCGTGGTTCATGTGCGGGGGCCCTTGTCGCCGCATGTGAGGAGGTTGCCCGTTAAATCCATGCGGGGGAGGCCCGAAATCAGGGTGCTGTGGCCCTCCCCAAGGAGGATGCTCGCTGATTCCAGGATGAGGCAATCTGTGACCAGGGTGATGATGAGGAGGTCCAATTTCTGCAGAGTGGGAGGGTTAAAACATTTTATTTAGCTATAGAGAAATGAAGTACATCGTTAATTGCCTTCCATTAATGCATTTATCCTAAAAAATCAATTTTGGCACCCAGAGCCTTGCAGACCCAGAAAAGCAACAGAACTGGAGAACTAGAGGCTGGCTTGAGGTCCACGTTCATGGAAACATTCCAGTGCATCTCCCTCCCTGGCCATAGTGACCGCTCTCAACACAACAGGATACTTTAAGTCACTGCTTAAATTGGGGACATACTGTGGTCAAAAGGTACCACAAAAAAGACACACTCAAGAACAAAAGGTTTCAGATGCAGCAGGGCAGCTACTGATGAGATCGATTTCTGAAGCCTAAATACACAACCATGGTTTAGCACAGACCTGTAATTAGTTCTGTCTCTATGCCAAATCATCATATATAAAGAAATAAATACGGCAGGAATTAACTCACATGAGTAGGTGACAAGAAAATACTTTGTTTAAAGAGGCGTTTCGAGAAGAGGTAGAGATAATATCCTGTTAAAATAGAGAAGTGAATGACATCCATCCAATCACTGATGGAAAACCATTTGCCATGAACGCCAGGACACCCAGCTGAACTCACAGCACTACACAGAGAAAAATGCAAGACTGAAAACCAACATTTTCCAGCAGCAGGACCAACAGTTTTTCCAGAAAAAGCCATTATAGCCACTGCCCAATCTTCAGCCAGTACTATTTGACTCATCTTCATCGGAACTTGAGCACAGTCTGTGTTGTTATTGCTTCTCCTAACTTTAGCCATGTGATTTAGTAGATCCCCTCCTCCAACAACTTTACATGAAACAACAGATGTTTTGGATCAGCACTACAATCCAAAACAGAGCATCTTTTCTGAGCTTAAACCTTAATTCCCCCAGGACAAGAAAAGCTGTTTTCCCTACTATCACAACTCTTAAAAAACCCCCAACCAAACAACAAACCCAAAGAAAAAGAAGAAAAAAAACCCCACAACAATCTTTACTGAAGAAGTTAATCACAGTACTAAATATATAAGCTCTAATTCATTGGTTTTCAGTGTTTTTTGGACCTGGGAATTGAGATCCTTTTAAGCTCAGAATAGCAACTCCTACACAGCAACGTAATTGCTCTGGTAAGTGGCTTGTCATACAGAACCAGAGTGTTCTTTAGACTTTACACGGGTAAGGATCACTCCAGAGTAATTACGACTTCTGCATGTGAAATAGAAACTACGGGAGGGCAGAACTACACCAGACTTCACCAGGGAGCCTGCAGCCAAGTCTGAGCCCCAAAGGCACCAACTCCACTCTCAGACGTCCCTGTGTTCCAGCGAGGGAGCAAACCAAGCCAGAAGGGAGAACTGGAGGTAAGGATCGTTTCACCAGACACTACTGTGCCACACAACGTTACGGCAGATAATTTGAGAGCTTTTCAGTAAAAATAAAAAGAAAAGAAGGACATGGATCAATGTATGCACAAGAACAAATGCTTCTGGCCTGGCTTCCTCTAACATCCTCCACCTATGGAGGGCACAGCTGAAGAGCCCCCATCTACAGCCTGATGCCCGGGAGATCAGATTTACAAGCAAATGCTGCTTCTCACCTTTGAGTTTACTACTCTTAAAAGTGAAATAATCACAAAAGGGGTGCCTGTAGAGATGCTGACTTGCATTTGGATTGCGATTTCTGTTTATCTGCATCCATCAGGGAGGGAAGACTCAAAAAGCAAGGAAACACCCAACTCTGAGCTGTTAGCAGTAGCTTCCCAAACCCCCAAACTCAACATTTCTCAGGAAAAAAACCCAACAGTCCACCAAGAAGCAGCTGCCAACCCAAAGCACTAAATAATTTTGTAACGGCAATCAGCATCGCAACATAAGAAAACCTGGCCTGGTACACACTTTACCTTGAGGAAAATCCCCCTGGGGGTAATCAAAACGATGAGGATAAGGAGGCCTTTCAAAGGGATGGCGAGGTGGAAAATCATCCTGCATGAAGCGAGGTGGAAAGCGGTTGAAATTATGCGGATGCGGGGGCTGGTTGAATTGGGGATGTTGCTGATGTGGAGGAAATGGGCCTCTGAAGTGAGGTGGCCGCTGCATTCGAAATGGAGGTTCCCTTTGACCCCCACCCCATGGAGGTTGTTCGTGCTGGTTGTTCCACGGGGCTTCAAACTGGTTGTTCCAAGAAGGATCTGGCTGGTTGTTCCAAGGTGTCTCTCGTTGATTGTTCCAGCCTTGATCTCTCTGTTCGTTCCACATTCCTTCATGGTTGTTATTCCACGGAGGACAGTGAGGTGGTCCCTAGCGGTGAGGAAACGCAGCCTGGTCATTAGGCTACAAAATTAGCAAACACAATAAAACCAATCTACTTTTCTAAAGTAAATATGGCCTGTAGGCAACACATACAAGGGGAAAAACTTTCCGAGTACAAGGTTGGAACAACTGCAGCTTCAAAGACCATACTGTTACTGAACCAAACAACTCCTTGTTCTGCTTGTTCATAGGGAAGTGTGATGGTTGCCAAACTGAAATCCAATTTCTACTTTGCCTTTAACTGGGCTCAGAATGAGAAAGCTTGGCATTTGAATCTGGATTTCTAACTTCCACAGCTTTTTCACCACACTTCCACAAACCAAAATGGTCATTCTGAACCTTCACCTCCCTCTGAACCTTGTTTCAGAGCTCTGTTTCTTACCTGTTGTTGACCCCATGGTGCAACAGGGTGAGGCTGGTCAAACCAGGGTGGTTTATTTGGGGGAATCTGATCATGAGAACCAGGACCCCGTGGCCCACCAGAGGCAGGATCCTGCACTCCGGACCCTGTTGTGTCATATTCTGAAGAACCAGCTAGAGGCATTTGAGATTTACCATCATCTGAAACAAAGGGGAGACTATTATAAGCATCCAGGTCACACGTAGTTAATAAAACACCAGCACACTACAACAGGCTCCATCCGAATTTTGCTGGATGTGTAAACACTTTGCAGAAATCTATTTCTGGGAGAGAGGATTCCTGATCCATTTAACATTTGTCTCTTTAGTTCTTTTTATATTCAAGCACCAGCTGCAAGCCTCCTCCAAACAGGTTCAGGCTGTTGCCTGAACCAAGTCAGCATAGCACAATACTTCACTACTAAAAAAGGAGGGAAAAAAAAAAAAAGATTAAAAAAAAAAATCTCACAATGTTGCCACCCACGGATTTCTGCTGAGGTCCCCAGAACAGGTTTGTACCTGCTTGCGTAACTGGAGCAGATGGTGGAGCCGAGGCTGGTGCTGCTGTGGGGGCCTGAGGTGGGGGTGTTGATTTCACCTCGTTCTCTAGGGGTGGTATTTGTATTTGTTGCTGCTGTTGCTGCGTTAAACTGTTCACAAACTCTTCGTGTTGAGTTTTCAGGTTCTGTATTTGCTGTTGGAAGGCTACTTGTACAGGCTGTACTACCGTCGCATACTCAGTGATCAAATTTGCCTGATAAAATGAGATAAAATAAGACTAAGTTAACACTGTACCTCAACCAGTTATCCTCTCTGCTCATTCAGAATCTCCTACGTTGCTCTCCACCCCCTCACAGAAATGCATGAGAACGCAGGATAACCTGCTGGCAGAAGAACCCAGTCACACTATGAAGCTCCACAAAGATTTCCAAAATACTCTCTGCAGGCTAGAATCCACCATCTCTATTAACGCCCAGCTTTCAAATACAGCTAAAATCAACTGCGTTCATTCTTCATGCTAAAAATGAACAGTTCCTGCCATCACAACAATTTTTATGCTTACTGTATCCAATTTAAAGTTATGGTTTCTTTAGTTTCCTTTTGACCAAACATTCATTTCCATAAAAAGAGAACACACTGACAAATATGTACATGACTGTAGCAGTTACAAATGCAAAGAGACTTTCCGGGATGGTATCAGCAGCTGGACTATTGAATGTTTGAAATAACAAAGTTATGTTTCACATTGTTTTTGTAATCCCTTGTAAACAACTTCAGTGGAATGGGGCACAGGGGCAGGAATTAATATTTACCTTTCAAAAACAAAAACATTTCCTAAATTTGCTTTCAAAATATTCACATAAATAAGAACAGTGTTACTTCTCTTTTGTGGCTAACCTGGTACTGGCCAAGTCCAAGAGCCGGGCTCTGTAACTGCTGAATAATTGACTCATCAAAGTACCCATTTTTCTCCCATAGTTGAAGAAGCTGCATAAATTCAAGAGTGAAAGGTTTTTAGAAATGATGAACAATAAAAGAAAAATTGAGGTACAACATTTTTACGGCTCTAGCTTTGTCAAAAGACCTAGGATTTTGGCATTTGTCTTTGAACCACCAGATTCAGATGCATTCATCATTATGGTAACTTTTAAATAAAGCCTAGATACTTTTAAGTTCTAGTTTAAACATTAATTAAAGCACATTCTGTATTAGGCTTTATGAAGACAATCAAACTAGAAAAAAAAAATAAAATCTCAGTGGTCTTTTTCCATCCTCGTATTTGTGATTTTTACCTAGAACTAACCTAATGAACCAAAGCATACAGTTAAACCAAAACCTGATACTCACTCTGGCAATTTTCTGTTGCTTATCCTCCTCCACTGCTAAAAAACTGGTGCAATAAATAGGCACAACCACCTTCTGTAAAGCAGCCAGAAGATCTCGTGCTTGCTTCCGCTGGCTTCAGAAAAGGAGTAGGAAGAGAAGAGTTACTGCCTTTCACTGTAACACTAAGAGCATTGTAACATTCAATTCATCTCAACTTCTGCTATATTAGAAGTAGTGGATTCATAAAATAGAGTTCTCTCCTTTGCATTTTTACTGTAAAGTCTTGTCTGGAGGAAAAATACATAAAGTAGATAAAAGTTGAATTTGATTATTAAGCACTAGATCTTTGTCCCAGCTATGGGCATCTTAAGACAGTTGCTCAAAGTAATTACTATATTAAAAATAAAAAGTGACTAGTCAAACCAACAATGTATCTGTCAGGGAAAGACTTCACCACATTAATCAAAACCTCAAACTGAAAGCCACAATTTAATCCTTACCAGTGATGCAATACATCATTGATTAAGTAGATGAGATGTAACCGAAGCTCAAAGTGAGCTCCTTCTGCCGTTATACGATTTCGCAGGTGCCCAGCCATCAGCTCACAGTGTGCAGGAGATTTTGCATTACTAAACATCCAGTTCTTGCCAGCCTTAGAAAAGCAAATTTAAAATATTTTAAGTTAGTCTAATGTGTTCACATCACATGGAATGCCTAGAACTCTAAAATAATTGCACAGGAAGCTTTCAAGTAACGTGTAGCACCTTACCTACCACACAACGTAACAATAAAACTGCTGTTTACTATACAGACAGCCTCAAAATTCAAATGATACTTAATCCACACCGCCACCAAGTAACTGTTCAGATTTAGATCACTTACTGAGATCGCATCTTTCGTACAAGTGTCAATTATCGGCTGCAACAAGTTGTCAAATTCATTCATATCTAACTGGGTTTCCTCCAAAACTTTTTGCATTTGTTGCTCAATTGCAAGGGCTATTGCTGATGTGACTTGTTCCTGAAAAAAAGAAAAAAAAAAAAAGAATTATATTACATCTGATATTCTTCTGAAGCACTTAGCTGCTGTATCACCAATCTCTTAACTGTAAGTAGCTATCTCGAAGACCAAGACCTTTTACAAGCAATGTGACCATATATAAATGTTTCAGTTATTTGGTTTTGAGAAGAAAAGCCTCTTGTTGCTCTTCAGGAAAAGTCCAGGTTGTTTCCACCTCTAAAATATCTCCATCGGGGGAAAAAAAAAAAAAGCTATTGCAGGAAGTTCCTAAACATACAGAGCATAATCTAGGCATACTGCCTTCCTCTAGAAACATTTCAGTTTTGTTTCCAGTAGCTTTAACAGTAAAATATGGCCTGCAAAACCCAACTTCAAAGCACACAGTGCCCTGCCATCCCTAATGAGAATCCAACTTAATACTACAAGCTGGAACTTCTTGCAGTTCCCAGCAACCTGCAGCATTAAACAAAGATGAAAGCAGTTGCTATTTATACCAATCTGCAAATCAACTAGGTTTTTCATATTGTAAATAAACTGTTTTAATCCAGGTTCAATCTTGCTAGCACAACAGATATACCTGTCCTAAGGAGATTATGGCATTTGCCACAGAACAAAAATAAGCAAAGGAACACTCCCTCTCCCCACCAACCACCCGTCCAAAGGAAACCTTCTTCCGCCCCCCTTTCAGTCCTAATTTCTGCAGCCACTGGCAGATAAACCAGGTGAGTGTTTCTCTTAAACCAACCTGTCTCATTGCAAGGAGATGCTGCTCCTGCTGCTGCAGGTTCCACTGACTCTGCTGGATAAGTTCCTCCACGGAAGGAGTGCCCTGAGGAGCTGGGATAGGCGCAGCCGGTGGCAGAGATGGTTGTGGCAGTGGCTGGATCTGTGCAGTAGCCTCGATATCTTGACTTTGCTTGCACAACACTATCGGACAAAGTAAACTTTTAAAGTAAGCCTCACAGAGAAATCTGCTACCACCAGCCCACACAGGAAAACCATGCTGGTTCCAAAACTGACCCTCACTTTTTCCACAATTGCTTAACACAAAATGAAAATCGTGCTGGCAAGGGTGGATGGTGCAAAACAGGAGTGTCAGCAACTCCTCGAGCACTTCGAGAGGAATGACTCCAACACAAGCCCAGCCCCCGGAGCTCCTGCGCTGGACCACCGTGCTCTTGAGGGCCCTCCGGGCGTTGAGCTCCGTCTGAGCCTGCGGTGCAGCCCAGCCTACCTCCAAACCCGCAAACTGGGGGGGCGGGAAGAGCCGCGGGCAGGGCTCAGCCAACTACCTGGAGCTCAGAGAACAGGAAGAGGCTGCAAACCAGTCCTGGCGCGTCAGAACGGGGCCAGGAGGGAGAAAAGTGTCTCCGCCAGCCGGGGCCGAGCACCAGTGGCCGCGGGGGAAGGGAGCAGAGCCCGCCGCGGCCCTGTGCCGGCCCCGAGCCGCCGGCCGCGCACAAGCCGCGGGCCCC
>NW_020799139.1:775220-784170 GCF_003259725.1 Athene cunicularia
GGGTAGGCCCAGGCCCGGCCGCGCGAGGGCCCGCGGGGCAGCGCCTCAGGCCGGTGTTCAGGAGCCAGCTCGGCCCGTCAGTCGCCCACCGGCCGCGCCGCGCCGCTGGAGGAGCTGAGGGCTTGCACACACATCGCCTCTGCCGGCCGCTGAAGAAGCTGCTTCTGGACCTTGGCCTCGGTCCCCGAGTACCTGCAAAGCTGCTGCTGCACTCCCAATTCGAGAAGTTCCTCCACTTTTAGAATGCGACGTCCAAGCTGCAATTCAGTTGCCAGAAAATAGAGAGCATTAAAAGAAAGCGTGTCATTTAGAATGTTTCATCTTGAGGCACAATCCATTGCAGCGGCACAGACCATTGGCATGATGTAGAAAGGAACACGGATGTGTAGGAAGCCTGGTAGACAGCAAATTTAACCCAAAATTCAACTGCTGAGAAAAGAAAGTGCAGACGGTATACAGGGACATTACTCAAGCACTGCTGCTTTTGTTAAGTGGCTTCATTTCTTCACACAGTTCAAACGAAAATGTTCATTTCTGGTTCTTGACTTTCCTTCTGCACCCGATACTCTAGTTAGTATTCAAAGTGGGACTAAAAATACACCACATACCTGCTGGATTCAGGAAAACATTCCTTCAAAAGCAAGGTACTGATCGGATCAGCTTCACAGCCAAGCCAAGAGGTACAAGGCATGGCGGGGATTGTTCAACTCCTTCTACCTACACAATTCAAAAAACCCCACAAAACTCCAGCATGCTTGAAGACCATTTACATGAGAGCCAGGCACTAAAACTCCAAGTGGGGCCCAAATAATTCTGGTGCCCTTTAATATTTTAGAAAAACAAAATCTGCAAGTGGAAGCAATCATCTGGGAATCTTAAGAGGTCTAAAGCAAACCTGCGTATCCTAACGCTCACCTGAAGCTGTAATCACTATCTTAAGTTTCAGGCATTAAATTACACTTTACAGGATTTCCAGTCACAAAGGTAACACTCAAGACATCCTCACAAAAAGCCAGAACTTTTTATTCTTAACAAGACGTACCATGAAGACCCCTCTATATTATCTACAGAAGATAAAAACTCAGAAAGATTTATGTTTCCATGTATTCAAATGAAAAAAGAAATCAAACACAAACTCTGACCATGATTCTACATCGCTCTGCAGTCCTGGAAATGTGACGCAGATCCCAGATTACATTCAAATCTTAGTTTATATTTAAAAGTCAGAAATTTTTCAAAATTCCTGCTGCTGCCTTCCATCTCAACACAAACCTTACTGCTTTGCACATCAGAGCCCACGCAGTCACTGTCCAGGCTGCCACGTTCCTCAGCATGCAGCAATGGTTTATCCACAAAATGCCCCAAAAACTTCAGTTACCTGACAGAGATGTCTTCCAAAAACCATCTGAACACCTGATTTATTTTAAGACAGGAAAGAGTCCCAGTACCTGGAGGTCACCAGTGTGGTTTCTTCCTGTTGGCCCAGAAAGGATCCTGGCTTCAGGACGGGCTGGAGGGTGAGTTGCAGGCAATCTGCCTGAGTAACATCAGAACTTCACAGAATGAGAGTTGAAATAGGAACAGGAAAACAATACAAAAGTGTTCATTTGCTTAACTGCCAGATTTCATACAGTGAGGAGTGTGGGATTTTGGTTTTGCGGTTTGTTTTGGTTTTATTATTTTTTTTTTCTCTAAAACCACCCATGTTCACATCAATTTATAGAGGTCCAACACAAAAAACAAACAAAAAACCCCAAAAGAGGATGGTCACTGCCATCTGCATATTTGCACTTTCATATCTACATGTGATTTTATCATAGACCCAGCATCTCAGAATGAACAAATTTGTTTTACCAGCCTGTACCATCACCACAAAGATATTCCAGAATTATTTTTAACATCTGACAACATGGTTCAGAAATGGAAACCTTAGAAAAACAAAACTTCCCCTTTATTTATATTGCACCTTTTTCACAAATAGCTACATGGCAGAAGTTTCTTCTGCTGCAAAATGCTACATCAGAAAAATGTGGGTTTGAACACAGATTAGAGAGAAAAGGTCTTGAGCTTCAGCAATCATCATGGGTTGACCCCAAATTGCCAACGCTATTTTTACAAATCACTGTACACCTACAAAGCCTATGTATTGCCTCAATTTTATTTAGCATTCAGTTTTTTAAAAAAACACAAGCATTTTACCAGATGATAAAGATGCTCTAATCACTACTGGGTATTCAAATTGAATCTGCAAGGGAAATATTTTGAAGATCTCTTGAAAGAGCACCAAATAATCTACAGAGCTATCAACAGAAAACCCACTGTAGTGGGAAGAGATCAGGTTCTCTCACACTAATCCTTCTAGAACTATCCAGGACTGTTTGGGGAAGAATTTTCCGATTTTGTTATGTATTTATACATATGTTAGAAATGTGCAGTGGAAACCAAAACATTTCTAAGTGACTGCTGTCCTAACACTACTTATGGCACCTGCATCATCCTAGTTTCAGCCCGTGTAAACATCCGGGAAGGTATCACACCCATCCAGTGAAACATTAATCCAATTCCTCACAAGTGGCCATGACTACTCATGCGTGGCGCTCCCAAAGCCTCCTGCACGGAGAAAACCCAAACCAACCCCCTTCATTTTAATAACAGGGTCGTTATACACGATTGTCTAGATATGCCCTTTTTATTCCAGTGTTTCCATACTTTCTACAGACCTATGTACATAGTTAAATACGTCATTAATTTACAAACCATGTTAAAACAAATGTTTCACCTTGCCAAACAAAATCTCGCAGCGACCCAAGATTAAAATATATATTACAACAGTATCAGAAACTTCTTTTACCTGAATGTGGGCAATATTGCTTAAGGACTTGGATTCAGGTACTCAGCAAAACCACCTCTTGCAACTGGTTCATTTAACCGTTTTAATTATATGCTCTACCATACCAAGTTATGCCTGTTCACCACAGACCTGAACTAGAAGAGCCTGAACATTGTCAAGCAGTCTCCAGGGGAGAGATTCACTTTCTGGGCCCTAAACAGATGATATCCATGGTTTGGGTCAGTCCCTTTCTGCTCTCAACGACAGTAGTTTTGTTTCAGAGACACAGTATGGCCACGAGCCCAGATGGAATTCAGGACAAGGTCTTTTCAACAGAAAGCCCTCACCTGCTTCTGCACTCCTGACAGAACAAGCTGAGCTAAAGACCTGCCACGGTAGGTGTGCAGTGCAAGCTTTCTCTGGAAACAGTTGCAAAAAAGATCTGGTTATGTTCTTTAAAAGGAAACCACCTAAATATATTTAATAAGGCCCCTGATCTGTGAATAAAATACATGGAGCTTTATGCCAAGTATCAGCTCAAGCTGTGTGAAGATGGTACAGTGGTGGATATACCAGAGGTACAGATGAACTCACAGCATGCCTCTACATCCCTGGGCCACACCCTGCTCTTTTTTTCTGGTATTTCACTCCCCTGTGAAGTAGCGAAGAACCATCTTCATTCTCCAAATGGGAAACTGAGGCACAAAGGACACAATTAAGCGTCTGTACGAGTCTTAACAGTTTACAGCCTGTTCCCTTTTAAAGCAGTTGGAGAACTTCAGCCCCTCTTAAAAACCTCAGCCTAAATATCTCATCTTCAAATCAGTCCTTTGCAGAGCCAGTGCCTAATCCAAATCCAGAGCCCACACAGTACTTTTTACATGTATGTAAAAGCAGTCAAATATTGGGAAGTGAGCCCTAGAAATACACATTTTGCACTTTCCCATGCTAAAAAGAAATAATTATACATAATACTGGAACAGACAGAAGAAATTTCATCTGAAAGAATGCTTTTCCTCATCATCTTGTTCTTGTTAACCTGGGTTAGGGAATAATTTATTTAGATTTTCTAAAATAAAAGCCCAAGTTCTAAGCTAGCATGAACAGACTTGACTCCAGCCACGTCAAGGAAGTTCTGCTCACATATATTAGCAGCATATTTAAGTCATCTCTGAAGTTTCAGAAGGACCATTTCCCCTTTCGAACTGTATGGTGGAAGGCAGTCGATATAACTACCTCCACAGTCAGCCAAAAGAATAAGATCAGGTTGACTCTGCACTTAAAAATAATTTTTTTATTATCCAGAAAAGAGCCAAATCATCATCTCGCATCACGGAAATGGTAATTTTTAAAGCAATAAATAAGTGGAGGGAGTGTTCTGTACCACGCCCTAAATTTTGTCACTGGTATCTAATACCTCTCTAGCAAAACCATAATTCTTATGCTATCAAAAATCATACTGTTCAACAGCTTTTCTGTTAAGGAAAGAAGGCCCCTAAAATCTTCTTTTGCTAAAGTAATAACAGTAACAATCTGATTCAGTGAAACCCAAGTTCAACTGGTTTCATCCCCCTCGTGCACAAACGCAGTATCTGACGCACAACAATCAACTCATCTAGAATTAAGCACATTCATTTATACTAACTGAACGAGTTCTTCTGAACCATAAATTATCTATTTACCGCTCATTCAAATTTTTTCTTTTTCTTTACAATTTACTATTCGAGCTAGGGGAGTTGCAGGAACACAGCAGGACACAAATTTAACTTTTTTCAGTGGAAAGTGGAAGTCAGGCTAAATGCACCCAGCAACTCCAACAGCAGGAATTGAGAAACTTAATAAACCAGGTAGGGGCTAAAAAGATAAGACTTAAGAAATTATTACGAATGAGGATTATTCAAATTAATGCATTCATAATATATGAATCATATAAAGAGCATAATTTATGCATAAACCAGAAGAAAACACCTTAAACCTTTCGATTTTTAAAGCAACAAAAGTTTTGTAAGAACAGGTGTGAAGCAAGTAAAAAAAAAAAAATCGTATTATTCCAAATACTTTATTTGTGAAGGTGTTTTCTGTATTGCCAAGGAAGAGCAATGTCTGGAGTTACAGGACTGCATTATTCAGAAAACAATCATGATTTTAAGCTCTGTTTGTTTGTTACCTACAGTGACTGGGACAAGAGCAATTTTAGAGAATTGTTTCTCTATGCCTGAAGTACGCTTCTTGGAGAGATCGATCATTCTACTGTCTACTCTTTCAGAAACACTCCTGGTTTGTCATCCACAACTGAAGACATCAGCACAAATAGTAGTGAATACCCACATGAAGTTTTGTAGTTGCTCAAGATGAACTCAGGCCTCCCTATCTGCAACTGGTACACGTAAGTCAATCCTCCTCAGACAAATCCTGACAAGCAGAAGCACGCCTTGGTTTCACTTCTTTCTCAAAGTTTCATTAAAAGAAAGTACCATTAAAAGATATCAGAGAACCAATTAAAGGTGATTTTACTGGTGTGGAAACGAAATACTGGCCAGAATTTAGCTGCCAAAGGAACAATCAGTTGACAGACTCTGAAAAGGAGCAGTGACAGCAGATGTTTTACACTGAAGTTACGTACGTGCATTTCAGCAGAATCTCTGCACAAGAGCTACACTGTGCATTTAGTTCCAGTGTCAGATCTAGCTGGGTCACGCTTAAAGGTCTGCTTGGCAGAAGTTGAAGGTCTGTACCACTTTCACTACACATGCATCTTCCCTTCTGCAAAAACTGTACAATAAAATGGCTTTACGTTCATGGATGTACTAAAAGTTTCTGATAATGTTGGGGACACTTTGATATCACAGTCTATACCTGTTTGCCAGGATTCTATATATCAAAACGATTTAAGTTGTAGGTAGTTGGATAGTTTTGCCGATTATACTGGAAGTGGTCTGTTAGGATATTGGTTCGACCATACTGATAGTCTCCGTGTTGTGCAAATGCTGTGAGTCCATTCTGAGACTTTTCAGGAGTGTTTCGATGCCGGTCCAAATTCACAAGGTCTCCAGTTGTAACTGGAAGTAGCTGCTTCTTTGCCTCTTGGTTTGCATCATATTTTGTCTAGGAAAGAAAGCAAGAAAGATTTTCTTAGGGATCACCTACCGTATTCATATACCTAGAAAAAAACATACAGTTTTACAATTACACTACTATCTACGCCTATTAGTCTTAAAATAGGAGTGGCTTCCAATAAAAACCTCATGCCTCTCAGGCCAAATCAGTAAGCTGCTCTTTTGCTCAAGACATTTAAGTGAGTTACTTCCCGCTCTTCCATTTTTCAGGAAAACATTAAGATCAAAATTTAAGTTTATTAGAGGCCTAACAGCTGGCCTGACCCAAGCACCCAAGAGGCTGAGGTGATACACATTCCTCCTCCACAAGGACATATTACGCTCTGCATTCTGCGTTTTTGTTCTGCTAGCTCTTAACAAAAAAATAATTCAAAGCTACCAGACTGTTTCAAGTGAGTTTTCTGAACAAATAAACCCCTTACCTTGTTATATAAGAAGACCCCTAAGATAGCTGTCATCATTCCAAGGACGTTGGTGCTCGTAACCGGGTTGCGAAGCATTATAAGGGACACTGTGATGACCATGATTCTTTTTGTGGCATTTGCAACAGAGTAACTTAGTGGGCTGATCAGGTTAAGAATACTGAAGGCAATGACATTCTGGGCAAAATTACAGAATCCGCTGATTATAAGCAGCATCAGGGTCCAGGACCAGTGAGACATCGTGCTCTGTTAT
The DNA here is from genome assembly GCF_003259725.1 of Athene cunicularia. Classification (NCBI taxonomy): domain Eukaryota; kingdom Metazoa; phylum Chordata; class Aves; order Strigiformes; family Strigidae; genus Athene; species Athene cunicularia. The sequence goes on from NW_020799139.1 coordinate 781,842, forward strand.
AAAGACAAATATTATAAAAAAAAAAAATTATCTCAGGTTTCAGATAAGAGACCAAGAAACACAAATACAACTTGAGTCATTTCTTACCTGCCACTAATAGGAACGACATCTGCAACTTACCTCTAAAGATGCACCCAAGTGCAATACATTATGCAACTACTAACTCGGAGAAAATATCTCTCTACTTACTCATAACACATGGGTGCATTTGTTCCTGTCTCCAGCTACTAATTCCCAAGATTTACGCTGTTACATAAGCCCCCTCTCCTAAACCTGACACAAATTCTCACAATAAACGCTATGCTCACTTTTTTTACATTGTTTTGTGAAACAATCTACAGGTATTTCACAATAGTTCCTTCTGTTATGATAAGAACTACTCTGAAAAATTTAAGTGGCTTTTTTTGTATCAGTGGGGGTATGTGTTTGGGGTTTTTTTTTCCCCTCTTTTCTTTCTTAATGGTAGACAGTTTCCTAAATACAACACTTACCAAGTCATTCTCTACTAAGAAGGAAGAAAGATCTACCAAAACCCACGTTGGGATCATGAAGAACACAGCATGGCACCCCAGTATGTTCAGCAACCGAAGATGATGTATTCGGGAATCTCTTAACACCTGACAAAAAAACCCATTATTAAACAGCCTTTCTTCTGCTACTGCCCACGTTATCAGCAGAGATGCAGGAGCCACATAACAGTAACAGCTTTAGACAACACATTAATTATGAAAATAAGTAAATACTGTTATAGTATGAATTTCCTACAAGGATGACCAAAGAAAAACTGATGTTCATTTGGAAAACCATTGTTTCTTGAGTGGTGACTCTTACTATTAACAGGATAATACACTTTAAATGCTCTACAAACAAGAAATCACTTTGTAACTAAATAGATTCAAGACATACACTTTAATTTTGTGTCTCAGATTTCAAGAAGTGCCTGGTGTTGACACAGACTCATTCACTACAGAAAAAGGATTTGCTGTAGCAAAATACATTAAAAGCTTTCAAAGGAACTATTAAAGTTAAGCACAATCAAACTGTCAGCAGGAAAAAAACCAAACTGTGCCGAGAAGAAAAGGCTCAGGATAAGCTCTGAGTTCTGCCCAGTTTTCAGGATAACAGCTTTAACAGGTAGGAAGAGCTGTAGAGGACAGGCACACAAAACAGCCAACCACTACTCCAGGCTCCCTTGACCACAGTCAAGAAAAAAAAAATATTTAAAAATACACATACAGGAAAATACATACCACTCTGCTAAAGAATGATGCTACTGTGCAATATTATGAGCAGCAAAACAATTACCTTCTTTGAGAAGATGTTCTGAAGTGAAAAACAGAGAGTAGCAGCAAGGGCACTGATGAGTCCCCACATGTCAAAGGAAAGTTCTGTGACGGTGGCCAACAGGACACCGGTTATTATGGGGATCAGAGACAAGTACACCTGGAAGAGGAACAGAGAGGAATAGATTCATCTTGGAAGACTTTTCATTTCAACTGAGTTTATACAGTTGAAGGAAAGGATAGAGGAAAGGAAAGGGACGAATAAAGTGACAGAACTAGAAATCAACTTTTATACTCTTGAGGGTGACCACAGCACGCACTATAACACCACCAGCGTATCAGAGAGCATCACTCTGCTCTACGTTTCAACGTGTTTCACAATAAAAGGAAAAGAAACTTGCAAAATCTGCATAATCTAGTTTCAATCACAAAACTCCCCCAGCTAACCAAAGCCCGAGCTTTCCTGATCCCAGCCAGCAGAGCACACCACAAACACCACCAAGAGAAGAAACCTCAGCAAACCTGTCCGCACCTTCGTCGTCTGCTTTTCCTTCATTATGATCCGTGAAAGCAGAACCACCCATATTGGCATCGTCGCTTTTACTGAGAACAGAAGGAAAACGTCGGTGGGGACACAAAGCTTGGGCCAAACTCCACTAACCACCATCAGCAGTGCTGGGGACGGGGCTCAGGTCCCACCAAAGCCATAACCTCAGCCCACGGGCTCATCCGCCCTTGTCACTGTGCTGGGCGCTCGCACAAACACGGGACAGTTCTTGGTGCTCTGGGACACCGCGCTGGGCACCAGTATGAGCACACTGTGGAGACTGGGACACGGCACCGGTATGAGCAAACACCGGGCTTTGGGGGACCCCAGTGCGCGTCAGTGCGAGCAAACGCAGGGCCCCAGGATGTGGAAGAGCGAGACGGTGACGGGCCGCGGGAAGCCGCCGAGCAGCAGCTTGTTCACCACGTTCCCGCCGGCGCTCAGCCCGTACCAGGCCAGGCACAGCGCCGACACCCGCGCCCCCTCCCGCAGCGCCGGG
>NW_020799139.1:784220-808304 GCF_003259725.1 Athene cunicularia
CCCGTCCTCCTCCTCATCCTCCCCCCCGGTTCCCTGCGGGAGCCCCGGCAGAGCCGCCCGCAGGCCACGGGAGCGTCACCCCCCGCCAGGGCGGGGTAAGTTACGGCCCAGAGCCCGGTGTCCCCTCAGCCCCGGGCCGTGGCCGCCTTAGGCGGGAGCTCCCCCCAGCACTACGGGCCTGGGCTGCCTGAGGGGTTAGAGCAGGGCAGGAGAGACCGCGGAGTACGAGAAACATGCGGGGGGAAAGTCTCTTCTTTTCGTTCTGGTTTAGCAGCACGGGCGTGCTCCGAGGTGGAAGGCAGGGGGTAAGGGCAGCGCAAAGTGCCGGAGGAAACCAAAAAGGCAGGTGGCACAGTGACCGAGCTAAGGTCACCTACTCCAAGGCGATGAGACAACTGCTCCTGACCTTCCAAACTAACTTAAGGAATATGTAATGCTGGTGGTGTCAAAAGATAGGCAAGTACCTGTCAAGCAGGAGGGGGCGTGGGGGGGGGGGTCTAGTCATCCATGTACTGTCAAAAGACATTTCTACATCATTAAGGTACCTGTAAAAACATGCACTTTAGGTAATGGCGAGTCCCAAAAGATTTGCAGATGAGCCATTTCATGTCATCCACTGACAAGGAGAGATGGCAGTATATTGATGTAAGGTTTTAGGATGAGAATAATAATTTTCTAAGGCAGTTAGGAGAGACTAGTAGCGGAGAAACTGAGTTCATGCAAAAATGAGAGTACACAGCAGATACGCACACGGTAAACTTCATTTGAACTTGTTTACAAAATTGACAAAAAAAATATCACCTTGTAAACTTATTCACATTTGTTGGAGCTCACAGAACTGGTTATACTAGCATGCTGAAATAAAGATTGTCAAGCCTCGTCTCACCCTGGATGACATCCACGTGAGTTGACCCTTACAGCAGAAACAGACTCGATCTGGAAGAAGATTTGAAGCTTGCATTGGGAGGGGATTTCTCCAGCGACGTTGTAGCCCTGGGGAAGGGGCTGGCTCCGACCCCCGACGCTCCCTGGCGCCGAGCGTCAGCGCAGCCGCTCCGCTACCGCCAGCTGGGTGGGAGCGGGAGGCAGGGACGGACTGAGGGCACCGGCTCCCTGAGGGCGGTCCGCAAGGGCCAGCGAGTGCATCGGAAATGTAAGCAGTGGAGAAAGAGATGGGGTTTATAAAAGTGTAATGTCATACTTCGTCATTTCCTGAAATTTGCTCTAAATTCAAAGGCCTCAAAAGAGCACGGACCCTGTTCCTAAATAAGACCATTCAGGGTAAGAGGGAGAAGGGGCGGGGAGTAAGATGCACAATATTTTTTACATAAACGAAACCCAAGCATTTTCCAAAATGTTAAGCTTTTTAGCCCTCTACCATCAAATCTGCCATTCTGAACTGCAAGACAGCAGCTTTCCCCAGCTCTAAAACACACTGCTTGACCTCGCAACTGCAGGAGGACAAAACAGAAGTAAACTGAAAATATACTTGGAAACATTTTTTTGGTAACCACTTTTTCTGGTTTCACCCTCAGACCTCAGATATCAGACGTGGAAGCAAACAGACATCATTTAAGATTTCTGAGACACCCACACATTTCAATACCAGTCAGATCACAACAGCAGTAGGTTTGAACAAGAATGACTTAAAAATAAACAAAAATACAACCTTATCAGTTGTATTCCAGGGAATGAACCAACTTAACGTATACGTGGCGAGGAACACCCTTGTAAAGTCATGTAAGAGCTTAATTCTGCTCTCAAAGGCAGGAGAACTCTTGCTTCTCCACAGAGGCGAGATCCAGCACAAAAGGGTTGACAGAGTTAACATCACTAAACCTAGAAATATTTTTGGTATAGTGTCCCCTCCCCTCTTCCCCTGGACAGAAGTCCAGCACTGGGGACTGCAGAAAACAACTAGTCCCAAATGTTAAAGCAATTACAGTTAATAGAAATTCTGAGCTTTCTAAACCAAACCAGGCTGCTTTAGAAAGCACTTTAACAATTAGGAATAATACATTACAAATTTACTGAGGAAAAAAAAAAAAGAAGATGAACTCTGATCTTTTTTAGACTTTGAGGTACATTAACAGCAATTGGGTTATCAGTCTCCAGACCCTGGATGCAACCAGAGCTCAAAAAAGAAAAAATTAAAAAAAAAAATCCAACCTGTGCGACTGAATACCACCAACGTACTTGGAAGACATTTTGCATATCCCTAACAGCCAGCTGCTGGCGACAGCGTCGGATGGGACTCAGCTTCACCGCACCGCTCCGACGGATTCTCGGTGTCGATGGTCACTTAGCTGGTCTGAATTGAGCAAACTTTAAAAAAAATTATTTAAGTATAAATAATTCACAAACTGTTTTGTGCAAATTTTTTTTATTTCCACATTTATATCACAATGTGTCCACTTAAAGGACCAAATAGCAAAGTTGCTCCCTTCTGCATCCCAAGAACACAGAAGTCTAGTTACTGTACATTCACTAAGGCTCTTTGTTTTTGCAAATTGCGTTTATGATGGATATCCATAAGGCAAACAATATCTAAAGGAATGGTAACAAGTATATTTCCAGCATACAAACAGGCTTCCTTTTTCCCTCTCACAGTACAGTTACAAACTTGTAGCACCCTCATTACATTTAGATTCTAGAAAAGGTGATTTTTCTTATTATTTTTTTTTTCTCTTTTTTTTTTTTTTCCTAGAAGTTTGCAGGAAGGGAAAAGGAGGAAAAATATTTGGCTGGTGGTGGTGGGATCAAAAATATCATTAAACATCTAGTTTTTGCAGCATTTCTCAGAGACTGGATTTAAACTGAAACCAGACTAAAATATGTGGATGCCTATGGAATGTTGAGCTGAAGCTGGTCTCCCAGCCTGCAGTGCAACACCTGCTGTTTAAAACCCAATCTCCGTACCACATGACTTTAAAAAAAAACGCAATCATGTTCAGAGATGTGATACAAATAAAACTACAGTTTTTGCACATTGTCTCTCCAATATCTCACTGCCAAATAAAAACCCAAATCAAGTCAAATAAATAGATGCATATTTTGTTAAGGTAACTTCCACAATTTTCTCTGTACCTGCCTGTAATAAGATTCCGGCATTCAGAAAGTGCTGGAAATCCTCTTCACTTCTTGGGGACTAACACTTTTTTATAGCTGGCTCGCTATAGAGTTTTGAACTCAATTTATCAACCTTCGTATGCCTTCCTTTGCAATTGTTAGTAAACTGGTAGCAGCATTTCACAAAAGGAGAATTTAAAGGAAAGAGCTGTAAAGAACCAGCTCCCTCACACCCTCTGCTCGTTGGGCCTGTTTGTCCAGGACAGGAGGCTTTCTCCATCTTTAAGTGGCATAGTGTCTGCCATTTTTGCTAACTGCAGATGTAAAAGCATTTTTAGCAAAACTGTACTCAGTCTAGGCAGACGTAAGGCAGGATGTTCAATCTACCATCATCCCCGTGTGGATCTAAAGATATGCACTGTGTCCAATCATACCAGTTACCCTGTGTGTCATAACAACCGTTCACGCCTGGCCAGTTATGTTCACGTATTCTGTCGAGGTCATCACTTGTGACCTCTCTTGTGACCCCAGGCAAGTCTGTAGGTTTGCTGTTAGGAGCTAGAACATGAGTCTTTCTAGCCTCTTTTCTAGTGCTTTCCTCCTGCTTTAAATATTCAGACATGAAGTAGTGAGCTCCTGGAGTCTGTACTCCTGATGAAGACAGCAAGCTACTCTGTCTGTTTAAATATGACTGAATGATTTCATTTCTGGATAATTCTTTCCAGTTCGTTTGTTCAAAAGGGCTTTGCAGGTTGGGTTTTTGCTCCTGCTTTTCCATTTCTGTCCTGTGCTGTTCAGTAAGTGCAGGGATTTCTACCTGCAAAGGATCTTTCTGTGTTAAAGGTTTTATCTGTCCTGTCATGGGATCAAAAGTGAGTTTTCTCTCTTTTAATCTCACAGGTTTCACACCCCCTTCTGTCAGGTGCCCATCCAAGTTGACCGTATAGTCTCTGGGCCGGTACCTTTTCTTCTTTTTACTATCGGAACCTGAAGCAGCATCATCACTGTCCATTTTTGAAGTGTCCTGTGAAAAGCCCATGTGTGGCGTGAGAGATTCCCCGGGGTGGGAGCTGGTTTTGCAGCTGGGAGATGTGTGCTGTTGAAGTGTCCCTGCTGTGTGCCTTTGCTGGCTTTCCGACGGTACCTGCTGCTCCTGCCAGTGCTGAGATACCTCAGCTACCGATGGCTGAGAGAACTCCAGTCTTTTTGCTGGCATTGGAGGTGTTGAGGGTTGCATCAAGGATGGTGGCGGTGATGGCACCTGTGCAGTATCCAAGAACTGAGACCTTTGAGATGGACTAGGCAGTGAATCCTTTGGTGAGTACGTAGTATGCTGCCGAGCAAAAGTATCATGCCTAACGTTTCTAGGGCTAAACGAGGAACAGCGAGGACTCTTAGGTTGGTGCGGTCCTATGGTTTCTTCCGATTTATCATGCTGCTGAAGCACTGCAGTCTTTAATAACGAGGAAGTGCTTGAAGGTTTTACAAGTCCTGGAGAACTGGTGTGAGGTTTTACAGCATTTACTGGGATCTTACTGTGTTTATCGTTTTCACTGAGTTCTGTCCTGCTGCTTTCAGGCCCTGCATGTAGATTTACGTCTACAGGACTAGGAAAATTTTCAGGACTACCTCCAATTCCATTTGTTGGAGGGGGTGAAGAGTTTTGTAATACTTCATGACTAGCTTTGGAGACTTTAGGGGGAGGAGGGCCCTGATGCCCATCCCTGTGTTCACCTTTCCTTTTCCGGTTTCCCAATTTCTCTGTTTTTGGGGAATTTAGTTTCTGTATATCATTCCTGCTTTTCAATTCACTGATTGGCTTTGATCCGGCCACGGCAGGAAGTTGCGTTTCTGGTTTGCAGTTGTGAGCACCACCATTTGCTGATCCGGGGGGATTCGGCAACCCTCTTGGCACTGGTTCATTCTGGGTTACAGGTTCTATCAACTTTTGCCAATTCCGCAACAATTTCTTGGCACGTTTGGCAAGTTCCTCATTGGACGTCTTCTTCCTCACCTCATTGATAAGCCTCCCAAGTCTCGTTTCCTATAAAGAAATAAAAATGGGTTTACAACAGGTATCGCTCCAAACAAAATTCCTAAAGTACCTTTCTGCTCTGTAATCCTTACCCTAAGAAATACCTAGTGAAAAACTGCTAAAGATTTAAGTGCTGAATTAATCTTTTTGGAAAGGATTAGTCCAGTTGGTCCAGCGCTCTGCCAGGCAACGTGAAACCTCCTGTAGATTTCAAGTCACACTGTCTTTATTCCCTGGCTAAAGAACCAGAGCTGTGAAAAACACCAGAAAGGAATTCTTTAATCAGCAAGAACCTTAAGAATAAAGGCACAACTTCAGATTCGAGGGGAAATGCAGCACCCAATGCAGAAAAGGTGCGTGTTTATTGCAATGAAAGTATAAGAGCTACAGAAAGAGGCAAGAAAAAAAAATTCCAGAATCTTTGCCAGTTACAGGAATACACTGACAAGTAAAATCTCCATTTCACAAACCTGATTGGCCAGGGTGCGACTTATATCCCACCTTCTTCCTCCATGTCTCCTCTCCCTTCACTCCCCAGTAGCTCGAAAACGTATGAAAGACCCGATTTAAACAAGCATTCCTAGGGTGGCCCAAAGTGATTTCGTAAGCGGAAGGAAGTGAAGTGTTTGATTGTTCCCAAAGCACATTTGAAAACAAAGAATTGTTCCACAAGTCAGATTACTTAAGAAAATCACTTCAAAGGAACACGTAGACCAGACTGTGAGAGAAATATGCAACATGTTGCGATACAGATGTTGAAATACAGATGGGCTTATAATTAAGCAATACTGAAAAGCAAGTAACACCAACAATTTCAATATAAAGGTTGACAAATTTTTTAGAGTTTAGCCATAAGAACGTCTTAGGGCTCTGTTTCTGAGCATGGCCAGTGGGACTGCAGCCATGCCACCTGATACTTCAGCTTTTAACACACCTAATCTCACCAACTAGATCAGGCACTGAAACCTGCTTAACTGAATTTATGATTAATTTTACAGACACAGAGTAACTAGATTCCTGTTTCAGATTCTTTGGTGCTTGGTCACCAAACACCTAAAAAGGTGACCAGTACTTCAGCAAGCAGAGTGATGTTGCTGAACGCAACAAAATTAATCAGTAGCAATGATTAATGTAATGCCCTGCACGAGCCGGAACTGTGCTGCACAGAATACTGATCTGAATCCAGAAAGAATCACTGTGTGTGCACGGAGATGTCAGAAGCAGCACGAGAGGGACAAAATAATATCTTAATTGTGAATCCTTTGCAATCAATGTATTGTTTCAAGAAAAGCTCTTATGGAAATTAGACAGACAAAGTCCTTTTATATACACAAAAATCAAGTCATGTTTAGAGGGTGACATACCTCAAGTGCCTCTTTGGTAATGGGATATTTCTCCAGGCTGGAGATCACTTCCAGCACTGCCACCATGTTACGGATCTGCAACAAGGAAGACAAAGTCACTTCATGTTTCATGTACAGGTCTTAGTCACCAAATGTAATTTAAGACCTTCCACTTTATAATTGCTGGAAGCATTAATCACAAAATTGCTATCACACTGTCTGGCTTTAGGGAGCTGATTGTTCAAAGAATAGGGACAAGGACACTTTACTGACCTAGTTGGAAACTGCAGGAGCTGTAACAAACACGCTCTTATGTAAAACTAAAGGAAACATTAGCAATAAACCCAGCACAACTTACTAGCAAAATTCTGAGACACCTAGCCAAGGTACTAGTTAGTTGTCCTACGGCCAATGGAAACAAAAGTGCCATGTGGACCAAGAAGAGCAACGAGTCAAATCAGAAATCTTGCATTTATTCCTTTAGGCACCGCTTTAGATTGATACAAGTCACCGTTCGACACTTTTGTTCAAAATCTCGATGCTTCCCGCAGCTGCACACCACAGCCCAAGCCCCGGGGAGGGCAGAGGCTGCACCCAGCGGGTGTCCTCAGGCCATCGGACAGACCCAGCCTGGGACGCAGCCACGGCTCCTCCACAGCCTCCTTAAAACCTCCACCAGTTACTCCAGAACCGTGTGACCCCATCCGTAAGACGGCGAGGTGTAACTGTGGGAATTCACATCACACAACAAAGCACGTATCAGATTTTCTGAGGGGCTTCGCTGCAATATTCCTGCACGCATGAGTAAGCTCCACACAGCAGCAGCTGCCACAATCTGTAGATGCTAAGCACAAGTGTGATTTTAATAATTTCTAGGAGAAACCTCACACTAGGGATCTGTATTTCGATCACCTGACATTAAAAGCACCAAAACCTGGAATTTCTAATTCACCTCTGTAGATAGATTTAAAAGATAAGCAAAGAAAAACTTGAATCAGTCTCATTTATTGTTTAAATTGCGTTTGCGACTCAACTGGACGTGAACTGCATCTGAGAAAAATCTCTCAGCAAGAACCTCTGCAGGGATCTCACATTATCCTAAAGTCTTACCAGGAGCATAATCAGGCAGCGCTGCGCTCCCAGCCACACATTCCGCCGCAAGATTCCTCATTTTAAAAAGACTGCAAGTTTGTAAGAATTAGCTTTTCCAAGTCAATTCTACCCGTCTATTAAAACACAACAGGAGAATCAGGAGCAGAAGTCTCCTCCTTTCAGAAAATCTTGTGCATAGACAATGTTTTTTCCAATCACAGCAGGATTGCTTAATGTTGGAGATACTTGGAGAAAGCTGTCAGCAATTAAGCACTCTGCTTCATTTTTAGATTTACTTTTATCAAAATTATTTTTAAAAAAATCTCTATAGGCTTTGAATGATGATAACTCTTAGAGGTTGTTAAACCAACTTCAGACCAAAGATGAATGGTTCTTTCTTCACAAAATCTGCAACACCTCTGCAGATACTTAAAGCAAGCTCTACCATCGGGTCAGGTCTGGTAAAACTCCACTTAAGGTTTTAAGTAACAGTAGAACATATTCTGACACATTTTAGTTGTTATTATTTGACTTCACTACACTGACTTTCTTCCATGTTTTGATCCTTGCACTGTCCTCAGTCCCTAGGAAGGATGATTTACACCACAGTTGAAGGAATACATAACACCAGGGTTTTTTCAGTTTTTAGAACCAGAGCACTTGGAATGGCTAATTCTCAATTCTGGGAGTTTCCAGACAAACATTTTTAGACTTGCAAAACATGATACTCTCCTTCCCAACACATATTTCAGACTATGAATTACCAGGGTGCAAAAAGGCTCTGTGTATTGCACACACCAATAATCGGTACAATTATTTTTGCAGTTACTGGTAATCCCCAAATATTAATTATCTAAATGACAAACTGATGGCAAAACAGGAGCATTAGTCTATCAAAAGGTCAAGATGAGGAAAGTGATACGCTCATGTATATACACACCTACAGAAAGATGAAACTGGTCAGGGAATTTCCAGTAATGGCGTTGCCTTTATTCAATATGCCCAGATACGCATCTCGGATGCCCCCGAAAGCTCCATCTCCTACCAGAGACCAGGTCTACACTAAGACTGTTACTTCGCTCCCTCCTCCGAGGGACACATGGTGCCAATTAAGACAGCGAAAGCAGCCCTACACCGCTGAGTCTCTGCTGATCACTCAGCTTCTGGTAAAACACAAACCACCCATTTCAGATTCTTCACACATTTGTAACCAATTGAGAACACGCTGTCACACTGAAGCCATGGCTGCAAGGAGCACGAAGGCTCACACGAGATCAACTGCAAGAACCTCCCCTCATCTCTTCCTCCTTTTTGACCTGCAGGGAAGCATGGTTCTTAAAAAAAAAAAAAAATTAAAAATAAAACGTTCAGGCAGGTTCAACAACTTCTCCACCCTTCCCTGGTAGTTTTGTGTAGTTTTCTTGGAATGCTTCACCCAAACTGCCATAAAGAGAAGCTTAGAATAAAAATTATATTCACCTATTTCAAAATAGAGACTATGAAATTTCTTTTAGAATAGTTAAACACTATGATGAAAACAAGCTGACTTCCCCAAAACACCTCAAGTATCATCTATTCAACGTGAAGACACCTATGTCAATAACACACCAGTATCTTCACCTTAAACTGTCTTAATAAAATTAATACATCGTCCCATAGCTGACACGAGACTGAAGTTACAAAACCCACCAGGACATCATCCTACTTTGAGCAGCACCAGAAATGATCATTTATTAATGGAAGCTGGTATTAAAAATGCTTATCGGCTGCACAGCAGATAGACAAAGTAATATAAAGCTGAGTGGGACAAGGGAGTTTGGCAACTTTGTTCTCTTCAGACACCGTTAAGAGTACAATTGCGCAAGTCATCATCTCAGGAACTTGCACATCATTTTAGTTTCTATTTGCCTTCGTCTACTTCCACTGCAACCTGTTACTACCACCCCAAAACGCAACCCCAGGGCCTCACATTAAGGAGCTCGCAGAAAACGGGCCAGAATAATTTATATGGCATTTCAAATTATCCCATGCTATTCCTGCGTTGGGAAGATTGACTGGCACACAGACTAATTCACTTGAAAGTTTACTGGAGAACATCTGCTTTGAGTCATGTACGATAATCCTTTCCAGCCAACCCTAACGACAGTCACAGAAAACAAATCTTATTTATTCCAGGCGAGTCTCCTTAAGTCACTCAGCCATACTCTGGTGGAGTTTACTACTGGTATCTGAGATCTCTTCCAAGTTAAGCACTAAAAGTTTTTACTGCAGCCTCAAACAAAAGCATGGGTTTCTGAACGCTCTGGAAAAGATCAAGTCGCTTAATTTCCGTTTTTTAACTGCCATCTTAATCCTATTTTAGCTTTTATAAATCAAGAACAATTCAGTAACTAACTTCAGGGTGTTACACAGCAGTTTAAAAGGATAAGAATTGTGTTTGGGCTCGGGAAGTTTAACGTACAGCTGTTCCCTGCTACCTCCAGTTCTACCATCTCCTTCCCCAGTAGATCTGAAAATAGCAGCAAGCTCAGGATCCGCACGTGAGCTGGTATCGCCACTTCCACGCGCTGGTGGTGCGGAAGGGCCAGGACTATCAACCTGCTGGGATGCATTTTATGCTGGACTAGCAGAGTCAAATGCTTGGCTTTGATTCTGTTCTTTTATCTACAGACCAGTCCAGACAGAAAACACAAAATGAGCACCGATGCGACACCTTTCTTCCTCAGGACTGCCTTGACGCACAGGACAACCTGCTCCTCGCTCCAGTGCCGCCTAAGAAACAAATGTTACAGAAACCTTCAACTGCAGTCATTTGAATAAAGCAATTTGTTGGGTTTGCTGTTTTAATGTTTCACAGGGATGTTTCTGAAGATCTCTGCATCCATGACAAACCAGATGGGAGTTAGCAGTGATGCTGCTGCCGAGACATTTAGTTTATACAGGCCTGGAGTAGGAGCAGCAGCTCTTTCCTTGTAACACAGAAACCTCAGCTAGGTGCACAATTACAACAAACCTCCCAGTAAAGCTGCTCATACAGATTCCTCCCTACTGGATTCTGGCTGGAAAAACTCTTCTTTTTATCCCTTGCACAAAGGTCACGTACCAGCACCACAAGGCATCTTTTGACACAATATCATCACCCATATGGGTCACATTAGTATCTTTAAAACTTTCTAAAGAGTATTTACACTTGGCCTCTAGTATGTCTAGAGTTCCTAATCACTGAAACTTTTCTAAAACTCCTGAAATCACAGGTAATAATAATAATAATAATAATCCGACTCCATTGTAGGCATTTTTGAAATAGACTATACAGATATATCAGAAGACACCAGCCCTGAGAGAATGTATTTGCCATCAGACTTCAGCTTACTTCCTCAGAATATGCTACAGATACTCAGTATTTTGCTAGTTTCAAAGAAATTACTTTTGTAACATTTTCCCACCTGTAGTACCAAAGCAATTTTACAAAAGCAGGCAGAGAAGTGGACCCACCGTGGAAGACTAAACAGATCTTTCTAACTTTCCTACAGACACAATCCAAATTTTTATTGCCAATCTGGTGTTTTCTGTCAGCAATTAATACAGGAAAGGAAGTATGGTCTATACAGAAGTTCACAGGAGCATTTGTACCATTTTTTATCTTCTTCCCCCTGCTCCGAGGGACAGCAGCATTTCACTGGGTAGTTATAAAAACTGTCATATATCTGTGGGCAATGTATATCCTTAAGGTAGTACAGGGTAACATGCAGGAAAATCGTGGGTTCAAGGTCAATCTTGCTGAAATTGCCAGGAAGGCAGAACTGATTCAGAAGGAGTTACAGCTAACAGCACCATGAGCAACGTCATCCACTTGCATTTATTTTCTCCAGCGCAGCGTAGTGATCACCTGCACCTCAGCACCAATTCTTACCCTGGACTGAGGTCTCTGATCAGTGTCAGGTCTTGCCCCCAGCACTGCATCTGTATCAAAGTTACTTCATTGCATAATAATCTGAAACATGGAATAATAAGAAGAGAGAAGTTGCTATTCATAGTAGGCTTTATTTAAATGTGGCAATGGAAATACAGAAGTTTAGTGTTTATTTAGCACTTCATATAGGACGCATTAGACACCAGACACCAACAATACGTATCATGAACTGTAAACTAGAATTTTTAAAAAGATACAGACCAAACACAAAGTTAGAATTCAGGTTAAAAACCTGCTGGTATTTAGTTCAGTTCCCTTGCAACTGATCTATTAACAGTTTCCCCTACCCGCAATGTGACATGATGTTGTCTAAAGATAAGGTACACGGGATACTATTCACAGAAATGACATACCAAAATGATGATCATGCACTACTTTGTTCATTATTATCGAAAATGTTTGAAAGTCAGTTTGCTAAGCAGTGTTCAAATATTCACCAGTACACAAAAGACATTCTTAGAGGTGGAGGCGAGTCTTCTAATAGCAAAGCAGATCTTTAAACATGAAGGAATCAATGATTTGGGTTGAAAGTCATCCACTGAGAGTATCTTCTATAACACAGAAATTAATTTGGAGTCTGTGCTTTGAAAACTGATCAGAAATTTGTGTTGCCAAACAACAAGAAATGCTCCTTAACTACCAAGAACAGTCCAAAAAGTGTCCAGGCACAGCAATTCCTTATCCTGACCTCTGGATTGAAAATTTCCAGGTCTGATTTAAAGAGTCAAAACAATTTGCATAGTTTTATTTGTATTTAGGCTTTATTTAATGGTAAAGTAACATCATTCGGATACCTTCCCATATATATTTTACACAGCCAAGACCATCAAACAAGAGTAAGGTCAGATTCCAACAAAATCTCTCACTGCAAAGAAGAAATCAGCAGACCTGAAATATTTCTCTTGAGCAGGACAACAGTTTAGCCCTGTTACCTTTCAGCAGTATGTACACACGTAAGTAAGGTGTAGAGAGACTAGAACAGCCAAGGGATTAAGAGGAGTTTGCCGGCAGAACACACAGTTTGCCCCAGCAGTTACAAACAGCCTCGAGACACAAATGCAGAGCAGTTGTAAGTGCCATCAACACTCCAGCTCTTCTCTGCACAGCCCACTCCAAAGGACACATCTAACCCTGGCAGAGGCCCCTGACGTAGCAGGAAAACTCTCCACGCTTTGGCAAGGCTGGGGAAACCATCCAACAACGGGAGTATCCATCAGTGGAGTCATTTAGAAGGTAAGATGCAAGGGGTAGTAAAATACAGATTACGGAGACAAGACGCACGCCCAGAACATAACCAGTTCACAGTGGCACATCCAGGAAAGGTTCTGCTCTACAGGAAGAGGTCTTTAGGGCAAATTTAAGGAAAACAGTCAACATTGTAACACTTTTCTCCATATTTATTAGCCAATAATTGAAAGACATTTTTGTTACTACAGAGAGAAATAATTGTCTGTCGACTTCAACATTCACTAAACATTTTGTATAGTATCATACAAATTGTACCTGTAGTGCCTACTCCTCAGATGGATATGAAACATAAAAGACTCACTACAACATGATGCCCCAACACTTCTTCCCCACCCCGCTCCAAACCAAAACAAACCATGAGACCACGAAGTTGAACGTTCAAAACCTTTTTGGGGAACAAATTTATTAACCTGATTTAAAAAGCCCAGCAGCTGAAGTGAGAGTTAGTTATACCAAATACTACTAAACTGGAAAGACATGTGTGGCACAAATTCAAGATAAAGGAACGGAGTGAGGAGCAGGTAGCAGGGACCACAAAGCCAGGCAGGCATTGTCACAGCAGGGCAGAGCAATCTCAATGGTATCTACCGCAGCATACGGCAAGCAAGATAATTTTAGTCTTGTTTTTCACTCAACACCAAACTGATAAGGAATGGTTTAGGAATCAAACTCAGCTGGAATTACATGTTCATCTCAAGGCACCACAGTTCAAGAAGAACATATACAAAGAGGAGTTCAGCGGAGAGCAGTGATAAGAGGTTTTGAAAACATGGTTAATAGGGAAAAAAAAAAAGGTTTAAGTACTCATTCGCACAATATTGGAAAAAAATAGGGAGGAGACACATGAAACGACATAAGCTCTCTATGCATCATTAGTCATAATAAAGAAAATGGCCATCAACTGTTTTCATGCTCACTGCCCTCATTTGCAACAAGACAAATACTGATTACATATTAGGAGTAACCAGAGAGCTACTAATACACTCAAATAAGCCCCCAAAGAGCTTCCATAGCCACTGCAGAGGTTTAAGAACAGATTAGATAAGTCTGGAAGGAGTTTTTTTTATATAGGTGATGCTACTTCAGTGAAGGTGATGGACCACGTAGCTTCATTAAGTCCCTGCCAGCCACCCCCCCCTGTGATTCACACCCGGAACCGATACCCAACAGCAGAAATACATTGAAACACCCATTTATCTAGTTCCAAACAGACTCAAAATAGTAATTCTAAATTGTCCTCTCAAATAAATTCATAATTATATGAAGCAGTTTTATAAAGGACTTACAACATGCAACACTTTAAGATTCACTGCCCCACCACACAGGGCAGGCTCAGGATCCCAAGTGCCTGCCCCCAGAAATGCCCACGGCTGTCCCGGCCTTCCCAGGCAGCTCATCACCACTCAGGACTTGTAGTCACTTCGTATCACCGTCAAGCACCTCACCCTCACCCCTCCACGTCCCAACCACTTCAGCACATTTCCCTAACAGCACTGTCCTGCCAAAACAAAGCATAATAAAACAAGAATAACCATGGAAATTATTAGGTTTGACTCAGCCCTACACATCCACAGCCTTCTGGTATAAATACTATGGATCACATGGCCAGCTACAAATGTGTTTAACATTTAGTGGAACAACATAGCATGTCTTACAGAACAAGACTTGTCAACTGTTGAGCTGCACGACCAAAGAATACAAAATAATGCAATATGTCACCCTCTGGGTGCAGCAATCACTACAGATTGTTTCAGCACAATAAATAACACCCATAGAACACATCACCGACACACAAGCCCTAAAACCCAATCACTAACTTGGCCCTAAGGGCATCTAACCACGATACCGTTTTGTTGTATACATGATAAGTTTCTCCTCCTCTTCCACCTGTACAGAATCTTCAACCAGATGAATCTTGGTATTTATTATTTGTTATAAACCATCAACTAAAGTCCAAATTTACTGCTTAAAAATTTAGAGCAATAAAATGAGGTCGCTGTATAATGAAAGTCACAGGAACAACTGCTCCGACTTCAACAAGAGAGACACGGCGTTTGTTGATTATTCAGGCAGAATACAGAATACACAGAAAATCCAGCCTTAAGATGCACCCCTTCTGATTTATGATGATCTTGGTGTTTTCTAGGGTAAGGAGATACCCACCCATTCACACAGAAGTCTGTACTTAGCCTGGGGTTACTGGGGGAACTGAAAAGCCAATGCTGAGAGTTAATGTACAAGAGGCAGGTGCCAGCAGAGGCAGATGCTCCCAGCTCAGCAGCTCTCCACTCCACCTGAACCCACCGTTAGTATCCACCTGTCCTACGATAAAAGCAAAATCAGACACCAAACCAGATTATGAGAATGACCCTTACAGGCATCGCCTGGACAGAATCGTTGTGCAATCACCTCCTTGATCTTCATGCACTCCAGAGAACTAGTGGAGATTGAAAATTATGCAACACATATTTAAAGACTCGATGAGAATTACTTCAAAGGGTCAAGAGCTCTAAAATTTTCTAAATATCATGTTACCCATCACATGGAATATCTACCCAGAGCTGTTGACACGGAACAGTTTGTATCTGAATGTAATAAAGAAAAGCCCTACTAATGTCACCACAATATAAACTTTACACTCTTTTCTTTATTTTTTAAGACACCTATCACCATATTGGTGTACTTTTAAACACAGCAGGACAACTTTTATCCAAATGTTGGGAAGATTCTCAGCTGATTCCTTAAAGGAGACTAAGGTAAGAGCCTCCTGAATACACTGCGTTGTGGAATTTGTAATTCATGACACTGAAGCACAATATGCTTGCATGACTGCTCATAAGAACGTAAGCATGGCATATTTGTTCACAAAACTTGAGAAAAATATAGTCTTACAAATTAGGACAGTTTTAAATAGCAAGTTTGGAGAGAAGTCACCATGTTCTTTCAACAGCAATTACAGAATTTGTCGGCACATACCACAGAGAAGTTTTATGGATAAGCAAAAAAAAAAATGAAATCAATTCACCCATCTCCTAGAATTATTGCTCACCGAATTTTAGATAAAATTCTCCTGCCAGACACCCATTTCCAAAGACTTTGCAGGTCCTCAGGAGCAGATGGGGAAAGCAATACTCAGCCATTCCATTCAGTGGCACAATCATTAGCAGCTACTTGAAAACGAAATTAGTTTTCTACCTTTGGCTGAAAAAAAAAAAAAATCTTCCCCCCAGAGGAAGGTAGGCAGACCACCTTTCAACTCAGGGCTTACAAACTGGAGGGCTACTTCAAGACTAGCTCCACTCCAGAGCTAATTGCAGTGTGATCATGACAGGACAAAAGAACCCAGGACCCCATCAGCATTTTATTTATATTTAAACACAAAACACTCAAGAAGCTGCAACCCGGTGCTAGTTATTTCTAACCTAGTGGCAAAAATCTTTTCCGTTTAAGAAAGCCCCACTGATGCTTAAGCCCCTTGGCAGCCTGCCTTAAACAGTCCAGTGAAGAAAATACTACACCGAGTCAAAACCCAAGAGCTCATATTTTGATGGACTGAAACTCTTACACACGACAGCAGAGATTTGATGACGCAGTCAGCCCCTCAACCAGCATGCTTGCTCCGTATGTACAAAAGCTGCAGGCATCCCATCTTTGCAAATACATTTGAAACACCACCACTTGCATCTTCTCTTCCACCTCACTATGCTCAAAAATCTGTTCAAAAATCAACTGTAGTTTCTCCAAGGATAAACTGTAATATTGAGGTATAATTTTTTTTTCTGGAACTTTCAGGATGATAACTTACACACAGACACAAAAATTCCATGTTCCTTCCTGTACAAATAATTTACACAGCACACGGAGTGTTACATACTGACCACGTTACCCAGCTCAAAGAGCTCTGCTTGAGTGACAGCTCGAGTTAGAGAAACTCAGCTGGAAGTTTGTGAACTGAAGACTATTTATGAATGTGCAACACCACCTTGAGAAAACCCATGCTCCTCTGCCTTCAGAAGTTCTACACTCCTTAACAACAACAACAAAAAAAATCAAGTTAGACCTGCAGTATAATCATGATACCCTGCAAGAGGATTCTGCATGAAAACAGTACGTGAGAAAGCAGCTCCACAAAAGTGCTGGCTGTCACTCTTAGACGAGACTTCCACCTCTGCACAGTCATCTTTACAGCACAAAGTTTCAAAATACACCCAGTTGAGTATGTTGCTGAATACTACAGACTTGGACGTAGGATTCCCCTCCTCCCCAACCGCTCTGTTAGAAAACCACTTTGTTCAGTAAAACAGAACTAATTACGTTTTACTTCCAGTGATTCCCCAATGGAAATTTCTACCACCGACTGTTTGGACATGCTGAAAATTGTATACTTTGATATTAACAATCACACTTAAGCATGCACCGCTGCCCCATGAAAGCCGTGCCCCAGAAAACACTGACACGCTGTGAAGTTTAGCAGATTGCACCTCAAATGGAAGCAATTTGTTGCCACTTAAATATTGTTCCAAACACTGAAAGCATGAATTACCTGCAGAAAGAATAATTTAGCTGTTAGAATACTGAATAAACAAACCTACATACATTAAAACAAATGTGACATACTTACCTTTACCTTAAATATTTCTTTACGGACCGAGTAAGTGGGGCCACATCATACCATGTGTTATACATACCAAAGAGTTTATTTGAAGTTATCACCAAGCACAAAATGGGCGAGACGAGATAGTAGTAAAGTGTTATCATCCAAAACAGACATGCTTTTTTTAAATAAAAACTACACTGACATTAATTTGAACTACAAATCTAATATATTGGAGTAACTATGCCTTAAAAGAAGTGCTTCTTAATTAACATCAATTTTCCATAGCAGGCAGAATCGATTCCTTCTTTCCCTGTCCTGAAGCTTCTGTGGTTCATGAAAAAGGAAAACTCTACTTGTCAACTGCAGCAGCTCCCTGGAGAAACTGGAAAAGGATCTCCCCTCACAGGGAGAAAAAGCTTCAGCTGCCCTGAAACTACTTTGATCAGGAGCCAAAGGTGCCAGAACGACAGCACTGTTGTGTCATATGGCCATACCAAAACCCCGAAGAGAGGCAACGACCTGCACCTTAGTCCTAAAGCTGGGCTCATCCTCAACTTACTGTACAAAACCCTAACAAATGAGAAATTGGAGTTTCTATCCTACGTCCAGACTTCTGAAACATGGGCTAAGCCAAAGATCTTCATATTTTCTAAGACACAGACTGTGTCCCTCCCCACTTGGGAGCTTTTGGCAGCAAATATCTTCCCTCCCACACTGCAGTGTCTGGGCAGCAGGAGCCCACCCAGCTGCACCCCATGCCCACCGCAGCTCCAGCCCCATGCTCAGCTCACTGCTTTCTTGGGTTAACTGTGTGCCAAGGAGCACCAAAATGGCTTAAGAAATGGCTTAATGCCTGCACCAGCAGGAACCCAGCTGCCCCAAGTCAGAGCAGCTTGGGAAACGGCAGCCTCAGGTTCTTTGCTGTATGGAAGTGTTTTAGCCCATCTCTCCTGGAAGGATGAACATCTTACACATCCACTGTCTTTTCCACACAGTGGTTCTTGATGACTGTCAGAGATTATTCCTGATGTTTATTCTACCTACAAAAAAATGGTTGTTCCATTCAGTAAGCTGCTGGTTACATCAAGAAAAATGAACTCGATTAGTTTTTTCCCCTCCCAGCACTTTCTCCCTCCAGCTTCTGAGCAATCAAAGCCGCCACTTCTCACCAAGGGTCCCTGCTACAGCATGTGCAGACAGGTATACTTGCAGCAAAGTTTTATCCTATGGATTTAAAAAGCCTGATTCCCTTTAACAAAAGCAGCCTGATAAACTGAGGGGTGTCTGGCTGGAGGGTGCTGCCCCTCCAGGGGCTTGAGCTTTTACTGCTTGGGGCTGCCACGACCCCACTGTCACCCCTCCTCGCCACACACTCCCCCAGCTCCTGCCGGGAGTCACCTCTGTGAGCCCACACGGAGCCAGGGCAGGGAGAGCAGCCCCAGGTGAGCCCCTTCCAGGTCGGGTTTGGCCAGCTGAGCTCCTCAGCAGCCTGGGGAATGGTGCTGTGTCTCCACTGGCAGTTTCAGCCGGGGTAACAGGCAAGTTTAATCCACATCAATTAATTTTTTGATTATCTGGAGCATTAGCCACACAGCCTTTAGTGTTAGATGGTTTACTCTTGAGTTTCAAAGCTCACTCATCAGTTACCACTCAGGAGCATCCTTCTGGCTGGCCATAAAGAAATTTCCCAGCATTTATCCCAGGAACTCACGCCGAGCCCTGGCATTACTGCACTGCAACCAACACAGGGGGATGACTCCAGGCATCTGTGAACCACCCACAGGTGACAGCGACAATAAAGCCTCTACAAGTTAAACCTGACCATAAGGCACCCACCCTCATCTCAAAATACACAGAGCAGTGCAGTTGACTTCTGGAGGTAGCACATACCTCTTTTCCTACAAGGTCCTGAGCCAGCCCGCTAAGGCAGCAGGGAAACAGGAGGAAGCAAAGAGCACTGTACTTGTCAGCTTCCATACTTATTTAAACACTTTAATGCCCAATTCTGCCGCCATGTCTGTGCCAGGTACTATTTGTGATGCACTAGAAGATTTATCAGGTAACCGAGCTACATCAAAAACTACCCGGAGGGGGGGAAAAAAAAAAAAAGTATTGTCTTTTTTAAACCTTGATCAATTCCCCAGTTCAGTTCAGCACATGATCCTGCAAATACTTGCACCAGCACACCTAAAATGGGTGTGTGTAGCAGGAATAAGAAGTGGGTGTTATTTAAATTGTCACTGCTACTGAAACAAACACTCAAATTACAGCTTAAGAGCAAATGACTACTGCCATCATCGCTGCAACCTCCGGAGTTTCAAGGAATTAACAACAGAAAGGCAATTTGGCATTCCCCTTGCTTTGACCCCTCAACCCAAACTCCCTGCTACTTTTGTTTACTCCGATTTTGTCTCAGCAGCTTCAAACTTTGTAATGGTCTCACTAGTGCAAGGGGTACCGTGCAAGCAAAGAGTTTTTAATGTCCTCAAAAAACCTCTCAAAAAGTAACCGGCTGTATTACCATCAGTAACAAATGGACCGGGACTATCCAGGCAACTAACCAGATAAGTGCTAACTTGGACTAGTTAAATACAGTATCTAAATCTGTGTAAGCATCACAAGCACTGTTGAAATAAACTTCCACCAAGCAAAAAAAAAACAAACCCAAAACTATTTTGAAAGAGGTGGAGAGGAAAGCTGCAAAGAAAGGCCAAGAAACCAACTATAACACCACCCTCAAACAGGTGAATTCAAGTGTATCCAGATGTTAACAAGGCAGAACTCCAAAATAAGCAGTCATCCTATTTAAGGTTATTTAAAATTAAGAAACTTAATACAACAGAACTTACTACATCAGGCCCCAACCTTTATCTGGAACATGACAACAACACTTCAGACCCTCCACATTAGGAAATGCCACAACCACCGGCATGTTTCACCACACACCTGAAACCCAACCCCTGCCCTGATGCACAAAATGCAATGCTACCTGAAACAACATGGGCTAGAATAAGGAAATAAGCAAAACCAGCGAGAGGTACAACAGGTCTTTGCACACTGCAGCTTCCTCAGAACTGATAAGCTTATTACGGCTTCACAGAAAAGGATGAAGCCAAAGCCTTGCCTAGTCTACTTTCTCCCACATGTAATACTTGCCTGCATCCAAAGGAATCACCGGTACCTTCCCAAAGCAAACCACCACCTTTCCTCCACCCTCCATATTTATTACAGCAGTGTCTTGCCCCTTCTCCCCTCCTTTTTAAACTCTGTTCTAGAAAGCATATGCAGCACTGAGGGAAGCTTCTGTTTCTAGGACGTCGGTAAAGGAATCAATACAGAAAACAGCCGTAGAAGCATCTTTAACTATGCAACTCGTGTTAACTGGAAGATCACCCCAGGCCAATGCACTACTTAACAGAGTACAACACACAGACCGATTTATTATTAATAATTCAGATCATGGACCTCTCCTGAAGGTCTGAGCAGCAAGGCCGGCTGAGATACCGAGTGAACAGTAGCCTGATTTACAATCAGCTCCAGCCACACAACGAGCATATAATGGGTTGTTACTCAAACCAAAACTGCATTTGCATCGCAGAAAGGTATTAATGGCAAATAATTAAATTATTGTCTAATATTTAAAATCAGGAAAAGATCGCTACATATTCATGATGAGGAACCATTTAATTGCAAGCACAGCTCTAACAGCCAGTTGGAAATGACAGGCTTCCCCACAGAGCAAAAACTAACAGATCTCATTATTCCTGACATCAGGTAATAAATTCCCTGAAGAGCACAGAGCACGATTTAACAAGGCAAAGGTGTTCTGCTTGGTGGAAGAGGTGGTTTCTCAGCACACTGAGCCCAACGGGAAAAGCGTTGCTTCTACCAGAACCAAGTATCTCCCCTGTAAGATCTCATGCAACTCCCAGAACAAGGTTTTGGAGACTCTTCTTCAGCTACTGCTTCTACACAGTTCTTCCAGGAGAAGGATTTTCCAGCACGAAAATCCTATCCCCCATCTCTGTGGTCGATACCACTAAACTCACCCTTTCCTCCAATGTGAGGCTTGGTACACTCTGCTAACGCCCAAGCTTTGGAAGGAAATTGATGTTGATACTTAGTGTTTAAGTCATGTAACATAAGTAGTTTGCCCATATGTTTTTTTTCAGGGGAATAGGCTGAATAACTGAATACATAACACCAGACATCCCGGGTGGCTTCCAAGATGATGTAATTTTTTTTAAATAGCCTATTTCTTATAGGTCTCCTTTGAAATAGAGGTTACCCATGTAAATTCTGAACCAAGTGTGTGAAACTAAGTTATAAATATATTCTGCAGCAATTACTAGAAGAGGTCTCAAGTGCTAAATGCATGTGTACCATTAAAACACTGCTCCTGAGTCAGCACAGCTTTAGGTAGCAGTTTGAACCAAGATGAACAATCAGCACAGAAGATGATTTCTCAAAGCAAGCAGGTTCTGAAAGCTTGGGGAAAAGGTTATTTTGACCAGTTCAACTCAACACAGGTAGGGAAACTTATCTCTAATTTTTTTTTAACTTAAGGTGGGACCTCAGAGTTAACCAAGATCTGTATAGACCACAAAGGCCTTCACAGCTACACTGCAATGAATATCCACAATGGAGAAACAGCTTCTATTAGAGAACATATCAGTCAAGCTTAAATTTACAGCGCCCTACAGTAAAGCACTATGAAGAACCATATTCTCCTCTTCAACCTCACAAAACTGGGCTGTTTTTTGCACACCTGGCAATATTCCTGCAGTTTTCACCCTCTCCCCTCTCCAGAAACACGCACGTACACACATCAACAATTACATTGAAAAGCCTGAATGAAATCCAGGCCTCAAAGCTTGACTTTCTCAGTAAATAAGGAAGTCAATCACAATAATGAATACCGTAAGTTTGAATGCAACCACTTCTTTAAGGAGAAGATTCTAAAAGCCAGAAGAAAGTAGCCAGAGTTTTCCGTGAGTACCCGCAAGTGCAGCAGCTCGTAGCTGCAGTGACTTCCTCCTGTGGGAAAACATCAGAACACTTTCTTATACTTTTACTCTGGTGCCCAAGCGTGATTAAATTCAGAATCTGCTTTTAATCATGTTCAAAAATTTAAGATGTTCTTTCCCTGCCTGGAAGTGGCATGACAGGTAGTTTTACTGATTACCACGTATCCTACGTGCTTTGGAGAAAAGAGTCTGAGATCTAAGCCTGCACAATGAATGTCAACTACACCACCTCTGCTCTCCTTCGAAGAAAAGGTTAAAATGGAAGACAGCCCCCTGCCTACAGGCATTTCTAAACAATGGGCTGATTTTTCTGCCACCAATTATTGCCCTGGATAAGTATCAAGTATGTCGAATTATAATTTAACATACATCACTCCTAAACTTATGGGGCTACTGACCTGCTGGAAGCCCAGCAGAGCTCCTGGCTGATGCTCTAACTCCCCCTTGCAGACAGCTGCCTGGTTATTTCTGGTCCCCCCTCATCAGAACCAAACTGCCAGCACATTTGCAGCATAATGTAACATTAACATATGGAGAAAAGTATCCATCACAAAATAATATTTCCTGGCAGCTTATTTCCGCACAGCAACAGTGTTTTAGAAAGTAACACCAGAATTAGCGTAATCATTGCTGCTGACAGTTTTGAAGTGAAAAGAAACTATAGATCTGTTAGAAATTTATTAAATTAAGGTTGGCACTTGGTCTAACATAAAGTGAAAAATTTACAGCCACAAAAAAGAGGACTCAAGAGCAAACAAAATTCATGAAGTGTACTAACTGACATTTCAGCAAGATTCACGTTAAAGTACTGCAAACTCAAACAACTTTGACATTTAAAACCCCACAATTACCATTATAATTCATTACTGTTACTCGAACATGTAATATTGCAGCTCATGACCAATGCACATCACAGGAGATTACTAAAGCAGCTACAAGGTCAGGGTGATTTTTCTTCAGTTTTCATGTCACGTGCAGGCCACTTCAGGTGGTTTCCAAATGACAACAACTTTATTAGCTACTTTAAGACTTCAATCTATTATAAAAACCCACTTGTTCAGACAGAAGTAGGCATGACTTTAATAGAACCAAAGTACCATTCCACATAGCCAGCCTTCTGGAATAACATACATGCGTTCAGTTCAGCCTGATGAGCCCGTAGCTGCCCCCACAAACTGCAGATGGCCAAGACAAACCCACCTTTGCGTCCTGTTGGGGAGACTGTTGACCTAAGATTCCAAAATCTGACAGATTGCAGGCTCTGCAGTCAGCTCACTGCCATAAACCCCTAAGCGGAGGACTGTTTTAAGGGCTGCTTTAACGTGCCAAAAAAACCCTTAAAAGGAGTAAATGATATGTTGGACAAGCGCCACTTAAACGTTCAGGCCACTTACAGGTAAAATACACGCCGAGTTCTGTGCTTACACTACATCCCAGGAGGAGCCGATAAGCTCATTAGCGCGCTGCAGTAAGGGATAACACCGAAGACGGAGGCTGCTCGGTGCTGGAGCAGCTCCAGAGCCCCGAAGTCCCCGTCGAAGTCCTCCCGGCGTCCCCGGAGCCCGGGGTACCCCAGGACCCCGCCTGGCGGGGGCCGCAGGGGCCGAGGAACAGGTGGGCGCCCCGGAAGGTCCCGGCGAGCCGCGGCAGAGCCCGGCCCAGAGCCCCCTGCAGGCCGCACCCGAGCCGCGGCCTGGCGT
>NW_020799139.1:808354-812316 GCF_003259725.1 Athene cunicularia
CGGGACGGCCCCGGCCCCGGCCCCGGCCGGGAGCGAGAGAGGGCTTGAGGGGGCAAATATCGGCGGTAAAGCAGCGCTCCTCGGCTCCCACAGCCCCGATGCCTCGTTTCAGGCTCGCAGGAAGGTAATGTGGCCCTTTAAGTTGGGAAAAGTCCAGTGTATTGTAGAAAAAAATATTTTTTGCTAAGCGGCAGAACTTTTTTTTTCACTATTTTCACCATAACGGCTGACGAAAACAATTACAGATTTCCAGCCGTTACCTGGGAAGAATTAACCTTACAAAACCGGAACAAATAGTTGTTTTTTACAGACGTTATTTCCCTTCCCGCTCCGACTGTCTCCTTGATTCAGAAGAAAGCGCAAGTAAAAGGCAAGTCAGGTTTTCAGAAGCTTCTAATACACAAATGGATTTGGTACAAAAGCAGCCGTACAAATTAAGTGAAAGGCATCCTGCACCACACTGGGTAAGTGATCAGCCCAACATTTAAACTTTTCAGAGCCTTTAAAAGCAGCTCAAAACTAAGGGGTAATTTTAAAGCACCTACTTAAAAGCTGAATGACAACTTTTATTCTTTTGAACAACTGAAATCTTGAGCCAACAGCACGCTGTTAAGCCACATAATCTATTTAGAGTGATAAAATTGTCCGTATTCCTCTACCAGCAGAGCTTGATCATCCTCATTCCTGTATGCAGAGCGTTCCTCAGAAGGCAGACTGGCACTTCTGCACAGGATCAACTATTTTTCCGTGTAAGAATTAAACCTCCACCCTCTCCCCGAGTCCAAAACTGAGCCCAAGCGCCGAGTCCAGGGGCTTATGCCCAGATGGTGACGGCCCATTCCCCACCTCCCCTTTACATTGCAGGGCAAGACTTGCTTTAATGAAGATTAGGGAGAAAATGTTTTCCAAGAACTATATAAAGCACTGGATTTTGTTCAGATGCCATGACAAGGCAGCCTGCTGGGGTTTTTTTTTGCTCATTCAAAAGAATTAAAAAAAGGTAAAAATATAAAATACAAATATTAAAGACTAGGAATATGTTTAAATTTAAACCTAGGATTGTAAGTCTTTGGACAGTTCAAACCACACCTGAAGGATCCTTTCTTTCATACATTTTTCTACATTCAGGACAGCAAGGCATCTTCCTTCAAGCTGTCCATCCCCAGAACAGAACTACCCTTCCCCTTTCATGTTTCATTAGCATGAAAAACTTCAGTTTATGCAAAAGAGGGTGACTTGAGTAAATTGCTGTTAGTGCCCAACATGTGTCTGACTACCCGACTTCATCCAAATAAAATTCAAGGTACTTGCTAAAACCTGAGCTTCAGATTCATTTAAAGGAGACCTCTCTCTCCTTCTCAACGGTCAGTTAAAGAAATCGAGGCCAAGAAAGTTCCACTAATAGTTTGGTTTGATTTAAAAGATTCCCAGCACTGCACTCCTTAAATTATCTTGGTGATGGATGCTGGGGGCATGGTTGCTGGTCAAAGAGGCTAACTCAACGTAAATAAAAATAACACAAGCAACCAGACACAAGACTTAGTAAAATTTCTCAAAAAACACACCAATACGGAATTTATTTTTCTTGCAAGAGAATAAACACAGCATCAGATGACATTTTACCCTTAAATAGAACAACTTTATTGAACCAAATCCAGGATTATTTCAAAACTATGCCTTAGCATTGGCTTATAGAATTATTTTTGCTATTCAAAATCCCTTATATACTGCTTAGAAAAAAAAACCCCACCCTTATCTTTGAAATTTTAATTTAGGAAGTATTTTGTTGGAAAAACAGCGAGAAGGTGAGAATCCCGTTTTTTTTAAATCCTATTTCTGCAACAAAACTAAATGGAATAGTGAAGTTACACCAATACTTTGCTCAGCTTTATAAAAATGAGAATCAAGTGCAACTTCCAAGTACCCTATGCCACGGTGACACTAGCAGACACATCCAGAGCTGGGAGTGACTGACAACACAGAGATTTAAGACCATGGTCTTCAGTCATGCCCCAGTTCTACTCTGCATACCGGGCACCGCTCTCTAAGACTAGCAAAACAATGTAAAGTTCTCTTTTATTTCAGTAAAGTTGAAATAATTTTACTTTGAAGATTTTTAGCTCAGCGGCCTAAAGGCTCAATTCCCCCAGCATGCACCGTATTATTACACGACTAGCTGAAGAGGATGAACATGTCCCATCCCAGGAGCGTGTTAGGGGTTTGTACCAAAGAACAGGCCACAATCCCAGGGCGGTGTTTTGAAAGCATTATAATCTTTTACTCTATAGAAAAGTTGTTTCCAGCCAAAAGTCTCTTCCAAGTTAACAGGCGTATCTGTGGATGACTTTCAAGATCCAAATAACCTAGTGGATGCAACAGGAAAAAAAAAAAAGAGCAGATGAGAACCATGTACAACTGAACAGTCACACTGATGCCCTTTCAACTCACAGCACCAGGGCACATCTGGCCAGTGGTTTCGTTCCCCCATGCCTCAGACCACAGAGCTCTGAGTGAGGGGAAGGCAGCCCGTGAGTGAGCCTGCCTGTCAGAACTAAGGCCTGTTGTTTCCAGAGACTGTTCTCAAGGCTGATTCCATTCTATTACTTGGTGGGGGGTTTTCCTTCCCCGAAAATGATAAAGCATCCCCAAAGTTAAACTGAAATGCGATGTTTTATCTAAGCAGCTGACAAGGAACACTGTATTTAAGGCTAAATGACTCACACACTAGCAGAGAAGGTTTTTGTGCATTACAGTTGCCCATATTACCAAAAAACTGTGAGGTCAACCAACATGTCTTTGAAGACTGAAGTGAAATGAAAATGAATTATGGAACAGTAGAGCAGGAAAGAAAGAGATCCAAAAAGCAATATATGTGCAAGAAAAATCCCAACATATACAGCTTCCTATAAACAAATGACAAGATGCTGTATGGCATTACTTACACAATCATGCAGAACATCATGAAGACATTCCACAAGGCAATGAAGATTCGAAAATATCTGAGACTCAGCAAGAACTCTCTGATATTGTCACCTAAAGATCAAGAGAAGAAGCCCTTGATGTGAAAAATACCTAATGTCCTGACAAGTCACGTTTTCACCAGTGCCTTAAAAACATGTGACAGAAAAAACTCAAAATGGTGACAGAGCAAAAACCCAAAAGCTGAAGCTTTAGGTAAACAATCCATGCTACGTTCAGGGCATCCCTCTAAGGGCATGTGGCAAAATAAACAAAGATTAAAAGGGGTCACACTATTAAAAAGGGCAGGGCAGCCCTCTGTTGTAGTTTCCAGTCTTCCTGGGACTTTTAAGGAGCAGAGGCAGAGGAGCAATGCCCGTGCACACACAGCGAAATGGAAATCCAGTTACGAGCAGAGCGTTACCTCTGTAGCACAGGCACCTATGTTCAAAAACGCAGAAAGAAATACGCATTTTTGTATTTCTTCTCAAATCACCAATACTGGATGGTAATTGGTTTGTCCAGCCTGTATGTAAACATGACGGAGGTAAAAATTTGAGGTTGCAATTTAGTAAACTTAAGTTCCAGCCACAGAGTTAATTCGCATCCAAACAAAACGGGGTTAAACTTGTACTCTGGCGCCTTGGAAATGCCTCAACGAGGACTTTCCGTCAGAAAACGCCCGTTCCTGGGGACATTCATTCAGACAACCCTGAGGCAGCCCCGGGGCGAGGGCTCAGGCCCCGCTCCGCGGCTCCCGGCTCCCCTCCGTTACCGGTCGTGGGTTCCCTCGACTCCTCGCCGAAGCCCTCCGTGTCTCTCTTCCTCCTGCGGGACAGCGAGGGGGGCCCGTGTCAGGCGGGTGAGTCCCCCCCCCCCAATACCGCCTCCCTCCATCCCTGCCCGCCCGCTCGCTCACAGCCTGAAGT
This sequence comes from Athene cunicularia, assembly GCF_003259725.1. Taxonomy (NCBI): domain Eukaryota; kingdom Metazoa; phylum Chordata; class Aves; order Strigiformes; family Strigidae; genus Athene; species Athene cunicularia. The sequence continues at coordinate 812,242 of NW_020799139.1, forward strand.
TGAGCACGGCCCCGGCGTTCATCAGCAGCGTCCTAAAGGACAGACAGACAGAGAGACAGAGAGATAGCGTGTCAG
>NW_020799139.1:812366-835142 GCF_003259725.1 Athene cunicularia
GGCCGGGGGAATCCGCCTTCCGAGCGCGGGGGGTGGCCGGGCCCCGCGGGCCGCTCGGGTCGTCTTTTCTGAGCCATAAACCCGACATTTTTTGTGCACCGACAGCCCAGCCCTGCCTTTGCCTGTCCTGTCCGCCGCAGGCTGCGCTGTGAGCAGCCGCGTTCGGGGCTCAGAGGCTTGTGGAATTGCTTGTTCAGAGGTATAAATAGAAAGCAGTGAAAACCTCCAAGAACTAGTCACTCTGATTCTGAAAATTAACCTTGCATTTTATTTACGATTGGATTCCAACCACACCGAAGTATTTAAGTTCAGTCACTTCTTTGCCGCTATCCCAGGACTCAGTGTTACATTTCTTCCCAGTTGCTTTTCTATTTTTGTGGTAATACTCTCCTCCTATTTATATACAAAAAGGTTGTAAGTAAAACCTTCTTTTTTTCCCACCTTCCAGACTATGCTGTAATCTCTTCTCAGGCACCCTAACTGACCTTGCTTTGTTTGTTCTCTCGGGCTTATCTTGTGAAGATCGATAGATCTGCATCTTAAGCTTCCACTTTCTGCACCGTTGCAGTCTTCTCGATGTACTTCTGATAGCGTGTGCCCTCTTCGTGCTCTATTTTGAACGGTTTCAGTGTAACTGCCCCGTGGCTGAGGAGATAAAAAAAAAACAAAACCACACTTGGGTATAATTTTAAAATCCTCCACTTGTGAGAGCTCTGTGCTGTACAGCCTACATGCTGTTCTAGTTAAACTCCATGTAAACAGAAGTGCTGGGTTTTCAGGGCCTGATCACTTACAGATGTCTTCCAGCATTAAGGCCTGAACAGAACAGTTTAGAGGCAAACCTTATGAAAACAGTTTTTAAAAATATGTAAGGCCAGTAACCCACTTGGACCAGACAAGGCTGGCGTGTACTTTTCACGAGATTCCTACACCCCTTCATCCCACAGCTCCGGCGGTGAAGATCGGTGTCAGGACAGTGATGTCCTGTTTCCTCCTTGGAGACAGCATGGCTTCACGGAGCCAAAGAAAAACAAGTGTTACTAAAATTAAGCCTCAAGCTAAACTTCAGGTTCCTATAGAACCAGCTTCATATGGCTGCTGCAGCTGTCTGGCTTCCACTGTTTTCAGCTGGTTCAAATGTCTTTGAGGATGGAAGTCTGAGCAGTTTTAGCGTATGCTGGTCACTTACTGCTGTTTAAGGTGGCCACTGTCAGTAATGTTGACATAACATTTTAGCATTCTCTCTCTTTTGGCTGCCTGTTACCAGCTTTCTGAACAGTTTGGCACCTGAAACACTGCACAGAGTCTGGAGCAGTTTAATTGTAGAATCATGGAATGGTTTGGGTTGGAAGGGACCTTAAAGCCCACCCAGTCCCACCCCCTGCCCTGGGTAGGGACACCTTCCACTAGCCCAGGTTGCCCAAAGCCCCGTCCAACCTGGCCTTGAACCCTTCCAGGGAGGGGGGCAGCCACAGCTTCTCTGGGCAACCTGTGCCAGGGCCTCCCCACCCTCACAGGGAAGAATTTCTTCCTTAGATCTCATCTAAATCTGCCCTCTTTCAGTTTAAAACCATTACCCCTCGTCCTATCCCTACACCCCTGATCCAGCTTCCCCATAGCCCCTTTAAGCCCTGGGAGGCCGCTCTAAGGTCTCCCCGGAGCCTTCTTTTCTCCAGCTGAACCCCCCAACTCTCCCAGCCTGTCCTCACAGGGGGGTGCTCCAGCCCCTGATCGTCTTCGTGGCCTGCTCTGCACCTGCTCTTACAGGTCCGTGTCCTTCTGATGTAGGTGCCCTCAGAGCTGGACCCAGCACTGCAGGGGGTGGGTCTCACCAGAGTGAAGCAGAGAGGAGAAATCCCCTCCCTCGACCTGCTGGCCACACTTCTCTTGATGCAGCCCAGGACAGGGTTGGCTTTCTGGGCTGCGAGTGTACAGTGCTGGGCATGTTGAGCTTCCTGTCAGCCAACACCCCCAAGTCCCTCCCCACAGGGCTGCTCTCAGTAAGGTGATGAAACAGTCTTACAGAACTGATGTTCTCGAGAGATTTCCTTGAAGATGTGGATGAAAATGGCTAGAGGAATAAAAATAAAGCAGTAGAAGGTTGTGGGAAGAGACCGTAATGTATTCTCAAATAGCAATGCTGTTTTAATATCTAACTGTATTTTCAAAGGGCATTTCCAAACTAGTACAGGAGCAGGGAAGAATCCTCAAATCCTCTTCTTTCAAATAAAGATTAAGAATTACTGTTCTATTTTTACAGGTTATCTTTTGAATGAAAGAGCTGAACAGATTGTTCATGAATTCTAGAGGGCACCTAGGTTGAAGCAATGGAGAGAATGGAGAGAATGGTACTAGTATGCATTTTATTTTCAGACTGTAAAAAGACATTGATTTCAAGGGAAAAATTGTTTTCTGATTGCAGTAAGCAGCAGCAAATACCAGAGATAAAACTCTTATCTGATTCATCACCTTCTAATGACCTAGTTCATCTGAAACCTTACGGGGGGCCTGCAAGCTGTGATTACACGTATCACTTCTTGACAATAATCTGGTACTTGTTCAGGTTTCACAGAATACACATTTTTGTATTTTGTTTTACAAGCACTTTTCTTTTGACTTATTTTGTTGGAGAACATGCACTGCAAGCCTCCTTCTCAGAGGGTCTTGAAGTTTCTGCTTATTTGCTGAATCCATCTTCTCATTTAGAATTTGCTTCACAGGAGCTGTGGAGATGTCACATAAGAGCCCTTTGGCCTCCTGGCTTTGTGCTATGCTCCACTGCTTTGGAAGTTACATACTTGCTGATCTGTTACTTGGGGAACCACCGATTGATTACTTCAGTAATAACTCCAGTGTCATCCTGGCTACAGCGGTCTGGTGAGTCTTCTGCACCCAGTTTATTAAGTGTGAGACACCGCTGGCTGTGTAGAGACCCGTGTATTATCCTGCTTGGATTTACTGGGGAAAGAAGAGGTGGGGTGAGGTAGGTTTTGAGTCTGTCATATTCCTAGATCTGGTTTCCAGCTTCTCTGACCAGTTGTCTTTGAGCTGGGTCCAGTCCAGCCACCAGGCATTTCTATTCATAGCTGCTGCAGCTGAACTGTGGCCAAACCACAAAAGCAGCGTGTGCTGCACCGATACCACATATAGTAGAGGAATGGCCCATGCTGAAGATTTGGGGGCATTTTAGTCATCATGTTAGTGAAACAGGCACAAATTAACCACAGTTACTCCAGGTTTCATTTCCTCGGTGTGTATGGGTTGCATGTGTTCCTTTCCTCCTCCCTGACGTAATTCAGGCTGACCCCACAGTACTCTCAATCCCCTCTGTGCATCCCAGATCAGGACAAACAAATAAACTCTTTGTGGTTTTGTTCCAGGTATTTGATATTCTTCTGTCCCATGAACCTCTTCTACAAGTGTGTTAGCTTTCTGCCTCTGAAGCTCATCTTTGTGGCAATGAAGGAAGTGGTCAGAGTTCGTAAAATTGCAGCTGGGGTCCACCACGCTCATCACCGTTACCACCACGGGTGGTTCGTTATGATGGCTACTGGATGGGTCAAAGGTGAACCGTGAGATACTCCTAATGCAGCAGGGAGGCACCAGCCCTGTGGGGAGGGATGGGAGAAGCTGTGAGTGAAGCTTAAGGTGACCACATCAACTGGGTGCTGACCAGTGGATGTGGTCAGCCAGCCTCAGTCCCGCTCCCTAGAAACAGGTGTGCGCTCATGCTCACGCAGTGGCTGTCACCTGAGTCATCATCTCACTTTAATGGAGGCATGAAGAACTGGACAACTGGAGAAATCAGGAATTCTTTATTCTTGCTCCCATGTTGTACTGTCTCTGGCCTGGCCTGTATCTTTTCAGGGGAGTTCTACCAGTTGAAACAGCCCAGTCAGTTTTCCTTTGGCTTTTGTTTGGAGCAAGCATTTGAGCATCAGCAACTGGAACAGAGGCAAATGCCCTTTCCCTGCATCAGAAGGTCTAGAAAGCGTTTGTCTTGCTCTGTTACTTTAGGCTAACTTCTTCTAAATTTGGGAAGAATGTCATGAACCTTTTGTTCCCATTAGGTTATCCTTATCCCTTGGGGGAACTCTGCTGGAGCAGCAGTTCTAGCTGTTCACTTTTACTGTTCTACAGGTTCTGGTGTTGCCTTGATGTCTAACTTTGAGCAACTGCTACGTGGGGTCTGGAAGCCAGAAACAAACGAAATTCTTCATATGTCCTTGTAAGTAGGTGGCCTGTAAATTCTCTGTCAGACCAAAAATGGAATTTAAAGAACCATTTGGGACAGGATGCGAACGATGCAAACCTAGAAAACTTCTTTATTTCTCTTCTAGCCCTACAAAGGCTAGTCTGTATGGCACAGTCCTCTTCACGCTGCAACAAACTCACTGGCTCCCCATCTCTGAAGCCAACCTCATCTTCTTTTTCACCATGTTCATGATAGTTTGCAAGGTAAGTTTACAGCAGGTTTGCTGCTAACCAATCTACAGAACCAGAGAAAGGGAACGGACTTAAACTGGGGGTGTTCACCTTCCTAAGGCACTGTTGAAGGCACTGGCTGAACATACAGGAAAGATCTGCTTGGGAAATTACAGGCTAAATTCTCCATCATAGAGTGGAGGTGGAAGATCCTTGTGATACAGCCTTGAGTCGTGTAGCACTAGGGACTTTTATCCGGGGTCAGTTGAAAGCTCCTTACTAGTTAGTATTTCATAGCTGGTGTATGTGATCTTTAACTTTAAGTATTCACTGTTGCACGGCAGGTTTTCATGATGGCAACTCACTCTCACGCCTCACCTTTTGCTCCAGTGGAAAACTTCATCTGCCCAGTTTTCTTTGGCTCAGTTTCCAGTGGACACAGTAGTCATCATGATCAGCATGGGGCCTCCCATGAGGTTTCCCATCCTCCGCCTCCTCCTGCAAAGTCAAAAGAGGAGCTAAATGAAGGCACAAGGAAACGGAAAGCAAAAAAAGCCGAATAAAAAAACAACCACACAGTAAATAGGCCAAGAAAATTCTTCCAGAGCTGAGTCTCAGAGCCACCTGTGACCTCCTTTATCTTCCAGTCTTTCTCAGACTCCAGAGGAGAGGTGGAAGCCAGGACACTGCCACGCGGGTCCCTGAATTTCATTTGTGCTCTCTGTGCTGCTGCTTGCTTCTTGGTCTCTGTCTCTCTATTCTGATCATATTTTCAGGGATTTGTAGATCTGTGCCAGGATGGTAAGTGGGTGCTAGCTCCTAAGCTGTCAGCAGTTATGATGCAGCATTTTCAATTGATATAAAATCTTTCACTGGGTTTATTTATGAATGGAGGTAATGGTTTGTGCTCCTGCACCTCATAAGTTCCTTTGAGTTTTCACTGACCTTTTTGATGTCTACCAAAACAACAAACTGCTAAGACACAATCAATGTGGAAATTGGATTTCGTACTCAAGGAAATTAAATGGTCTTATACGAGCCTGATCTAATTTTTCCGAGCTCCCACATCTGCCATATCTCCAATTAATGTGACATTTTATATGCAATAAGGACATCGACTGGTGTCCTAGCCAAACTCCTTTTCTCTCACTTAAGCTCCCTCTGATTCTTCATGGATAGAACACTGTCCCTTTCTTAACTAAGCCTGTGTTTGCAAGAGCTTTGAAGCTGTGAAATGCTCCGAGTGCTATGTATTGGTATTGTTATTATGCCAAACTGTGGTGTAGCCTCGCTGCACACTGTTAGTAATAGTGTGTCCCACCTCAAGCCTGATCACATTTAACTAGGGAAGAAGCATGGTTCTGGTTTGTTTGTAATCCTGTGGGATACAAGAAGGGTGTGTGAGTGTAAATAAGTATTTATTACTATTTATTTATAATTGCCAGGGCATCTAGTTCATGGACCTGAAACTGGCTTTTTAAAAATGTTGCATCTTTATATTGAGAATTGGATACTTCTAAGTATGGTCCTAAGCCCACAGCTACGTGCTGGTTTGTGCTTGAAGCAGTGATTTTGGTGTGCTGAAGGACAGCCTGAACACTCACTGGGTGCAAGAAGGAACATTTCCTGTGTTTTTAAATTAAGGTATAAAGGCTGAAGAAGTGGGTTTCCCACCAGCTGATTAAAACTACTTTAAGGACTGATAAAATCACATCAGCTGAAGATACTGATTATCCTGCGTAGGTCCCTTTCAGCCAAACTACTGCTCTGTGAAAGCAGCTTGTGCCCAGCGTGTGAAGGTGAAATGCCTCGCATGGCTCAGGGAGGAGTCTGTCAGCTTGTTTATGTTCTGCTTAGTGAATACCAGCTTTTAGACTAGTTTTAAGCTGTTCTTATAACTGATTTTCTTCTTGGAAGTGTCGTTATCCAGGGGCTGGGATCACTGCAGTGGAAGTGGGATGCACGGGGACGTAGCACTGGGCTTTCTGTTAAGCAGCACATTGCCAGCCCCAGCAATAAGGTTTGCTGCTGTCATCTTGCAACTGGGAATATAAACAGGAGGATTTAAGAAAAGTGGGGGGGTCATTGGGGTTTTTTTTTGGTGTCCCTGTTCAAAATTGAAATTGACGGTTAATTAAAAATGAAAAAAAATATTCTTGTATACAACCAGATGAAGGGCCTGACAAAAGGTCAAATGATTTGCGGGCTTGGGTTTTGACAGTGCCTTAATTTTGTGAGTTTCCCTTCCCTCCAGTAGAAAACCAGAATTCTACCTGACACCTCCACTGTCTGGTTTTGCAGATACTGGTCTACTGAAACTTGATGTATTCCCTAGCATGCACAAGACTATAAATGTTTTATGAGATGTATGATTCAAGGGAATTTTGTTTTATAAAAGCCGCCAACAAATAAAAATTGTGAAGTGACTCCGATTGTCCACTGGCACTTGAGGAGATACGTGTGTTTCTTTTACTCTGATCAGTCTCAGAAGCCACACGCTCCTTGATCTACTTAAAGTCTCCTTGACCTGATGACAAAATGATTCTAACTACAGAGAGAGATCAAATTTTGATAAGTTTGCCTACAAGTATACCTGAGCATGTTATAAATGGAAATAACATGGTAAAAGGTCCGTTGCTTTTTTTTATTTGTCATGTTGTCATCCAAGCAGACTTTCTGAGATTTCAGGGAGGGAAATAAAGAAAGTAACTTCCTTTGGTGTTTATATCAATTGACTCTGTCTTTCCTCTTGTCACTGTAAGAGGAAGGAGAACATTCACCTGGGACAGGTAAATATACACATGCATATACAGCCCCCCCAATTCTAGCATATTTATGTGGAGTTTCCATTTTTCTATTTAAAACTGAAATCAAAATGCTTTAAACAAGTGTGAATATCTGTTTGGCACAGTACTCTTAGCTGCTGCTTTTGAAGTGCCAGGGTCAAATCTTAGCTGCTAATCAAGAACAGATAGGAGAAATATTCCAGAATAATTTTAAAATTAAAGCTCTGTACACCTTCAAAGTATCTTGTCTGGAACAGGATTAGTATAGAGAAGGCAACTGCCATAAAGAAGAGTCACAAATTTCATTTAGTGAAGCCTTTCATAGTGAGAGATAGGGAACCCTTCTTGAATTTCCATGGCTCAGCACTGGTCATCTTTGGTACGGTTCCAGACAGGCGTCCTTCATCCCAAGAAGCAAAGGTGGATCTTTCAAAAAGCAGCAGGGACAGGGGGTTCCAGGGGCTGCTCCTACACCCCTGGAAGCCCTACTTTACCTATGCTTCTTCCTTAAGACTCTGCTCCAACCAGAATGAAAATGGTAGCTGGGCATTTTCTAGAGGGAGGAACTTGCTTCCATGGCACACGAATGAGAGAGAAGAGGGAAACAGGACCCGGGCAATCTGCCTGGCTCACAAAATGAGGACATGCAAAGGGTTATTTATTTTCTGAAAGGTTTCACTTGTCTCCCCCCCCCCGGTCTAACTTTAAAAAAATGTTTATTAATCAGAGCAGTTGAGAATGTAAATTGTATTGAAGTGTGGGATTCAAAGTCTCTGTATGACCCAACCAATGGAAAAGAAGGTCAGTGTAAGCCGTATGCATATTGAAAAAAAACTCCAGAAAAAAACATCAGAATGTTTCATGTGGTTTAACCCTTCTCTCCTCCCGTGACATCCATTTCAGTGTTATCAACAAATTTTGCTCAGGACCTGGACAGAACAATAAACGAGCAGGCTGATGAGAACAGATATTTCAAGTGCTCTGAAAAACCCTACCACGTCTCGAGAGTCCCATGCTGTGCTGGCTGTGCAGAACGTTCCCGGCTCCAAACCCTGCTGCAGTGCAGGGTAGGAAAGAAGCATGCCAGGGCTTAGACTTCCACGGGACAGACGTCATTCCCTCCAAAGATGTTCTGATCTGATAACTCCTGATACTAACTCCAGTGAGATGCAGCTAAATTTAGCAATAGGTTTAATCCTCAAAGAGGCCCTGGTTGCCTGATGGAAAAGGCAAAGTGTTTCAGTTGCTGCTGTCAGCGTTTCTTGTTGACTGACAGGTTTCCCTTTGCTGTTACACGGGGTGAGCCAAACCCAGTGTCCACAGCTTTTTCATCGTTGCAGATCAGCTTCACAGATGGGGAAAGCTCTACAATCTTATTGTGTTTGTAGAAGAAAAACCCCACAAACCCATAGGATAATTTTACAGAAAATATTAGTAAATTCTTCGCAGTAAATAAACTGAAGAGCTTATGTGAGAAAGAGCAAAGCAAATACAGTAGAACATCAAGCTAGAGCAGCCAGTGTTCTTGTTTCCCCTTTTCCTTTTATTATAATGACAGCGTGTACATTCTTCCACATTCTGTCCAGCGAATTAGCAAATCTTAGAATCCAGCTAAGCAGAAAGACCCCAAAGATAAAGATGGATGTTACCTTGGCCATCTCCTGATCAAGAGAAGTTGTTCCTTTTAACACCTGCCAGGTGATCAGCTGCCAAATGCCTGCCTGCTTCTTCCTGCTGCCTAATTCCTGGCTGTATGGTGCTTTAAAGGTGTAGAGCACTAGCTCAGTGCCGAGTGTCAGTCCAAATAGCACACAGGATGCATAGAAGTATTAAAAACCACAGTTTTATGCATTTCACAGTAGCACATCTTTATTTGGGCCCTTAGCTGTCATTGTCTGCCTTATGGCTCTTGTGCTGTTCTTTTAAAAGACCCAACTGGCTACTGGAAGACTGAGGATTATATGGAAGGTAAGGCTGGTGTAGCATGGCATTTCCTACAACCTTCACCAGCTTTTTGCTGCAGCAGGGGTTTTTCTCTCAAGATATTTCAGTTCTTTGTCAAAATAATGAGAAATCAGAATATACATCCATAAAAGATTTTCTAGGAAGCTCACAAAGCTTGGATTTAGTATGAGCTGCTTTCATCTCTGCTAAGAAGACAGGACACTGACAAGGCAAACCACTAGCAATGGAGAAAATAACACTCTTGATACCAAAGCTGAGCCAGTTACTCTGCACACAGAATGCTGATATTTACCTCTTTAGGATGCTCTTACTACTGACCCCAAGGAGATGTGGTTTGTCCTGTGTGCTCATCCACTCTGAGGAAAGGGGTTTAGATTCCATCAGGCACCAACAGTGGTTCTGACTTGGTAAACACCCACAAAATTACCTCCCAGCTAAGAATTTAATCCTGCTCTCATGTGGTCTGTGAACAAGCTGTTGGGAGATGATGGCTCATGGAACAGACAGACGGTGAGAAAACAAGTTCCCTATCATGCCAGAGCCCACGCTGCTGCTGCTGCCATCGTGACTCACTGTTGCTACTCTCTTCACCTCTGTGATGACATTTATGACAAAAAGGAGATGTTGATAGTGCTAAGATCAACATTCATGAGTATATTTGAGTCTGGTCTCTCTTTTACACTTGTGAATTTGCATCTTTCACACATTATCCCTAGAAAAAAAACACCATTTATAATATTTTCTATCATGACCCTTATCTGTTTCCTTTATGTTCCAAAAGAGAATCTGGGGAGGGAATTTTTTTAGAGAGCTTTCAAATGTAATGCTTTAAGAAGAATCAGTGTGAGAGTGATTTCATCTTCGCTTTAGGGTACAGGTAGGCTATAGGCGTGGAATGCAGGAAAACAGGTCTGTTATGTTTAGAGGCTTGAACATTTTTATAGCCTGAGGAAATAAAAAATGTCCCTGGAAAAGATTTAGTTGGTTGATTTTGTTTGATTTGCAAATTACAAAAAAACTCACCAGAAACTGTAACCTAAACGCTGAATTCCTGCAGAAAGCAAGCGGCTGCTTTTCCAGTTATCCCAGCCCCTGATGCTTCTCAGTTGAGCTGGCACACATTGACTTTCAAAAAAAAGATCTGCTAGTTGGGGACTTCTGGTCCCATTGCAACCAACTGCTTGAATCAGTGAGTGAGCTAATTTTCTTTGGTTTGTTGGTGACAAGAATTAGTGTAATCAGTAATAATGACAGGTACATGCAGTGTGAGATGCATACAGCATGTCACACTTTGCAGTGCCTTCAAGAACAGTCTAAAAATCCGTGACTTTATAGAGTCCTAAGGTTGTCTTAAATTAGATTTAGAATAATGTAGGCTAAACCCTAATGCAGGCTCTCTGTAATGTTTGTCTCAAGGTAAGATGCTTCGTCTCCCTGCCTGTTTGATTTATGACAGATTAGGATGTCGGTTAATCTCTTCTTATTTGGCTAGATGACTGAGGAGATTAATCAAGTATTGTCTGCAAAAGGGGCCATAAATACAGATTACTAATTTTCTTTGATTATTCCTCTGTATGCCAGAGGGATACAGAGGGGATACAGACAAGGATAGACACCAGCTTCTTAAATCTCATTTCATGAGAAAAACAGAAAAAACACAGCAGCTGCTCTGTCTGATACTGGTTTTCTCTGACATGCTCAGTTCAGTTTCCTAGAAAAGGCAAAAAGCCACAAAAATAATAGCTTACGGTCTCCTGCGACAAAATGGGGAAGCAGAAAGTGATTCCGAGCGAATGAGTCTGCTTGGTTGGTATAGCACCATCTCTGTTTCCACAGGACGTGGAGAAAGCAGCATTTCTGATGGGAAAAGCTACACTGAACAAATACCGAAACACACACTGAAACAACCCGAAATAGCAACGTGCTGTGAATACTGGAAAACAGACCAGCATGGAAGGGCCTCTGCTGAGATGTTTGCACCAGTTACCTGCTCTCCCTGGGCATTCCAAGGGCACTTGGACAAAGATTTTGTTTTTTTTACTTGTTCTCTGTTGACAGCTGCAGTTTCCTGCCTCTGAGCTCTGCAATGGGCAGCAGGGGCGAGCGCTGCAGCAGCACACACTGATCCCCGCCGTGGGGGGATTAGCAGGTGGGTTATGGATGTTGTCCTGCACTACAGAACTCAAAACTAGGAGCAACAACCAAACAGCTTCCATCATTGGAGTTCCACTGTTAGCTGTAGTATCCCTTAGGAAGTCTTTTTTCTTCTCTCTCATTTCTACCTAGTTGCCTTTTTTTTTTTTTAAATTATTACATTTCTCTTTCTATCTTTTCCTATGTGCCACTCATCTGGGGATGGTACCCCAGTCCAAATGTAGCCAGAGCATCATTTATTGTGTACAGTTTAAACACCTTTTAGTAAATTCACTCTTGCACAGCTTGAAAGAAGGCAAATAGTGACAAGCATAGGCATAGTCCCTGGGTATTAAGAAACCTGCTTTAAATGGCTGGGAGTGCCTGAACCATGAACGATACTAGTACTGGCAGGCTTATGTGATGCTAAAATACAAAGACAATTATATCTAAAATAGCCAAGGGTAGTGAACAAAGGGACCTCAGGTGTACAGCACCTGATAGAGAGCACATTTAATCCCTGAGGATTCTGCCCAAGTGACAAACACTGGTTGCTATAGAGATATCTGTCCTCTTCAAATACAGATGGATCGCTCCAGGATGCAGCGAAGTTTCACTGCATCTCAGTGCAGACTGTCAACCATTTCCTACTGTTCCTGTCAAAGTAGCTGAAATTTTTCCCAGGCTTTCCTTAAAAAAAAGGAGCAAGCCAGCTTTCTGGAGAGAGGTACCACAGGTGTTCACTGCCATTAGGCATCTCCCCTTTAACGAGCAACCTTTGCTGAGTAGCAGCATGAGCTTCAGTCCAGATACACGCTGGGATCTTCTCTGTGGGAAAATGGTTCCTCTTCCTTTCCAACCCTCCAGCAGCCTGGTCTGAATCTTCATCAGCTCATTTCTTTTTCAGGTAAATAAACTGAAAAGTCCTGAAGCTGCTGAATGCATCAGGCACTCTCTCTGCCAGTCTGCAGAGTGTTACGATGAGGTTGAGAGCACCATGTTTAGCAAAGAAGCTGTAAGCATGCAGCTTCATTTGAAAGGGAAAATGCTTATAATCTGCGGCATTTTATGTACAGCTTTCTTCCGTCACACCCAGTTTGCACTTCGAAGATGTAAGAGATGGCAGAATTCTGCATTAGTTCAAAAACTAAAGGCATTTGCAGCGAGGCCAAATTCAGCCTAGGCACTGCTGTGCAGTAATAGCTCAGGCAGCACAACGCCTGTCTGCACACAAGACAGCAAAGTTTGCAGGCTTTCACAAAACCCTGGGCAACACACACTTGATTCCCATCCACCACTGTAACAGCAAGAAATATTTGTGAAGAACTTCACTTCTTGGACAATATCCAAATATTTCCCACTTCCTCTGCCTACTGGGACACAATTGCCAGACTGAGCTCCTAAAGTGGTAACTGGCAGCGGGTAGCAATGACTCAGATTTTAAGGAATTACAAAACTCAGTTTCCCCTTCTTCTGAAATATCACTCACTCTGTCTCCATTTTTAAATAAGAAAACACAGGCTTAGATAGGCTCTCCATTCCACAAGAAAGTGCCTTCCAAAGAAAAAAAACACTGCAGCATCTCCTCCAGTAGGCTGTAACATGATGAATACGCTGGCTGGACAGTGCAGTGTCTCCAGCCTAAGGAGACAGGTCAGCATTTACAGCAGCAGAGCTGCACTTTCTGGAAGGAATGTATGAGAACTGCAGACCATTTGAAATTCGTGGGCATATAAGGCCACAACTACGTTAAGAATTTACCTAGAACACCCGTCCAAGTCACAACAGACCTCACGTATTTTCAGGAACAGTTTTGGGATGAAGGATGTGACACGTGAACAGATTTTCACCATAAACCAGGGTTATGAGTTGAACCCGCTCTCTCACTGTGAGGTTTGGAATTCACGTGGGCTGGAGTGTAAAGTGATACAAGGATTTCCCGTAACTGCTGCTGGGTGGGAGCTAATGAATTATTCCAGGGGTATTACACGGCTTGAGCAGTGCAGATATGGTAATTCCTAACCCAAGAGAGCGCTTTCCTCCTCTGACACTGGCGCAGACTTCACTAGTGATCACTTTTCACTCAGAACAGTCCCAAGGAAAGCTGCAGATACAGCCATTCCCCATCCTAATTTTAGCATTCTCTCTTGTACTACTTTATCACACGATTATGTAGTGCCACGAATGTTTACAAAATTTGGGGGAGAGAATATTCCCATTATTAAGAAATTATAATTTCATGATAAAACATATCTAAGGAGAAAAATGTCCTTTATATTTCCCATGTCTTTTAACCTTGCAGGTGTGAAAAGTATCCATGAATATAAGACCTGTGTATCAGTGAACAGGAGAGGGTGCATATACGTGGGCACTGGGAGTGAGCACTCATCCTTGTGTTTGTGTGCATACAGGCACGTACTTTTCTTCCTATTTGCTTTGTCTTCTTAATTTCTCTTGAATTTACCTAGTTTGTTGTTTGATTTAATTCAGTGGATATGTCACTTAAGAGGTGTCACAAGGATTCTTCTAGAAAGTGGTAATCTCCCTTGTAAAAAGCACAGCAAGAGAAGCGGCCATAAAAATTTTACAGACTTGACTCTGTATGAAAAGATTCCCTGTAGGTAGAATTGCCTTTTATTGTGGCTGTTTATCACTGCTGAGATGGCCAACAGTGGGGCTGAGTGCTCTTAAAATAGGCTGGAGGATTTGCCACGGAAAGATGGAAGAAATCTATTTTTCTGGATCAATGCTGCTGTGCTGTACTCTGTAACTACAATCCAAAATTGCCAGATCCAGAGTTTTCATCTTAGCAAATCAAAACACAGTGTGACAAGTCTAGAACCTTGAAAATGCACTCGCATTGGTAATGTAGTAACGTGGGCACAAGCCCGCAGACATCTGGAAACCACAGTTTTACAAGGCTTAACCACAACGTCATCTGTATGAAACTCAGCACAGATTTCAGATGATAGCAACATGAACTGCATTTTCAGTGCAAGGTCTAAAACGACAAGTAGACAATCTGGCTCCAAATTCCTAACTCCTGTTGTGCTGCAGATTCTTCCATGCAGACATGGCCCAAATGTTCATGGGTTTTCCATCTCCTTAGAAGCCTCCTAGGAGTCAAATACTACTGTACCTATTTCCTAAAACTTTTGTATCAAATATATTTGTATGCCTGAGTTGTATGGATTTCAGTGAAGAGTTAGGTGGCTAACCACAGCACCTGAACATCAGGGTTTACATCATCCTTTTGGTTCTATATTCAACTGGAAAAAAGGTTCCCTGTATAAATTCTGGATGTACTTCAGGGGTACTTAAACTAGTCCTAATTATACTAAGTTGCACAGAACTTCTAACATAAAAGGGGCTACTGAAATATTTTGGATTATTATCTTCTATGATAGAAGATAGGCTTGAAATGTTGCAGCAAATACCCTAGTCTTGAGGTTCTTTGTTCTGAAAAACTTAAGTTACTTACTTGGTCACCCATGATCCAAATCCCTAAGTCTTTCACAGGAGAAATCCCTACTGAGAGATTTTGAATATCTCAACGTGTTTTGACAAGTTCCAGTAATTAAAGTTGCATACCACTAGTGTTCAGACTGATCTAAAAATTAAACGTGATAGAATGACTTAATTTTCCCATGTCACTGTTTTTATGGTAGTGTTGATTAGTCTAATAATCTTTTAAAAAATCTGTGGAGGTAACTGACTTAAGATGGGGTATTTCTGAGCTTGTAGACCCTGCTCACAGAAACACACAATCCTCTCTGGAGGAAACTGAAGCCTGGCAAGCTGTCCTGGTCCCACCTTCACTGTGAGCACCATCCCTGCGGCTAAAGTGAGACATACAGAGCAGGCCACACACACTCATGTCTACTGGACGAGTAAGGTGGTTTTCAAAAGTAATGAGCCGGCCCCAGCAGCTTCACAAATCAGCTAGCTGATGAGGCCAAGATGTCAGTAACTGCCTGTAGTCCCTAAAAGGCAAAAGGAGCCCTGACAAGCATACACATATGGTCCAGCCCTAAACACCGGAGTCTCTTCAGAGCAGAAGAAAACAGGTTGTGTGTATTAACTAGCAGCTATAAGAAGCAGATGGAGATACCCATAATACACATAAGGCAAGAAGCTCTTGCTCCAAGCTTGCTTCCTGCCCAATACCTCAATATTGAGGAGGTTTTCTCAGTAACTATGGAATAAATACAAATTCCCCATGCAAAGAACCAGAAATGAAACTGCCATAGCAACCACCAGGGAGAGAGCGGGGTGTCACACTGCAAGCTGATACCTGTTCTACGCTTCTGCCCTACTCAAATCCCTCCGGTCGTTCCTTCTGACCACTGACAGCTCCCCACAGCCAGCAGCCCACCTCAGCTTCCTTGAAGCATTTTGACAGCCCCAAGCCGAAATGCACACCCAGAGTTTTACACCTGGCAGAAGGCGAGAGGAGGCTGAGACACCTGCAAAAGTGCCGGGTTGTTTTGGTTTTAGAAAGGGAGAATGTTTTGTTGAACAAGGAAAATAAATACGCAGTCCCAGGGGGCATAATTGAAGCCACCCGTAAATAAATAACCAATTAAGTCTTTGTGCAAGTTGTGCCTGATTTCCCTCAAGATGCTTCCACCAGAGGCCAGCGACAGAGGGGCAGAGACCCTGAGAGCCTCACCACAGCATTACTGCCCCCAGGAGCTCCCACCTCCTCAGCAGCACCGTGTCCCCTGTGCCGACAGCAGCAGCAGGCACTCGGGCAGCATCTTCCCGGGGGTGCTCCTCAGTGCGTACCTGGAAGGCTCAGCAGAGCCAGCCACAAAGGTTTCACTACTGCCTCTTTCCCTTACACGCACCGAAAGGGCACTGCTCAGGGATTACCCCGGGGTTTGTGCTCTGAGCTCACTCTGGCTGTTTCCAGATTTCATGGATACCAGATGCTTTTCAGGATCTCACTCTTCCCCAGCCCAGCCTTCAGTCTAACCAAAGTCCCCAGCTCAGTCCCGCTCCCTTAGCAGTTCTCCACTGTCCACGTTTCAGCTGAGATAGAGCTAATTGGGTTGGTGGTTTTTTTTTTTTTCCTTCCTTCTCAGTAGCTAACTAGTGCTGTGTTTTGGATTCAGTATGGGATTTGATATGAGAAGAACGTTGATAATGCACTGATGGTTTTAGTTGTTGCTATGAAATCAAGGACTTTTCAATTTCTCAGGTCCTGCTAGTGCACAGGTACACAGGAAGCTGTGGGGGAGCACAGCCAAAACAAGGGACTCAGGCTGGCCAGTGGAATATCTCGTGTCATCTAACGTCCTGCTCAGCACGTAGGTAAGGGTTGATTGGGAAGCTCCACTCAAGCTTTGGGACGGTGGTTTCAAGATTCTCCTCTTTAGGATCACTAACCGGGAATGGGCTGGGCATCAGTCAGCGGGTAGTGAGCAATCAAAGCAGGTACATTACCCGTCTGCATTTTCTCTTATTACTATTATTAATTTTATTTTAGTTCAATTATTAAATTGGTTTTACCTCCCACCTCCAAGTCTCCCTACCCTTTACCCCTCCAACTCTCCCCCCATTCCCCAGGGATGTGGGAGGGTGAGTGAATGGCTCTGTGGTGTTTGGCTGCAGCCAGCTTTAAACCACAACATCCACCCCAAAGCCAATCTTACAGCACCACTGGCCAAGGTCCCCAAACCTATGCTGCTCTGTTGCTTCCACCACCTCACCTCCCTTGCTCTCCACCCCACCAGGCACACTGTGAAGGCCTGAGGAGCAGCTGCTGTAAAGCCTCTTCTCCCTGACCCTGGGGCAGGCTGGGGCTCTGCCTGGCTGTCCCCATCCAACACAAAGCCACAGGGCAGCTGCAGTCACCAGCAAGCAGCCCGAGAAGCCCTCCCTGGCAACCCTAGGTGCTAAGGCAGGCAGCCAGTCCACATCCCAGCTGTCACTGCAGCAGCAGTGCCTGAATGCTGGACCTTTTCAACCTGTTGCAGGGACTCCTGTCTGGGGGAAGGACCATTATGGGCACCAGACTGTGCCCCAGCTCATTGCAGAGAAGGAATTTGAAGCCCTAACTCTGCAGCTGTCAGGGGACTCTGTCCAGCTCCTGACACGGTGGTACTGGTGGGATGAGAAGGTGCTGCCCACCTGCTGGCATCGCCTGGAGAGACGCCAGGAAGGCTGGAAGGCAGAGAGGGGTGGGCTGCTCCGGCCAGAGCAGAGATGCTGCTACCACAGAGCAGAAGTGTTCTGGCAGGGCTGTAACATCCTTCTAACCAGAAGTGTCAGGGAGAACAGCTGTTTGTTTCAAGGCAGCATCAGACTATACAACAGGAAAGGTGCAGGGAAGGAAGAGACTTGGTAACTATCTGCCATACCCCAAATCCTGACGAGGGCTGACGAGCAAACAGCAATACACCAGATAGAAATGTTTCTCCTTTTCTCCCCCAGTCTCCCTGACCACACCCAGGAGTACACCTAGCTCAGAGGACATGGGGGATGCTGACCTGCTAGCAGGACATGAAATACAGAAGGACCAAGGGATGTCACATTCATGTTAATGGATGGCTTTTCCTGTGCTCTGTTCTGAAACTGAATGCTCACATCTCCCTTTTTGATTTTTGTGTATAACAATTGAAAGGGAGATTGAACAGGGTCTCCTCAATACCCAGAAGAGCAACCTGCAGGGTTTTGTATTCCTCAGAAAGGCTGGGGATTCCAACAGACAAATTGGGCAAGGGACAAACAGTGAGTTATAAAAAAAAAGAGGACAATCTGGACAGTGAAGCACAACAGCTGCTCAGCAACCTTAAAGCAAAAATTGCAAGCCATTATCCCAAACACATTAAAGTACACACATGGGCATACAGTAAAGACTCTGGGAACGTTCAGCACAAGGAGAATAAAAAATACCTGAAACAACTTTGTGAGCAGTTCACTGCTGTCACTAATCACTGGGTTTTAAAGAATCTTTGATACTGAGGACAGATCATCAAGGAGCCAGGGCAACCTCTGCAGGAGCTGGGCCACCACAGAGCAGCTCTGTGCCTGAAGAACTGCAGCTTTTTCTGTGGAAGACAGAATTTATTGGACAATATTTTTCACCATGTTAGGCAGAATAATGATAAAACCCACACAACCCTCACCCTTTATGGGCCCACCAGGCTGTGGAAAAACAGCTGTGACTTGCAGCTGGTTGGGATTCATTTGCTGGGGACATCCCAGCATGGCTCTGCCACTCACAGCCTGTTGAGGGACATCCCTCTCCAAGAATGTTTAGCATTTGATTTGCCACCACCTCCAGCCCAGCCCAGACAGACTTGCAGGGATTTAGTCTTGTTCCTCAGTGAACTCCTCCTCGTTTCTCCCATGGTGGCATGCAGACACTGGTGGTGTTCCTTGACTCTGTGGTTACTTCCTGGCGGTGGAGCTCACAGATCCCGCTGGCTCCCTGCAGATTGCCCTCCAAAGGTCCACATCATCATTTCCATTTCCACAGCAGAGCCTGATACTCTGAAAGCTCTCCAACACCCTGTGCCTGAGGCTGAAGTCTGCTTTGAAGAAGGACCATTATCCTGTGAGAAAATGCTAGAGATGCTCTTAGCATCAGACAAACGTCAGCTAAGCCCAGCTCAACAGGCCGTTAGAGCTTTCCTAGTGGTGGGCAAGCCCTGCTCTTCAAGCTGGCCTTCCATGAGGCTAGAAAATGGGCATCTTACATTTCACCTTCAGAACCAGTGGTTGCTGGCACAGCCCAGGACACCATGAACCAACTGTGCGAGAGACCAGGAAAGTCACACAGCAGTCCTTGTGACTCACAGGCTCGGCTATATGGCTTCCTCACAGCCAGTACTGCTGTAGCTCCTAGGGAACAGCCCGTATTTCCTGCTGTTCTCAGGGAATATGTCTAAATTCAGCCAAATCCAGTCAAAGCTCTCAGTTCTTGGAGCCTGTGAATGTGTTCATACATATATTTAGGAAGCATAACATTCCTCTCATACCTGGCAGCCTACCGAAAACATTGTCTTGAAGGGAGATGTTCTGGGATTGCTTGGAAAAGGAAATCCATCTCCGTGGCTTATCCCGTGTCTAAGCTCTAAGCTGAGACTGCCATGTGTGCGTGTGAGCTAGCGAGATTGTTGGTGACTGGTACTTTCAAACTGCCAGAAAAACCACTCACCCTCCCACTACGGATATCAGTGTAAAAAGTAAGGGGGAGGATAAATCATTTCCTTTCACATATCACACTTCATTTTGCAAGAATAAGCTGTCAGACATGGCGATGAACGACATTTTATCCCTTGATGATGAAGTTCTCTCAAAGATTCACCAGTTTTACTTCATTCAAGTAAAGCTACCTTGTGCTTCCCACGTCCCCCACCAGGCACGGCTCCACAGTGATGCCGGCAAGCGGAGGGCAGATGGCTTCACACTCCGTGGCTTTGCACACAGGTACTCCTGGAGGGCAGAGGAGGAGAAGCCAAACCTCTGAGTATGGGATGTTCCCATCCTGGGCTTTCAAGCACCCTGCTTAGATTCCTCTATTCTTAAACTGTCAGTGCTGAGGCTAGAAAAAAACCCAGCCTCTAGCTCCCTATTCCAGGACATCTATTACTTTTTCCCTTCACATGCACTTTGTTCAAGTGGTGCAGAATCGTTATCTATCAAAACAAGACCAAATCAAGAGGCATTTTCTCATGGTAGATTTATTTCTTCAAGAGAACTTGGAGCTGGGGAATGAAGAAACTTCTTACATTGCCACACTTTAGCAGGATCTTGAATGCCAACAGGAAGGTGAGGAATATCAACAAGCATTTCCATACCTGTAAGCTCTGGACCAGGTCTCTGCATCTCCTGACTGCTGGACAAGGCCTGAAATAATAAGACAATAGAAATCACAGTAAATAACACTATTCAGTGCTTTCAACGTGAGAAAGATTTTTTTTTTTTTAAACAGGTATCTCCAACCAAGGAGATCTAAAGGCATTTTACAAACTTTGTCATGCAGTCTTCATATTTGTAAAAGGCTACTGCAACAAGGAAGGAAGGAATTTACTATTCACAACTGCAGAAAGGCAGCCTGCCTTAGATTGTGGCAAGAGAAATTTAGTCATAAAAACCATTTCCTACTAACAAGAAAACAATGGAAGTCCTGGAAGTGCTGTCTGGCATACCATGAGACAACATCTAGCACTGGAGTTGTGAAAGCAAACAGATTAATCCACAAGCTGTATCTCAATTCCTCAGTCCTGGTCACTCCTAGGCAGCCCCTCAGCCACGCTGGTTCTCTAATACTGTTGCAAATCTGAGGAAGCTGAGTGAACTGCCATTTCATTTACTTAATGGATGAATTGAGGCACTAAAATGGGATGTGCTGGCTAAGGACCAGGCAAGAGTGGGTATACAGAGCAAGAAGGAGAGAACATCTATCTCTGTAGAAATACAGTTTTGCCTGTGAGCTTACCCAAAGGCAGGATAAGGGCCATTTGCCTTTGTGCTCAGTCATGCCCCAGTCCCATTCGCAATTGCCTCAACAAATGAGGATAAAGTGGGTCATTTTGTCGTCAGGACAACAAAAGCACACACTGACCTAGATATGTTTGAGGGAACCTAATCTTGCTCTTGGCACAGACGATGGGGTTCAGACCATACAGGGGGGTTCCAGTTGGAGAAACACAGCGTATTTAACAATCTCCAAATGTCTCTTTTCTGTCTGTGGTACCAAGAGCAGCCTCTCCTCTTTGTGTATCACAGCAGGCGTCAGAGTGGTGACACTTAGGTCTGAATACTGGCTGCTGGCAGCAGGTTCCCAGCACGGCTCAATGGAATATGGGGGGTTTTGAGATGCTGCACGCCCTTCCTGGGCACTCCACTGAGCCTTCTCCACTTTTTACGGTTGGAAAGCTCTTTTTACATCAGAAAAAAGCTCCAACAGCTTGGTGATGCTTCAGCTGCAGGCACACAAACACCTGCCAGCGTTCTCCCAACTGCTGAAAGCACCGAGAATCCCTCATTTTGTGAATCCTCCTCTTATTTTATAGCTGGTGTGAAAGTGTTTGGAAAAGGAACCTGCACTTAATCAGTTCAGAGGGCAAGCCTCAAGCCAGTGCATGCCTGAGGCCTGAAATACTAATTCATTCCCGAAATGATTTAAATTTGAACTCATAAAAGCTGCCTTGTTACCCTCCTGTGAGCAGGAGCCAGGCAGAATACACAACATCTGGAGCACCATCTCTTGCCAAAGAGGTAAACAGCCAGTACAGACCAAAATGAGCAGGATCTAGTTAGACGTTGTTCAGAGCAGAGGAAGCAAGTGGGCTGAATAGCTCCAGGTCCTTCAAACTTTTGTTTTCAAGTAAGGCAGCAACGTTTTGCTTTCTAGTATTAGGATGTTATCTTTTGACTTTACTTAGGTTTCTGTACAAGCTAGTGAAGGTATATTGCTTTACCTCTTACACAGGACTAAGGAAAAAGCAGCTCAGGAACTAATGATTTCTCCCTCACCCCAGCTGGGTGTGGAGTTTATCAGACATGGGGTTCCTGACTGACACACTGGATGGCATCTAGGAGTGTGAAACCTCATTTATCATAATCATCAAACCTCAGCACTGCTTCCAAATACAGGCTGCACTGCACCATCCCGTGGGGGGAACTATGGCTATTTTACCCAACACAAAGACACAGAAAAAGCCATCATCCAGAACACCACAGAAGGTAAACTGCATCTCAGAAATACTGCATTGGGGTAGGATAGAAACAAGACAACTCACAGAGACATCAAAGGCAGGGTTAGCTTTCTGAGCATATGACAAGCATAGTCTGCTCCTTTCTGCTTTTTCTAACCATCAGATTTAGGAAAATTTGTTTCAGGCTTGGAGAGCTTTTTAATCACCTCTCCAAAGTTTTTGTCTAGAATAGCTTATTATTACGACATGGGAAAATTGGAAATATGAGTAACATGCAAATTATTTCACAAATAAAGAAGCCAGTCATGAGCCCCATCTGAGGGAAGCCATTCATGTGCAGTTGGAGTAAGAAATCAGTGGGAAATCCATCTTGCTTTTACACTTTACAGGGGAAGTGTGTGACACACCGGACAGCTCTGCCTGAGCGAGATGCCTGGAAATAGCTGAGCAAAACCAGCTCCTTTTCAGAGGGTTTGTATCTGGAACAGTCCTTGTCTTTCCACTGAACTCCAGGCAGGATGCAGTATGAATCCCACCCCCACAGCCACAGAAACCATCAACGACATGGCAATCAACGAGCAGGAAGAGCAGCTTGCCACAGCACACGATGATTTAGCCCTTGTGCTGGCTATCATCCCTGCAGATCCATGCCCAGTGATCGACAGGTCCACCTACACCTTTAAAACTCAGATCCCTGGCGCTCTGATTTCCAGAGTTGTTGTCTTTGCAGATTAGAGTCCTCTATGGCACGACTAATGGGGACAGTCCTTTATGAGCGCCCTCAGGCCCGAGTG
>NW_020799139.1:835192-862627 GCF_003259725.1 Athene cunicularia
AGATTGGTGTTGAACTTGCACCTGTGTTTCTGTACAAGTCCCTGTCTTCTGTGTCTCACCAGGTGCCCGCAGAGCCAGTTCCCAGCTCTCTCCCTGGCAGCGGGCTGCTGCTACATTACTCCCAGGAGAATTCACACAATCACAGTGACTGTTCCGAGGAGTTTAGGCAACAGCTTCCATACAAAGAAGATAAATCCCAAATTCCTTTGGAGTCTGATTCTGTGGAGTTCAATAATGCTATCAGTTATGTGAATAAGATCAAAACACGTTTTCTTGACCATCCAGAAATTTACAGATCCTTTTTAGAAATTCTGCATACTTACCAGGTGAGAAGTCTTCCACAGAAGCAATTGTGGGTTTGTACTGCAGCTGTTTGAGGAGAGGCTGTCAAATGAAATGTCTGCCTATTAAACAGGCGTACACAGTTCCCAAGCACTAACCTTTCTCCAACAATTCCCTCATAGATACCCACATGTAATGACAAAAGTGTGAAAATTGTAGAACTTTCCAGGGTCTGAGGTGTGAAGGGGTCGTAGCTAGATCTGTCTTTACTCTCCTTCGGTTGATTGAGTGATATCCTGTGTGAAGGGACATGCTGTGAGAACCTTGGGCTAATCTGATAATTCAAGTTTGTGTAGCATAAGGTTTTTGGCTGAGTTGATGTTTCTTGCCTAGTGGATAGTCCTTGCATAGCGAGGTATGCTTTTGACTCTATTTAACATCTGTGTGTATCTTTTCAGAAAGAACAGCTGAACACTAAAGGCCGACCCTTTCGGGGCATGTCAGAGGAAGAAGTGTTTACTGAAGTAGCGAATCTGTTCAGGGGACAGGAGGATCTGCTTTCTGAGTTTGGACAGTTCCTCCCAGAAGCTAAAAGGTCTTTGGTATGTGTATGCTTAAAACAAGGCAGAATATTGAATACTCCCTGTATGTAGAATACATGAAGAAGCTTTAGGAATGCAAATCATGGTGGAAAAACATAGAGCCAGTAAATGAACTTTGCTCCTCTTCAGTGTTCAGAATTTCCTAGAACAGGTGGCTTAACTACGTGCTCTGTGTCCTGTTCTGATATACAGGATTCTTGATTTGCGCCGAATGAGAACATTGAAATCGTTATTTATTTACTTCAGTTCACAGGAAATGGACCATGTGAAGTGAACAGTGTCCAGAAAACTGAGCATGAGAAGAATCTGGAACACAGCAAAAAGCGATCCAGACCGCTGCTGCTGCGTCCTGTTTCTGGCCCAGCAAAGGTATCTTTTAGCAAGTAAAAACTTAGAATAACCCCTGTGTTTAGATAATTGCTTAGATGAAGTTGTCATGACTAGCATCCTTGAGGTTTGTAGGTACTAGGTACAAGAAGCCAAATTTCAAAGTTATTTTTAAAATAACTTTAAATAAAAATCTAAAATTTTAAAGTATGCTTAAATGTGTGTGGTAATACGTTGAATACTAAATATCAAGACCTTCTGTACTAAGTATTGGTCCTGGAAAGGGGCAGCTTATTGCTTCTACAGAGAAATCTTTGGAATTCTTTCTCAAGTGATCTTTTTTTTTTTTTGTTCTTCTTAGCTGGGGGTCATTTGATAGAGGTTGCTGTGAAGGACTTGACACAGCAGTGCTAGATCGTTATTAGGGAAATACAGAGTTCCAGCCTTTGCGGAGAGCTGTTATATTCAGCAAAGTGGAATTTGAGAGCATTTGAGTTACAACATTTTAAGTATAACTCTTTGTCCTTTTAACAGAAGAAAATGAAACTGCGAGGTACCAAAGACCTGTCAGTAGCAACAGTGGGAAAATACGGAACGCTACAAGAGTTTTCCTTCTTTGACAAGGTCAGGATTTGGCCTGTTCTTACATTCTGTGGACTTAGATTCAGCCATTTATGTGGTTATTAATTGGTTGGTTTTCTGTACAGTCTGTGTGTCAGCACTTGGCAATTGCCTGACTTTTCAGTAGAGAAAGATAGACCAAGAAAAGAGAAAATAGGTGGGTTTGGAAGATTAATAGAAACTGATAATTAACCTTTTCCTGAATACTTATCTCTTACAGAGACATTTTTCTCTTATTTTTCAGTGATATTACCTCATGGTACCATCCATAGTTCTAGATTATTGTTTGACACTGGGCATTTTTGTGCATATTCTCTTCATATGTTGCAGTGTAGACAGAGGTTTGTCACTGTACCCATGGTTCAGACTGCTTAGAATATGAACTAAATAAAAGTGGTGTTTGAGTGATCTGATCATTTCTCTCCAAACTGTGCTTTAGGTCCGTAGGGTCCTGAAGAGCCAGGAAGTCTATGAAAATTTTCTCCGTTGCATTGCTCTCTTCAACCAGGAGTTGGTTTCTGGCTCTGAGTTGCTCCAGCTAGTTACACCATTTTTAGGGTAAGGCACTCACTACCTTTTCTGCTGTGTCGTACTTTTTAGGTCTTATTTTGTTACTTTTTGGTAGACGTTGTGAACTTTGGTAATGAAGTTTTGGATTTAACTTCAGAAATACCTCCTAGGTAGCGTGCAAGAAATTAAAGGCTAGTCCAAAAAGAGGAGTAATACAATCTGAATCTTTTAATATATCTACACAGCTCTTAAGAGCATTTTGGGGAGGATATTTTCTTCTGTGCATCCAACTGAAAGCCTCACAAGCAGCAGACTATCTGATGTTATACTAAATCATTGGGGGCTAAGAATCTCATGAATTCTGGAGGGTGGTCTCTGTTCACACTCCCTGTTCTATGCAAATACAAAGCAGGTATAAACATGAAATCTCAGAAGAGAGCTGTGAAAAGGATAAATAGTTTGAGCTCTGATAGGAACCTCTCGTGCTGTTTGTCTTCCAGCAGAAGAGGAAGAGTCACATGGCAAGGATCAGTGACTCCTCAGTCAGTTAAGGGGAGTATTTGTGAAGTAGTGAAGGGAAATTTTTTTCCTGCCTTAAGTCAGAAAAAACCCTAAAGTAATTCAGAGAGAATGAAAACAGAGGTAAAACATTGGTGAAAGATTTCTCACTGCAATTCTAATTTTGTTTAGATTTTCTCCCTCACTCATGACATGCATTAGCCACCCTAAAATTGTCAGAGTGACATAACAGAATACACTTACTTGTGTTTTTGAAGGAAATTCCCAGAACTCTTTGCACAATTCAAGTCCTTTCTTGGCGTGAAAGAGCTTTCATTTGCTTCTCCACTGAGCGACCGATCTGGGGATGGAATGAGTCGAGAAATTGATTATGCTTCCTGCAAACGCATAGGATCGAGTTACCGGGCTCTCCCCAAAACCTACCAGCAGCCAAAGTGCAGTGGAAGGACAGCCATCTGCAAGGAGGTACCTTGGGCCAACCTATTCCACCCCTGAACACACACTGCACCTCCCTACCTTGGAGTGGGGTAGCTAAGGCTCGTGCCTACGTGTGGATCCCCCTCTTTAATGCTGATTAGCCAGCTCTAGCCTCACGTCAGTTATTCATCCAGTTTATTGAAATAACAGTATCCACATGCATTTCACTAATTGTGTCTAAATCCATCTCAAATCGTGTCGTTCACTTTAATGTCTTTTGAGTCTGCATGCTTACACAAACTTATTCCTATAGACAGAAAATATTCACTTAGCCTGAAATTAATTTTCTAGCAGTGGACCAACATGGCCTTTTAGAAAGAATTTTTCTCCTGAAAATGCACCGTGAGTCAGTGTCTCGGGCACTGTTCTCCCTGAGGACACGCATCTGCAGCAGAGGTGCTCCCACCTCTCGCTGTTGTTGGCAACTCTGTCCCCTTTATTTATAGTTTCTGATGACTGCAGAGTGATCTCTGTGGTTTGGGAGGTGACAGTGAAGGAGCTTTCGGAGCAGGACCCTGGCACAGTTCCACACAGACCTCTGACCTTCCGAGGAGCTGTTGTAACAGCGATGTGTGACCTAGGTCTGAAACTTCCAATAGAAACTCGGGCAAGAACTGTGTAAAAATAAACCAGAGAAGTATCAGACCCCATGAGAACAGCTCTGGGCTCATTAGGCATGCTCAATGTCATGTCTTTGCACTGTTGCAGGTGTTAAATGATACCTGGGTTTCATTTCCATCCTGGTCTGAAGACTCCACTTTTGTCAGCTCCAAGAAGACCCCTTATGAGGAGCAGTTGCACCGCTGTGAGGATGAGCGGTTTGAGGTACCTCTGCTATGAAGCTTCCTTCCTGCCTCTCTGCCTCCTCAGAAAGCAAAACTTCCAGCTATGAGGATTTTGACTGAATTAGGTGGCCCATTACTGGCAGTTCTGCTAGTGTTTGTTAGTTTGAGCTAGAGTGTGGTGTTTTCCACTTGCTTGGAGTCTAGTAGTTCTTTCTAGGCATGAGTCCAGTTCTAAAAAGCATGTTACCTTCGGGAGAACCAGCAGAGGTACATTTTCCAGTCAGAAACCTTGCTGATGCCTCTTAGCTCCACCCAGTGGGGCTGGGACGAATGCCACAAACCTGAGCACTGCTGGTCTCCATTTTCCTGCTGTGCCTCTTCTTACACTGTGTCTTTTGTGAACTCTTAACAGTTGGATGTTGTCTTGGAGACCAATTTAGCCACAATACGTGTGCTGGAGAGTGTGCAGAAAAAACTGTCACGACTGACTCAAGAGGATCAGGAGAAATTTCGCCTGGATGATTGCTTGGGAGGAACATCAGAAGTGATCCAGCGCAGGGCCATCTATCGTATCTACGGTGATAAAGCACCAGAGATCATTGAAAGTCTTAAGAAAAACCCAGTTACTGCAGTTCCTGTTGTTCTTAAGAGGTAATTCCCATTCTCTGGTGTTCACCTGGGTTCTTTAAGAAACTGATAAAGGATTTTTAAAGCATTTTTAAACAACTGCTTTCTGTAGATGTTGTTTCAAAGGATAACTCGTCTTCAGTGGTGGTGCTGTTATTTATTTGTTTGTTTGTTTGTTTGTTTATTGCTCCCAGGAATACTGACAAGTTTTGGGCGTGTGACAGTTGGCCACACTAAAAATGCTTTGTGCTTATTTCTGTGGTTGTCTATTTGAACTGAAGTCGATTATACATTTATGCAGATTGAAAGCAAAAGAGGAGGAATGGCGGGAGGCCCAGCAGGGCTTCAACAAAATTTGGAGGGAGCAGTATGAGAAAGCCTACTTGAAGTCCCTTGACCACCAGGCCGTCAACTTCAAACAAAATGACACCAAAGCTTTGCGCTCCAAGAGCTTGCTGAATGAAATTGAGAGTGTCTATGATGAGGTGTGTATGCTAGAAAATAACCCACCCTGTCTGCCCTTCCTTTGTAGCATTATCTAGATGTTTACGTAGCACCTGGGACCTTGTTGAAGTGCTCTGAAGAGTTCTCAGTCAAAAGGACTGTCCCAAGCGTAGCGTTAATACTGGCTGTTTTCTTCTGGCAGGAATGGCTCTTGAGCATGGATTGGAAGGATCTTTATCTATTTGTCTCTTGATTACAGCATCAGGAGCAGCATTCAGAGGGGAGAAGTTCGTCCACAAACGAGCCTCATCTTATCTTTATCTATGAAGATAAGCAGATTTTGGAAGATGCAGCCTCTCTTATCAGCTATTATGTGAAAAGGCAGCCCACTATCCAAAAGGAGGATCAAGCAACCATCCGGCAGATAGTGCATCACTTCATACCTGAGCTGTTTTTCTCTCAGCCCCCTGAGCACAGTATTTCTGAAGAATCAACAGATGAGGACAGAGAAAACCATCAGGGGCAGAACCTGGAGACTCCTGAGCTACGGAAAAAACATGTGCCTGGGCCTCCAAGCAGTCCTTTGGAGACAAAAGCAACCTTCTGTGATGTTACAGCTGCTGAACCCCACAACACTCTGGATGATGTTTACAGTCTGTTCTTTGTCAATAATAATTGGTATTTCTTCCTCCGCCTTCACCAGACTCTGTGCTCAAGGCTCCTAAAGATTTATCGTCAAGCTCAGAAGCAGCTTCTAGAATATCGGACCGAAAAAGAGAGAGAGAAGCTCCTTTGTGAGGGAAGAAAAGAAAAAACCAATGATCCAGCCATGGAACTAAGACTGAAGCAACCAAGTAAGAATAATCCGGGACATTGTTCTTAATGCTCCGGTTGCTAGTACTTGATTGTATATATCTGAGTAAATGAGACCAGCAGGCAAGTCTGTAAGGACTGTGTTGGTGCAGATCTCCACTATATTTGTGATTACTGGATACAGCTAATTAAACAGGACAGCTAGTTTGTAATTTTATCTTCTGAGAGCTCGCACACTTAGTTCATAGGACTTCCCGCAGGCCTGCTGTTGTCAGATGTTCTCAGGTGTCTCATTGTATTAATCTGTTACTTTGATTTAAACTGTAAATGGCTCCACAACAAAATAGTTAACTCCACAAGGGAAGTGCATGAGATAAAACTGTGAGAGTCTGTCAGCACTCTGCACAGAGAGCTGTCTGTAAGGTGTCCTCGAGACCGAACGCCGCGGCTCGTGAGCACTGTTCTCCCTTGGATCTCTCGACTTCACTCTGCCTCTTAGAAGCGTTAAGTGACGACTCTTTTCCCCTGCCCAGGTGAGGTGGAACTGGAGGAGTACTACCCCGCCTTCCTGGATATGGTGAGGAGTCTGCTGGACGGGAACATCGACCCGACGCAGTACGAGGACACGCTGCGGGAGATGTTCACCATCCACGCCTACATTGGCTTTACGATGGACAAACTGGTGCAGAATATTGTCCGTCAGGTAACTAACGTGATGGCTGTGCTGTGTGTTGGGGGCTGCACGTCTCCCTCCTATAGATTGGTAGCTGTCTCACAGTACCCTCTAGTGCAAGGACTTGCTAAACTTGAAATTCAGAGCAAAGTTTATCTGTAGGGGAAACACCCTAACAGAAGTTCAGTGAGATAGTTCAGCTTCAGTACAGCCCCTTAAGGGATTTACTCTTCCTGGCCTTTTCCAACTTTTTTTAAGTCCCAGTCTTTTCAAAATCCTGCTGTTCCCAAAATACATCTAAGGCAAAAATAAACATCCAGTCCTTTTTACTCAGATCTTTCTTCTAAGTATAGTTTTGTTACAGTTAAGGCACATGAGCCTAAGGCACACTCTTGTCTGTTCCTTTCATTGCAAAGTAATGAAAAAGAGAGTGAAATGTGGGAAGCCTCTGGAGTTAAAGCTGTGGTGCTTCATGTGAGGCGTGATGCTGGGCTGAGTTTCGTGCTCCTCTCATGACACACTAGAGTTAACTCTTGGCCTAGACTTGCTGACTGAATTCCCCCTTTTTTAATGGAAGCTTCACCATCTAGTGAGCGATGACATCTGCTTGAAGGTTGTGGAGCTCTACTTGAACGAAAGGAAGCGAGGTGCTGCTGGAGGTAACTTATCCTCTAGGTGTGTCCGGGCAGCAAAGGAGACCAGCTATCAGTGGAAGGCTGAACGTTGCATGGCGGATGAGAACTGTTTCAAGGTAAGAATTTGCTGCCAGGGAACTTCATAAAGTGACGGTGGCTCTTCACCGGGGAGAAATGGGTTTGGAAGCTCCAAGGCCACACTGGTGAGAGGGAGCAATGTGGAGAGAAGGTGCCAAAGCCAGAGCACAGACAAAGCAGCAGGCTCACTTCTCTCCTCGCTCATATTTATTTAATAATATCCAGCATTTTATTGTGAACCCATGAGGCCAATATCTTGTGCTTGTAACTTCATTACAGGTAATGTTTCTTCAGCGGAAAGGACAGGTGATCATGACCATTGAGCTGCTGGATACGGAAGAAACCCAGACAGAAGATCCTGTGGAGGTCCAGGTAAATATCACCATGGAGCCTGCTGTAGCACAGACAACGCAGATGTCTGAGAACACTTTCTGCTTTCTTGATCCAACATGTGAGACTTTGCTGGGAGTGGGAGGATTACAGGTGGGGCAGTGGTCACTGACAGAAACGGGTATGTTAGCAAAAGACTTTCAACATCAGTCAGCTACGTAAAAAGCAGCTTTTTATAAGAAATAACAGATATAAAAGAAATAAACTAGTGCTTTGCAGTGGTGTTTGTCTTGAGAGCAAAATCTGACTTGAAATGTCCTTCCCTGTGTAGCACCTGGCTAACTACATGGAGCAGTATGTTGGGGTCGAAGGAGCTCCGAACAACCAGAATGATGGCTTCTTACTGAAACCAGTCTTTCTGCAGAGGTGAGTGCCCTCCCTCTCCCGAGGCACGCCTGCAGCGGCTGGTACTGCTTTCTCTCTGCATATCTGGCAGCGATTTTACAAGGAGCTCGAGGGAAATGCGCTCAGCTCTGAGGACCAAAGGGGCTGCTCTGGTCCAGCGCACTGCGTAAGAATGCTGAAGAAAAAATTTATGACCACTGCATTGAGGTTTGTATTTAGGATGGAGTGGGACTGTTTAAGCAGTCCCTTCTGGGAGGAATTTGGGGTCACGTTTGTTCCCATTTCACTAAATATTTGTCAGAGTGTGTGGAGGAAAATCCTGGAGAAAGTCTGAAAACTACATGAAATACAAATGTCATACTTGTGCTGTCAGCTCTGCTAGCTGCAGGGAATGGATAACCGAGCGTGACACGTGCTCCGTAATCCTTGTTTTGTTCTAGAAACCTAAAAAAGTTTCGCAAGTGGCAGTGTAAGCAAGTGAGAGCTCTGCGTAGCGAAGTGAAGAGCTCCTGGAAGAGGCTGATTGGGGTGGAAAGTGCCTGCAACGTGGACTGCCGGTTCAAGCTCAACACCCACAAAATGATGTTCATCATGAACTCGGAGGATTACATGTACAGGCGGGGAGCTCTCTGCCGAGCCAAGCAGGTGCATCTCCTATTACTCTCTCTGCAGCTCAGGCGGTAGCAGAGGTTGAGGATGTGAGCCAAAAGACAGGTACCAATAAGAAGTCTTGTGGCTGAGTTCCTGCAAACTACACCCAGAAGTTACTACTCTGTGTTGGATGAAACATGGAGGAGAGCTGGTAAATGCTCTGTACTTCGGTTTAGTTTAGCAGCCTTTTCTTTACCGTGCAAATTTTAAGGGGGAGTAGCAAACGTTAAGAAGTAGAGCTCTTTAAAGGCAGGTATGCGCTTTCCTGTTCACTGTTTGCGTTGTGTTGTAAAGCACGTGCATCTCAGACGGAGAGAGAGGTGCAGGTTTGGGCTTCTCCCCCAGAAACCTCTCAGTGATCTTTCCCCGTCCTGCTTTCAGGTACAGCCGATGGTGCTGCTGAAGCACCACCAGCAGTTTGAAGAGTGGCACAATAGGTGGCTGGAAGAGAAC
Source organism: Athene cunicularia (assembly GCF_003259725.1). NCBI lineage: Eukaryota > Metazoa > Chordata > Aves > Strigiformes > Strigidae > Athene > Athene cunicularia. The sequence goes on from NW_020799139.1 coordinate 844,425, forward strand.
GTGACCATGGAGGCAGTTGACGTTGTTCAGGACTGGCTCATGGGAGATGAAGACGAGGAGATGGTGCCCTGTAAAACCACCTGCGAGACGGTGAATGTCCACGGGGTCCCGGTGAACAGATACAGAGTTCAGTACAGTCGCCGTCCAGCTTCACCCTGAGCAGAGACTTGTTCCTGGGACCAAGAGAAGTAGGAGCGTTTGCTGGTGAAACACATTTACTCTGAGAATAGTGGTGGGAATGCAATGTATGTATTAATGATATTTATCCAAACAGCATTTTACTTTGGATTATGATGTATTTTCCATATGGCATAGACTTGTCTCCTTGCAGTGTAATCCTCCAGCCGTCATGAAGAGACTTTTAAAAGCTTTATGGGAAGAGGGCTCTTGGCATTGCCACACACTTTTTAGTAATTTCCTAGCTTTAGGCCACTGCTGACCAGCCCGTACGGGAAGGCTGAGTGAGGGGGTGAGGCTCTGGGCGAGCTACCACCAGTGGCTCTGTTGGAGAGATGGAGCTGGGCTGGTGTTTGAGCAGATGCTGGCAGCTGCTTCCACATGGAAGGGTTTAATGTTCCCTATCTTCCTGAATTTACGCCATCTTGGAGCCTGCAGAACTCTTTGGTGTAACCTCCAAGTGCCAGCGGGGCGGGGAGCGCCGGGCACAGCTCGCAAGCCCCGCGACGGGCCGCTCCCTTAGCGATGGGTACTCATCAGGCTTGGTCCTGGTGCTCTGGTGAGAAAAATGCCAAAACTGAGACAAGGGTGAACAGCGTTACTACACGCTCTTAACTCTCACTCATCAACTGAAGGATTTTGGAGCATGAACTGAGGGAAGGAGCTCTCTGCGCTGCCGCACTCGGCAAGACGTGCGCCGCGTCCCTGTTGTTGCTTTGTGAACTTACGACCTGCTGCAGACTCTGCCTTCTCAGATCTGGAGCTGCTTGGAGCGTGTGCGTGGGGAGGAATATCCATTGCGAGGTCTGGCCTGATTGTTTTGGGGGATTTTTTTGGTAATTTTTGTTTTTTTCTTTTTGCTATTTTGCATGTTGATTGGCAGCCTCTGGAGACTGCGTCTTCAGGCGCTTGGCTTTCCTTGTGCATGCCCGGCTCCGCGGTCCCGCTGGGTTGTAGCACTGCAGGAGCAGCAGCAGATGGAGCTCTTGCAGCGCAGCGTTTGTCCTGGGTCTGAGGTTTGCCCCAGATACTTCCCTGTTTCTGCTGGCTCAGCACAGATGCTGTATTTGCAGTGACGCACGGAAATCTGTAACGGGCAGTGTTAGATCCAGCCACAGCCATCGCAGACGAGCTTTTCCAGTGAACCATTTGTACTTCGACCCAAGCTTTTTTGCAATGAAGCCTAACAAAAAACCTACCCCAAATCATGCAGAACACTACGTCAATTGTCTGACTGAATCTATTGAAAAATCAAGAAAATGTAGTTGTGTCTGTCCTGCAGCCCCACTGTGACTTTGCTCTTGGTTTTTAGGGGCCAAGGGCAAGCAAACTGTCTGTGGAGTGTATTACAGTGTCTTGAGGCAGGTCCAGCCTCCTTTCAGCTCTGCTTCCAGCTTTTTCCTGGCTTTTGGGGGAAAAAACCCCCACCCCGATATTTTCTGTGGCTTTGATTTTTAGGTTATAATTTCTGCCAGACCTGAGTAGCAGCCTGTAGGATTTGTCCTGGGTTATTTCCACTGTACAACATTTGGTTTTGCAATTGTCTCACTTGACAGTAGAAAAATTGGCCTTTGGGGTACGTTTAATAGAAAACTGTACTGACTCTTTGTCTTTTTTGCAAAATAATCTGTAGGAGGGAAGGAGGGAGGCCAGTCTCTGGCATTTGTGGCCACTTGCACAACCACTGCCAGCGGAGGACTTTTCATTAAGAACTGATGTTCTCGTTGTCTGGGTCTCTGTGAAATTTTGGTTACTGAAATGATCTGAAGGTTCTTCCCCTGATCTTGTTGCAGGAAGTGATAAAAGACACTGACAGCGATGGGAGGGCTGGGTGGAGGAGTGGGGGGACAAGCCCCGTGCAAAGCACAGTATCCCCCTTTTGCTTCCAGACCGCTCAACGAAATATGCCTCAGTCCTGTTCACCTCTCTGCTGTCTTCCAGTGGAGATGACAACTGTGCCAAATTTTATGCTTTTATGATACAGAAAAATGTTTACTAGAGAATAGGTTGCAACTTGTGGCTTAAAATGCATTTGATTCCAAGTGTACCAAGGTGTAGGAGGGTAACGCACCCATGCACCGTCCTGTTCCATCTCCCCATTTTTAAGTGTACTTCAGGTATTTTTAAGCATCCTTATTTTGTAAACCTTAATTTATAATCTGAACAGATTAAGTAAAACTTTTGCCCTTTACAGTGCTATTGTCTCAAAAATGATAGTAGCAAATGATGTGAATGGACTAAGCAGGCAGTGCAGGTTTGAGAGTGGCTTGCTAATGTCTGAGAGTTTAAGCTCGGCCGCTGTGTATCTGCTAGCACGACCTTGATTCAAGAGTTTGTTCTTCCATTTTTTTGAAGGATCTTTGCTTTTGGGCTTGTAATTGCTTTGCCAGCTCTTTGAATGTAGTTTTTTTTATATTTATTTGCACATTCAAGTAAAATAAAATATTGATTTTAAAAGTCCGCAGCTCTCACTGGTTTGAATTTGTTTTAAATCAATTTAAACTTTCTGACAATCCCCAGAATTTATTGTCTTGCACCTGAAATTGAATTTTAAATAGTAGAAAAGTACAATTAAAAAGTTGGATGAACTTCCCTTGGAGCAGTCGCCGGACAGGCGGTGGGATGTAACGATTTAGATGTGGACCAGCAGGCAGCAAATCTTTAACCTTCCCCGTGCAAGCAGCTGGTGCTCGGGAGGTGTAGGTAAGCTGGCCCGCTGGCTAACAGAAAAGGGAAATGAGTTGCCCACAAGCAGCGTGCAGGAGGTGGCTCTGGGCTCGCTGGGTGCTGCCAGGAGCGCTGGGAGCAAAGACCAAGCGCTGGGGGGGAGCCCAGGGAGGGGGGGCAGGGGGTGGCATAGTTGATCCATGCAGAGAGAGGTTTCAAAGGAAAAGCAAACAGATGCTCTTGCAGGTTGGTTTACTCCTAGCAGCACCTTTGCCATGAGAGGTGTGGCACAAAAATAGGGTCCAGGCCTGGCCCCCAAGTACTCGCACGCTAAATGCAAGAGATGTGGAAGAAAAGCGACTGATTCCAGTTCCGAAATCTGTCAGCACATCTGCTACAGGTTAAGACAATGCAACTGCAACCACGAAAATAACCCTCCACCCACCTTTCCCTCAACCTCCCCAAATTCCTGGGTAATAACATGTTTAACTGTGTTCCCTGTGAGCTCTGCACAACAAATGAATGTGTAGATTTTGCAAATTAAGCTGTAGTGATGTGACCCAGATCTGATAGGAGTTTCCTTTACATCATTCTCAACACTTCCGTTGCCATAACAAAAGGCAACTCTGCTTTCTGCGCAGCGTATCGCTTGCTCACAGGGAAACAAAGTGTTGTTCTCCTAATAACAATCCTCTGATGCATAAATTGCATGGAATAATTTGATTAAAATGATGGCAGCGGTGTCTCGGAGGACACCGTCCACTTTACGCAAGTCTCCTCGCAGAGATCTTGGACTTCTCACAGAAAGGACGTTCCCTGCGCTCAAGGGGAGGGACAGCCAGGTCTGACATCACCCACGAGCAGTCGGAGATCTCAGCAAGTGGACAGCCTTGGCAACGACAAAGGAAGACAGCTTAAAAATACCTTGTGGGTTTGTAGGATGGAATAAGAATTAATGGTTTTCTAAAATAAATTAAGAATTGCTAAAGGGAATACCTGAATTCAGTATTTAATATTTCAGGACTTTTTTTTTTTTTTTTTTTTTTTTTTTTTTTTTTTAAACACGTTTCCCTATCACAGTGATGCACAGAGAGGAAGATGGGGCTGTGAAGCAGGGAGAGAGTCTAGAAGTATGCGTGTAAACATGAGTGGAGTTTTTTCTTTATGCTTTAGCCATTCCTCTGGATTAGGACTAAATAATTCAACCTTAATGAAAGTAGAGGCATGCGCTACCTTCCACTCATCGGATTTAAAGACTAAATTCAAGTCTAGCAATTCTAAACCATACCTGTGCTAAAGGATGGAGCTAAAAAGAATCATCTGAGACCAGGTGCTGAAGAGGGATGATGGTGTCTGTTACCTGGCAAGGTAGCCCCTACCCCAGTGCCATTGTATTGCTGAGAAAGGACCAAAAGAAGCTGTTCCAGAACACCTAGTGAGTTGTAGTGATGCTAATAAACTTCAAACATTCCTGAAAAATGGCTTCGTGTGGCTTTCCTGTGCTCTGAAGTGAAAACTGCAAGCAGGCAGAAGAGTAGTTCTGAAAAAAAAAACCCCAACCTGTCTCCCCTGCATAAGGCTTACAGGGGTGAGAATGTGGGCACAAAGGTTGTGGTGTAACCGAGGGAAAAGACTGGGTGGGATCCCAGGGGCACAGGAGATCTGAGAGAAGAGGAGAGAGGCAGGGAAAAGGCCTGGAGCTGTGGAGAGTCTCAGGGTGGTGCAAGACCTGGCAAAGTGAGAGGAAGGGGAGCTGGTATCATGGCACGGAGTCAGGAAGAGCCTCCGAGGCATGACGTTGTCTTCTATGTGCCAGAGTGCAAAGACAGACCCGGGGGGTGGTGCTGGTCCAAAGGCCCATTTCGATAGTCAGTGGAAGTTTTCTGTGCCGTGAGGCTCTGAGGAAGCGTGGGTGCTCGCACGCCCAGCGTGGGGAAGGCAGGGCTGGCCTTGTGTCCAGGGAAAACGGGGGGTTGTGCTGACGCTGGTGGAAACGCTTGATGCTGCTGGTGTGGGCAGAGGGGCTGCCTCCCGTGTCTGCCCCGCCAACGCGAGCTCAGCCCGGGGCAGGTACCAGCTGCACTAAGATTTCTGTCCTCAAACCCGCTGCCTTGCAGCTGGAAAACTCTCTGGAGCTGCTGGAACAGCACAGAAATAACAAACCCCATTCTTTGCCTACCACAGTTTGCTCTTCCAAGCCTTAAAGATGTATGGGACAGGCCAGGTGGTGTTTGTACCCTCCCTTTGAGCTTTAAAATCCCTAGCGTGTTTTCAGCATTACATCTTTCGGGTCCAGAGCCATGGAATAAAAGAGTGCCTTCTCCCAGGAGATGATCTGTTGCACAATGAATTACATTAAAACCAAATTGTTACCCCACAGGGCAGGGATCACACAACTTAAAGAGATGTTAACAAGCCGTGACAAACCTCTGGCATAAGAATTTTCAAGCAAGCTGTTCTGCATCTAAAGCAGTCACTAAAGATCACACAGCATCTGAAAAATGAAGGATACAGCAATGAGTAACCTCTCTCTGCTCCACTCCAGAGACCTGGCTATAGGAAGCAGGGCTGTGATTTGCACACTATCTGAACCTGATTATGTCTAATTTTTTGCATACAGAGCATGGAAAGGATCCTGGCTGAGGCATGGAAAATATGTGGCCACATGAGTCATTCTGTAATGGTTCATAAATCCTGAGAGAATCACAAAAGCAAAACATCTAACATTGCATCTTCCCTGTCCCTGCCAGTGGAACTCCACCTCTCGACACGCTCGGCACAAGGATGTGGGAATACGGTGAAAGCAAAGGAAATAGGATCATTTTCTCCTTGGAATAGAAGAATCTCATCAAAGAGCAGCCAGGCTCAGATTTGCAACCTTCACAGAAGAGGCCATTCATAAGCTGAGGAGAAAGAAACGAGCTGCTCCTTGGGTTGCCAAACCAAATTTACAGTTCCTACTGCCCCGACTCCAGCTTCTGTCCTCACTCCCTTGCAGAGCCAGGCGGGCACCAGAGAGCAAAAGCCGAAAAACCAGCAGCCCCTCAAGCTGTGACCTCCCAGCCCACCGCCCTACCCGCTCGATGACCACTGGGAAGCGCGCACTCACACCGGGGCTCTTACACAGGCGAGGGGTGAGGACCTGGGACTTGCCCAGCAACGCCGAGCAAGGCAGAGCACGGAGGGGACTTGCACTCTCAAGGAGCTAGAGAAGGGGGAACCAAGCAGCAAAGGATCTTAAAGGTCCGGGGAACATCTGCCCATCCCTCCTACAGCATTCCTAAATTGTCTTCTCCACGCTGCCAGCAGGTATGTGGCAGCAGCACACTGCAGCTCCAGGCTCTTAGCTAACGGTGCTCAGCCCTCTTGGGGCTTTACTGGGTGGAGGCTGCACATCTCTGGAAAAACACAACCCAGCTCTGCTTGGGCGAGAGCGACTGAAATTCCCCATTATCTACCCAAGAGCAGAGACTTCCTGCACGGCCTCGTCAGGCCCCTTTCCTGCTGGATGGAGCTGCTCTCCCTCTTTCTGGGAGTTTATCAGCGGAAGCAGCTCCTCTCCCTCAAGCCCTGAGCCCTTGCACTTATCCTCTGTATGTCACGGCACCCCAGGCTGGTGCTAGTGCAGATTCTTTCAAATACAAATAGCTCCGACCCAGAGGACTTTAAATCAACCCCCCGCAGTGGGATCAAGAAGGAAGGTGCAGGAGTTTCGTCCCCTGTTTAGCCAGAGAAGGAGCAGAAATGAAGAAACAAGAGAGTTCTGAAAGGTCCAGCCTCATCTGGGGACTGCAAGGCAGACACTGAAAACCCTCAGCTGCCACAACAAGAGGCTCTTGCGTAATCCCCTGGGAGCAGGGGAGGTTCCTCTGGATCCGCAGCTCTTCTGCACTTCATTTTATGTTTCTGTGAGGGGACAATATCTCCTCAGTTTGCACCACCAGAAAGCATTTTGGCTCAGGGTGTGGGGAAAGACCTCGAGCCTCACGCAGAGCCGCTTGGATCTCTCTTGGGTGGAGGGATGCTTGACATAGGAGGTCGGAAGTTCAGTTTACTCTAAACCAAATTCAAACTGCATCAAATCTGACCACAGCTGTTATTTCCAGAAATATTCTGGAGCCGGAAAGAGGCCCAAGTGAGTCACTTGAGCCATTGTCTAGCTCTGACGATGAAGCACGGCCCCAACACGCTGGATCTGGGTCCTCACGCCCCTCCCAGTCCCGAGTCCCTGCCTGGGTAACACACACTCGTGTGTGTCGTGACAGCCCCCCATACGCCGCATCCTTCACGGGCTAAGCCTGGTGCTTCCGTGAGTTAAGGACTAAGAGAAGGAAACGCATAAGCAGGGTCACTAATACTGCCTTTCCCACACAGCTCCGAGCTCACAGAGCCGCCAGATCCTGCACCAGAATGGAGACCCTCGGGACTGGGCGGCTCTCGCAGGGGCTGGTGCTGTGCTGTGCCTTTTGGGGACTCTGCCTGGCTTCTCCAGACTATGATGGTGAGTGTGTATCTTCGGGTGAAAAATTGCTGTTTCTTACAGTACTGCGTATTTAATATCTTCATAATAACCTGAAAACTCATTTTTTAAAGCTATCAGACGGGAGCACGCTCTAATTGAGCTTTGCCCATACTCTAGTTGAAGCAGGAGACAATATAAAGTGATGCAAAAGAGAAAAAAAACTGGGGTGGAAGAAACTAGACAGAGAAAGAAAAAATAGAGAATTAAACCAGAGAGCACATAAAAGCAAAACCTTTAGTTAAAAGTTAAGACTCCCACAACCATGAGTTTATCCTGGAGCAGCCCAGATTTCGGAGTCTCTTGAAAGCTGGGCAGGGGAATTGCCCCCTGGTTTCCCAGGCCTGCTGATGTCTGTACAACACAGCAGTTACTTGTGAGCGGTGGGAAGCTACGCGACAGAGGGATCGCGGATATTTTCAGTGAGGTTGCTGACGGTTACTTCTGCCCACCTAATTCTGTTAGCCAGCTGCTTCTGCCTAGCACTCAACAGCATTTTACAGAATATTCCTACTTCTAGGGACCCCAACATAAAATGAAAACTGTGGCATCTGGGGTAAGGGTTACATATGCAGCCTGCTCTGCTACCTAACTGCAGAACAGCAAGTAACAGACGGCTTTTATCTGACAGATTATTCTCAGAACAGCACCAACGAGCAGGTAACGACACCGGAGATCACACCGTGTCCCCGAGCCATCCCCGGGGAAAAGATAACCATAAACAACATCACGTACCTGCTGATACACCAGGCCACCCGCTCGCAGCTGGGCAGCGCGGTCACGGTGCGACTCATCCCCTGCCTCTACACCCTCGTGTTCCTGGTGGGGCTGCCAGCCAACGGGCTGGCCCTCTGGGTCCTGGCTACCAGGGCTGAGAAGCTGACCTCCACCGTCTTTCTGATGAACTTGGCTGCAGCAGACCTGCTGCTCGTGTTGGTGCTGCCCTTCAAGATTTTCTACTATTTCCTGGGGAACAACTGGCCCTTTGGGGAAGGCCTGTGCCGGCTCACCACGGCTTTCTTCTACGGGAACATGTACTGCTCAGTGCTGCTGCTCACCTCCATCAGCGTCGACCGGTACCTGGCTGTGGTGCATCCTTTCTTTTCACGCTCTTTCCGCACCCCTGCCTTTGCTGCCTGCACCTGCTCTGCCATCTGGCTCTGTGCTGCCGTCCTCACGCTGCCCCTGACTCTGCAGCAGCAGTCGTATCCCCTGTACGGAGCAGACGTCACTCTCTGCCACGACGTTCTCCCCAGGCCTGAGAACGATGGGTATTACTTCTACTACTTCATCTGCCTGATCGCCTGTGCCTTCCTGGCTCCTCTGGTGGTGATGCTCTTCAGCTACTGCTCGGTGCTGCGAGCTCTCCTGGGCAGTGGGAAGCGCTACTCCTACTCTGTGAAGCTCACAGCTCTTGTGCTGTTCATACTTGTGGCCTTCTACACACCCAGCAACGTTCTCCTCCTCGTTCATTACTCCAGCTATAACTCCAAGCTGTACAGCCACCTGTACATCAGCTACATGGTGAGCCTGGCCATCAGTACCTTTAACAGCTGTGCCGATCCCTTTGTCTACTACTACGTTTCTGAAGACTTTCGGGATAAGGTGAGAAGGAGATTCTTCAGTCGCAGAAAACAAAACACCACATCCCTAAAAACCTCCAAGGAAACACTCCCTCAGAAAAGTTCCAAAGACTCTCTGGTGTAAGCCTCCAGCCCAGCTCCGTGCTCCCAAGGTGTTCACTGGGGATGGGGTGAAGACAGCTCTGGGATCCCACCACAAGTTTCACTCAGAGCAGCGAGCAGGACTTCCCGGGAGACAAGTCCTTCTGCCTGCAGAGCTAAGGCTGAATAAACCCGGGCCATGCGCTTCCTCGAGCGGCGGGGAGTCCAGACACGACAGGGAGTGATGAACCTGTACAGGTCTGTCCCTGGGACACTGCCTGCCCCTGCTCATCTGGTCACACAGTGCCAGGGATGCTCTTGCCACCATCCCAAGGTCTGGATTTCCTAGTGCAGCTCGCAGACTAGTTGCTATTTGTATTCTATTTCTTTACTACTGGCTTGCTTGCTGTCCTCAAATCCATATTCCCTTCACCTAAAATTGAAACAGAACAGGCAAACCCAAATTTCTAAATATTTCAAAAGTAGTAGAAGATACCTGTGTGAAAGGTACTCTCTGGAACTAAAATGCTCTGTCAAGAGAATGTAGAGGACTGGCTTTTCTAGCAAATACATTCTTGGCTCGATTAGTAAGAGACACCACAACAGTGTCAGCCCACTGTTGGTAACAAGCGTATAAACCCCGTTCACTAATCCCTGTTTTTGAAAATGACCTTTGGCATCCAGAAGTTCTTTGGCGCAAAGATTGTATTAATGGATTTAAAAAAAAAAAAAAAAAAAAGTCTCTTGAAAGGAAATATTAAAAAAGGAATTGAGAAAACTCTTGTTCTAGCACTCCACACTTCTTTTGTGTAGAGTCACACACAATCAAGAGCTGTCTCTTACGAAACAGGTGATCAAGCTTGTTGCTTATTGGAATCTCAGGCACAACTAGGGCAGCAAGGTAGAAAATGAACAACTAACCTCCTCAGAGTTCCTGAATCCTTTAGTTTTACTGGTGCAGACATGATTTCTGTGCTCACCCTAACCTGTGGTCAAGCTTACAGCCTAGAGTGTGAATAAGAAGAGGCAGACAACATTGTCTTAAAATCAGTTTTTAATAAAACATTTATCAGAATCTAAAACAAACCCTTTTCTGGACTCAGACTTGCTAAGATTTGTATGAACAAAACAAAAATGGTCACAGAACTGTTTGCGTGTACGTGTGGGGGTGAAACGCAGCTGAAAAACTAGAGCTTGTCTCCCGTGGGTCAGTACTGCACGTGCGGAGGATGCGCCAGCTGCTGCACACAGGAGGCCTGGTGTAGCCAGGGCTATTGCCACGCAGTCAGAAATAGCAAGTACTAAAAAAAAAAACCCCAAAAAAACCCCAAAAAACCAAACCAAACCAACAAACAAGCCAACCCCAACCCCCAAACCCAAACTGAGCTGAGGTTTTCTAAATAGATCTTCTATTCACAATAATGAAAACCAGGTTATTGTGCATTAAACGTCACTAGTTGATGTCAGCAAAGCACGTGCTTGTTGTTTCAGCGATGTTCTTTAAGCAAGCTGAACATTCTTCTGGAATTTGTTTTCTGCTGAGGCTGATTAAGAAGGAGGGAAAGAGGCAAGACCAAAATACTTGGACAAGAAGGAACAAGGGAACTAGTGCTTTAAAATAAATACCATGGTAATGATTACTCTGCATAATGTACAGTTACAAATATATAAATATTAATTTCATTGAAAAGATTGCAAGCAAAAATCACTGATAACTAGCACTGCTGCAGCTATTCAGTAACGTAACTGGATGTAAGTAGGAATCTCTGTGTCTTACAGACCCACTGGCACTTTTCTTCTTTTACAGTGAGGGATCATGAGAAAAAGGAGAAGGGAAGCATCTCTCTGACAGAGGGAGGCAAATGTCTCTAAGCCAGAAACAATTCAAAGCCCAAAGCAGCAGCAGGTCTGCTGTCCTCGCTGGCTTTCCACAACCAAGGTGGTGTCTTGCTTGGCTTTAAAAAAAATAAAAAATAAAAAAATATCAATCCCTTCTCTCCAAACTGTGATGGCTGGTCTTCACAAAGTTGGCGCCCGAGTTTTCAGTGCAGAGCTGCCCTTGTGTTCTCGGGGATGGGAGTGTGACTGATAAGCTTCAGAGTCAGAACTGGGCCAAAGCCTAGGAATAACATCACGTCTGATAAGGTTAAGCTGTGTCCAGTGGTTCCCATGGACCTAGTCCTAAAGAGTTTCTGTATTCTGAGGAGGATTTTAAAGAACGGAGGAAAAATAATCTAGAAATTTTTTTTTCCTAGATAAGAATTAAGAATGATTACAAGAAACAACAAATCTGGGACAGGGGAAATCTCTGGACAGAGGGACCATCAGCTTGGGGTGGAGAAGAGGGCAGAGACCTGCTCTATTGCTCCTGTGACAGGGGAGAAAAGGCAACCACAACCATGTAATTGCAGGTTCCTTTATTCAACTCCTTAAATAAAATGGATTTTTAACTACACAAAGGAGCTAGTTTGGTGTGGCAGGACTGGGGGGAGGCAGAGGCTGCCAGGAGCAGATGAGTGATTTCCCTGAGAGTGCCACCACTGTGAAGCAGCACTCAGGGTGAGGTCAGGCTCCAGAAGCCCTGGCACGTTACCTCACACACTGTCCTGTCCTAACTGCCTCTGTTTAAGGATGCTGAGGCTGCTCTGCCTTTGCTTTCTGAGGCTCTGGGTCTCTCTGGATTTTCTTCTAGTTTTAAAACAGAAGAGAGACTCCTCTGCCTCAAACAGGTGAGTGCACTGGCACAGAGACCCCACAGAACAAGGCTGCAACTGGCACTACCAGGAGGAATTATTTAGCTGGCAGCAATGGGGAGATGTCTACACCTTGAATTAGTACGTTACAAGTACCAGAGCCTGAGGAAAGTAAAGAACATCAGGTTAATATTTGGCTGAAACTCTATCTTCATCTCCTTGTCCCCACTGGTGATGCTGTCTGCCTGCCCAAGGGATCTGAGAGGACCAAGCAATATAAAATCATACAAATATCTATCTAGAAGCATACAATGGATGTGACAAGGAAACTAGAGCCAGAAAGGGACCAAGGGCAGGAGACTGAAGAATCCCCAACATAGGTCCCATCTTCTGCGGGGAGGCAGTCACACAGACATCATCAGGGTGTCTAAATGTCTCATTCTCCCAGACTCAAAGCATTAAACAGCTGAGGCTGGAACCAGCAAACAGCAGGGTTTGTATTGTGCAGCTTTGATATTTCGAAAAGAAAAAAAAAAACAAAAAAACCCAACCCAAAACTCTTGTTGCAGCTCACACGAAGTCTGTTATTTACCCAGGGGATAAATATTGACTCAGTTCTGTGTGTGTACACAATAGCCAGTGTCTGCCAGGCCGGTTGCTTATAGGAGATGGAACTGAGTTTAAAGGCATTTATTTACCTGCCAGACAGGAATGCAGCCGCCAGTGGTTCCGCTGCGCTGCGCGGACACAGCGAGGACACGGTCTGTTCACACACACTGCCGACACGTGGCGAAAGCCTCTGCTGGGCAGCAGTGGGCACAGACGGGCAGCAGCCACGTCAAGATCCTGCGAGGAGAGCTCAGAGCAGCCATGAAGGAAGGCTCGATAACTCGCCAACAAAGCCGTTCCGAAATTTCTGGGAACTTCAAGACCCAGACCTTCATCATGTCAACTACATTCTGCAAATAGCTGGCCCCAGACAAAAAAAAAAAAAGGACTGGAAACTACATATGCCCAGCTTCTGGGATACCTCCTGTTTTGTCCCCATGTGGACATTTTTCTGAATAAATTGCCTTTATTCTGGAATGGAATGTCTATACTGGGATATAGTCTTGTCATGGTTCCTGTGTAAACAAGCCCTAAAAATGAATGGAGCTGGGCTTTTTCCTGTTTCCATTCACCAATAAACACCCTCAAAAAGGAGTTTCCACCCCACTCTGGGTGCTGGTAACAATAGAAGTGGGAAGATAAAATATTAACACTGTTTTGCAACAGGCAGTTGCATATAACTCCTCCAAAGAGAACAATGCTGCTCCAGGCAGGAAGGGAAACCAAAAAATCTTGGCTCCTGCACTTTTGGAAACACAAAGCTTTTGTTTTCAGTTTTACCACATTGCTTGGGGCAGGTCAGTCAGAGGGAGCTCCGGCTCTGTGACACCAGTGATTTGTACTGGCCAGCAGACCCAGGCCCTACGCACAGAGCGCTGCATCCAGCACCACCGTCGCACGGGGATCCACGGGGGAGAGGAACGAAGGGGACTGTGAAGTCAGGCAGGCTTTTGAAAGGCCTGCACCTTGGGTCAGCTTTATTTTCACGCCAGGGTTACGAGGAGGAAAGGGGCTGAGGAGGCTGCAAGCAGCCCTTATCAGCACGTAGTGCAACACGAAGGGGGCTCACCCACGGGACCCTCGTCACTGCTGCGCCTGGCAAACTCCCCACCTGAAGCCTGCAGCCCTGTGGTGGACAGTCAGGTTTCAGCCCTGGCAGTGGATTTCAGTTTTCTCTCATAAAAGGCACCACCCAACAACTCTCCTGAACACAGAGCCACTAGGGAAGTTTTTCTCTTGTGGGGCATTGCTGTGGGTGCAGTAGGCTTCCGGGCTGGTGAAGATGATTAGCCTCTTGCTATATCATAATTAGCAAAACACATTGATTTTTATTATTATAATTTGAGAGAAAACTTCTCAGCCATCTTTCCTCAAACAGCAGTTCAGCTAAGCACAAGGCCTGGACTTAGCTTCTAAATGTAGCTAGGAAATGGCATTTGCAGTATCCTGATAGTAGAGAAAACACTTTGAAATGGTCTAAAGGTTTGAATTCCAGCTCCTACTTTTCTCACCTAGAGGGCACAGCATATTGGTCTCCCATCCTTGGAAGTACTCCAAAGAGGATGCACAAAGGGCAGGAAAATTGACAGAAAAATAACGCTGAGTGTCCCCCTTAGCGCTCCAGGTCCCCCCCCAGGGGCAGCAAAGCCTACAGTTCTGAGTGCATCAGGAAGTAGTCATCGTTCGGTTTCTGTTCTGCAGCAGGTCGTCTGTAGGAACAAACTCATACAGGAGTTGATTCTGAGCCTCTTCTCTTTATTTAAATTATATGTTTCTGTGGAGAAGAGAACACAATGAAGAAAAGTCACTCTCAAAGTTTATATCTTCGTGAAACATCACTGGGGCTGGGCAGAGAAAAGCTTAAAAGGGATGGAGACATTCAGGTCATAAAGACTTTTATATGCCGCCCTGGCAAGAAATCTTTCCTGGTGATTCCTTGCTAAACAGATTGACAAGTCCGCTGTAAGAATGCCCCTTTTGAGGAACTGAATACATTTAACCCAACACATGAGTCAGTATATTGTATGTTGACTCTCAAACCAGATTTATGATCCCCCACTCTCTGGCTCACCATTCTACTGTGGTCACTACTTCCTGAATCTTGTCCGCTTCTTTTAACGTGCTTGCTGTTGTCAGTTCTGCCACAATCTCAAAGACATCAGCTTCCGAGGCGTAGGGGTCTGGGTCATATTCGTAGGAGTAGTATGACAGATCTGTCTGCAGTGGAGGGCCTTCGTCTGCTGGAAAGGAAACCGGAGTCTCAGGTTGGGCTTTTGCCAAAGAAGCTGCATTTCAGCATCACATATTGCATCACAGAGAAGGGGAATGACATAAGAGGAAAGGAATTTTAATCAGGGGCCAAATGAGTGTCTTGCATGAGTAAAGGAGGCTACACATGTCAGCGGACCTGCACATGCAGGCTTTGATTCACGGGCAAGGAGAAAAGCTGCTGTAAATCAGATTTTTCAATTTCCCAGCCTGAGACATGGGCACTGGAACAAAACGAAAGGAAACGGAGTGGGGGGAGAAAAAGAAAAGAGGGTCGTGTAATTCGAAAAAATTTCAAACTCTCATTTTAAAGTATCAAATTAACTGAGGTGCTTCACTGGTTAGGAACTGGTTCACCCTGAGACCTGTATACAGTAGGGTACAGCAAGAGGCATCTTTGGGAACACGAGATGAGTTCTTGTGCACCCTGAAAACACCCCTCTCTCCTTTGACTCGGTCCAAGCCCAGCCCAGCCAAGGAGAGACCAATCCACGTCTCCAAGGTGTGTGACGTGTGTGCTCTTCTAAGGACTGCTCTACGAGTGTCAGTTACAAAGCTATAGGGCAGAGCATAAGCAGCTAGATTTCTTTTCAGCTCAACAAGGATGAAGATTTCGGCACAACAGGCCAGGAGCCTACGTCAAAGCCATTCGCTTCTCCCTCAGTCTGAACTAGCAGTAGCTGAGATTCATCTGCTTTGGCGCAGTCACAGACCACTGAGAAACTTCCATCACTGAAGACAGAACAGACACCAATATTTATCCCCCTTGCATTCACTCCAATCTATACTAAGACACGGGCAGGTCACTCGCACAGTACATTTCCCACTCAAAGCAGGCTCTGCCTCTCTGTGGTGGGTGACTGCTTGCTGTCCAGAGGGTAAAACTGAAAGATAAAACTTCTGGAATATCAGTAGATCCCCGTTTTCTAACCTGCTCCTGGAGCCAGCTCAGCTGTCCATCTTTCCTGTTTGCTTTCTGTACACGCAGCTCTAATCCAAACCACAGCAGTCACTGAAACATAGTTGTTGCAGGGAGGAAAAGTCCTCACTTCTCCCCATCCTGCAAAGTTGGCTTTATTTAAGGAGAACACTGATCAAGTCCTTTGAAAACGTTTGTTCTCTAGAAATAAAATATCTGAAGGCTCTTCCCTGCTGCCTCCCACATCCTCCGAGCAGCAGGCTCGGCCCTAGGCAAGGGAACACTTGCCTGAAAGCAGAGTCAGCCTCGGCGTTCACTTCTTCTTGGCCTCTCCATGTGAGAACCTGCCAGATCATGAGCTCGCTCTATGAATGGATGATTGCTGTCCACCAGGGACAGAACTAACATCACAGACCTCACTCTTCCCCGGAATGCAGCGTTGGAGTCAAAGCAAAGACGAAAGGCCGACATTTCCTGCTGCATACAAACCACTCCCCCATCTCCAGAGCTTTGTGCCTAAGCCAACGTTTGCTGAACACTGATGGGGTGAAAGGGAAAATGGCCCGTCGCCAGTTCAATCCTAAAAGAACAGCGGGGCTGCGAATAACGCGCCTGCCAGGGAGCGCTGGGGGATGACTCCACCTGGAAGCAGAGTTCCCTCTGATGTTCCTGTTAGGAGCTAGCGATGGGCGACAGCATTTAATTATTTTTTGAAAAAATATTAACACCACCACTAAATACAAGTATCATAATTCCACCAAGAATTTTCTTCCAGCTACCGGTTCTTCCAGCTGCCGAGGCAGAACTGTACAAGTAACGTGGGCCCAGCTGTGGGGAGAAGGCTGGGGGGGGTCAGGCAGCACGCAGGGGGGTGGGCTGCCCGCTCACCAGCACAGCAGCACTGGTACCCCGACACCGCTGCCTGGAGCTTTGATGGTGCTTTTCCATCAGAGACGTGTAGAATCCCAACATGACCGTGCTATCAACGTATTGTCTTCTAACATCCTTGGCTGTATATTTAGCAATTTTGGGAGAGGAGGTTTAGGCAATTTCAGAAGAGTGTTAATGATCTATGGAAGCAGTCAAAGCATCACTTCAGCAGAGAGATGCTACCAGAGCTACTGAGGATCTGAAATCCACCCACGTTTCTGTACCCTAGTGTGACAACAGATCTTAGGAAAGCCACAGTCAGAAAGGCACTTGAGATGCTAATAGTTAGCAACCAAAGTTCTGCTCCAGGAGCTTTCAGTCCAAACAAATATGACTGGAACAGGCTGTGAAAGTGTACTGGCAGAGCTCCGACGCTTAGAGGCAGAGGTGGGTCCACGCTACTGCTCATCAAAAGCCTGTTCCATCCCTCCGAGTCTCAGCAATTCACCTGCACGAAAGAACAGCTGAGGAAGAGGATTCAGCCACGAGTGCCCTTCCCTGGCTTTCATTTCAGCTGAGTCCTGTCACCCTGCACACTTCCCTCTCAATGATGAGAATATTTCTAAAGACGCAAAGAGGATCTACCCATCTGCACAAAAAAAAAGGTTTTACAACCAAACGTCAGCCGTCCTGCCTCACTTGCTGCAACATCCGCTGAAGACTTTTGAAAGGCTTTTTGAAACACCTTGACAACAGCTAGGTGCTGCAAGCAGCACTGCATCCTGATTTTTCAGGACCGTCCACATACAAGTGCTTACCTTGAATAGCACAACTCAGCAGCTGTGGTTTATTCCAGCAAACTCGCTGGTGTCTGTGGAACTGCACTGCAAGCTCTGGGTTTGCAGAGCGAGCCCCAAGGCATTACGAAGCTCCCCAGTGTCTGCTGGAAGGAAGCTGGCTCTCCCTGGTTCCACCGCTGGGGCAGCACAGACAAGAGCTAACAACGAAAGCATCCCCCAAACTGAGCTGGGCCCGCACAAGTCATATGGCAGACACAGAGGGATTTCAGACAATATAAACACCACGTGGTTCTCCAAGAAAATGGTATTTCCTGGAGATTAACACACTGAGGCAGTTTCACCAACCAGCCCTAAGCTTGCTTTGGCCCCTGGAGTTCTGCATCCTTTTAGGAAATCACAGATTTAGACATGGCTCATCAGAACTTTCACTCGAAACCCCGAGCACCTGAGCCGACATAAACCAATCACATGCTTCAATGCTAACAGACCAGCGAGTCCAAGCGAGACCCGTGTGGAAGGAGGGATTCATTCATTTGTTAAACTTTGATTCATGTACTGTGTGGTTGACCCGAGAGGAGCCCAGAGGATTAATGAAAAATCACATGCTGGGCGCTTTTCCTGATGCGGGATTTAATCGGTTTTATTTCTGATTGCTCACTCTGCCATGGCTGCTCAGACAGCTCAGTTCAGAAGAGTATCTGCCTTCCAGGAGACTCTCAGATCCTAGAGCAAAGCCAGCTCTAAATGCTTGTGCTATAATGAATATATCCTTGTGGCATACAGGTTTGTTAATCTAACACCTGAATAAAAATGCCACACACACAAAGAAAAAAGTAACCTGAATTTCCACTTTTGCTCTTGTTGATAGCTTACTGAGCCTGCACTGCTTTTGTCTGCTTCAAACAGAAACCAGAGGGTTGTATTTCTCAGACAGATACTTGAATGCAGATTATATCAGAAACACTGTTCTGCATATTTTTGGACTGTGGACTAACATCAAGTTCCACCGTGGTTCCC
>NW_020799139.1:862677-871635 GCF_003259725.1 Athene cunicularia
CCCCCCCCCCCCGGTAATCATATTTCTACTATCAAATTTTTATTTTAAAATATTGTCATTGCAGTCCCATTTTGTAGACTAGCAGCAAAACACTTAGCACGGCCTTGCATACCAGCAGCACCCTGCAGAGCGCTTTGGGAACGCTGCTGTAGAGGGTTCAGATTGCAAACGGTTTCCACGCTGAGTACGTAGGATTTGCACAGAATAAAAGGCAACAAGCATTCATCTCAGTAACTCCAACAGACAGCAATCTGATATATATATATATATATATATAGATATATATATATAGATAGATATATAGATTTTTTTTTTTTTTTTTTAAATTTTTTTTTTTACACTAAGTCCACAAAAAAAAGGAGGGCAAACAGGAGAGACATTAAACACTAAGACTGAACAACCTATAGAAATAGTGATAATGGAATATTCGCCATGCTTTTATACTGTAATAAGAAAACTGTCCATCAGCTGCTGTAGAGTAGAGGAATGGCAAAGAACAGGATGGTCTCTCATGTTGGACACATGCTAGTCTGAGCTCTGGTGCACAAGAAGGACGTGAGGAGGCACAGAGTCTTCTCTTGAAGAATTAACTTGTTTTACCGATTTGTTAAGAGAGTTAGAGGCCAGGGGAAAATTAATGAGTGGAAGGCAGCCAGGAAAAATCTAGTCCAGTTTATTTACTAGAAACAGCATGAAACAAACTATTCTATTGACCCTCCACTGCTGCTTGGTGAGATTTATTGTGAGCCATGAGCAAGTTCGACATGAGTCTTGGAAAAAAGTGTATGAATATAAGCACCAAATAAAACAAGCAGCCAAATTCCTGGCTACTCCATCTACTGACCTTTACATTTTTGCTCACTAAAGCCCTTTATTCCAAACAGCAGCTCTGAGAGAATCAAGACTGCCAGCTCAATTTTTGCACAGAACTGCTAGAGACAAAGTTAATCCACCTAGATTCTAGTTTTTGCAACGGTTTGGTCTGTTGTCATGTCCTGTTCGGTTGTTTGTTGAAACACATTACATCAGCCTGGTTTTAAATGTGATCTTTCCAGCTTAATATTGAAGAAAAGATCACAGGGAGTGTGTGTTGTTCAAACATATCAAGGCTGAGAAAACAAGAGAGTCACTTGCCCACTCCTAGGAACAATCACCTAAATCTTGCACGAACAGAGCAGGTATCACACAAGGTTTCCTGAAAGGAAAAGGACTAGGAGAGCTAGCTGAATAGTTATCATCCTAAGTTGCCTTGATCTCTTCAATTTTTCTGATTTCTGCATGGTCCGTCTTTTCTTAGAGATGAAAAAATCCATCATTTTGACTTAAATGTGCTTAAGAGCCATACATTTATACGGTGACAGGATAAGCTTTAACTTTGCTAAAGAAAGAGGTCTTGGATAAACGCAAACGCATGATATTACCTGCTGGAGTTTGTTGAACACTGGGTTGCTCAGCTGTGTGGGAGTGTGTCTCCCTTTCTTCTGGCAAATTCTTGGCTGTCAATAAAAAGAAAAATAAATGCATTTTATCTCTGAATCTCTAGAAAATGTTTGCATTTCCAGGGGTGCTGTCCTCAGTTCACTGAGGTACTACACTGCCCATTTTGAAAGCCCATGTAGAATCTCCAAAAATGTTACATCTCATGGATGTCATTTTATCTACGATTATTCACGTCAGATAAAAGAGTATCACTCATCTTCCCTGAAGCTCATTCTGATGGGTAAAACATGTATTCATGAGAACAGAAAACCAGTTATTCTGAGCTAAGCAGGAAGACAGCTGCTCTTATAACTTGATCCCCTGTACTATGAGTAGCAAAATAATACATAGGAGGTTTTGAATTCTTCTCTTTCCCCTACCACACGTATGTAATTATCATTTGCTTAGATAAGGATTTGTAGCGTCCTGTAACTAGATCATAACAGAAAAAGGGAACTGCACAAAACCTACAGGCAGAACATTGAGACATGGGCATCTGTTCTATTCTTGTATTATTCCTGCACGATGCGACTTCCATCTGGCAATGGTTCGGGTAAATCTGTCCATCTGATCCACATACAGGCTCCCCATCATAGCCACAGTCTCGTGAACACATGCACTGCTCAAAATATTCATCCTCCAAGCAGCCAAAAATGTTATTGCACGGTCCAGAGTGAACAAAGCCTGAAAAGTAAACAAAAACATCCAAAGCAATATTTTTGCATAGCATGGGGAAGGGGGAAGGTGAGGCAGCAATTTTCTTCTATTTCTCCGACGTGAGTTTTCAGGCTGAATTCCCTAAGATTTCTCATAGGAATTTACAAAGTTGGTAGAACAAAAAGGTCTGGGAATAAAGCTGTCTTTCTGAAGGAACTATACCGCAGCAGATTCCAAATCTTGGATAATGCAACTATTTTGTATGACACAGAGAACAGAAAGGAACATCTAGTTTTTGGGGAGAGTTATTCTTTTTACTGATGCGTGAAACTGTTCAATCTTACAACAGTTAATTGTGGAACTCCATTGCAAGATATTTCGAAGAGTTTTTACCTTTACATTTATTAACACATCTCACCTTGTGCAGGTTCTTCCAGAATTATAAGTGATATCTTGCCTCTGAAGCAAGTAAGAGTCACTCTGGTGACTGAAGAGCGGACTACATCGGTTTGCTTGGCTGTCAGAACTTTAATGCTGCTATCCCACAGACCTATGTAAAACTTCCACTAACACAGATACTGAAATAGAGCGTTTGCCTAAATATAATTTTGAGTTCTGAACTCCTGGAAAGTATGTCTGTGGAAAAAAAAAAAAAAAAAAAAAAAAAAAAAAAATCAGCTTGGCTTTGGTGTAACTTACCAACCCATTGGCTAGCTGAGCTTTCCACCTCATTGCATGTTGGCCCATCACAGAGCTCCCGAGCCAAGGGGCTGTTTTCACTCACATTGTAGAAACGAGTTGCTTCAAAAGCTGCAGGCCAGCAAGAATGAGAAATCACAAGTGAGTCTTATGTCTAGAGCTCGAGTGCTGGTAAAAACCAAAGGAGAAGAGGCACATACCTGGCTCATAGTAATCATACACTTTGATCGGAACAGGAGCTGTTTTCCCAACTATATGCTCTCTGAAAGCTTGAAACTTTACACAGGTCATGCACTGGCTAGGAATCTGTATGAAATCGTGTAAAAGGCTTGTTGTAACAAAAACCGCACTTTGAGTGAAGAGAGACACAAATAAACATAGCACGTGACCCTGCTGTAACACGCTGTGCTGGGTGCTTGGGGAGAATGAAGACACCTCCAATACTAGGTAGAGGGACAGAGATAACGAAGGATGAATTAAAATATGTGATACTTTGCTGGCCTTCAAAGCACATACTTGCATACAACAACGTCAGAAAGTCAAACCTGAGACTCAAGCTGAATTCCCCGGCTTACGTAACACGCCTGTCATCAGCCAGTTTGCTAACACAAGTAGCTAACAACTTACTGCTGATGACCAAGCCAGGAGACGTCTCATCTGCCCCTCTCAGGTATGTGCTGTGAGATCTGAATTACACTGCATTTTTTTCCTCTGTTCTTTTAGCCATGCTAGTTGTACCTGAAGGTGAGATTATTGTGAGGCAAAAACTAAGCTCTATCTGCCCAGAAATGCTATACGGGCTGAAGCTAATCACCTGCCTCTATCAATGCTTTGGTTTCCAACCAAAACCACAACCCCTACGTGCCTCAAAAGAGGCTCAAGCAAGTGGCCAGTTAAAGCTGCTCGGTAATCCTCATCTGTGAGGGACCATCAACATAATTACACCGTACCTATGCCTGATCCACTGGTCTTTTGCCTTTGGTTGAAAAGCAACATCATTATGAGACAAAGTCATTACCTCGTCGAAATAGAAAAGGACTTTTCTTCCATCCACTTCATATCTTTTTAATCCAATTTGCTTGTTCATCAATAACTGAAGGGAAAAAAAAAATAAAAATCAATCAACAGGTTTAGTTTAATCTCATTGTATAGAGAACAGGTTGAAACTACAGAAGACAAAAGATTTTAAACTGCTTAGAAAACTGATCAGACACTAAGCCCCAGGGATTTCTTCTGCTGAAAAAGGGTGTTTCAGTGAGAGAGAGGGAAAATGCAGAGGATTGCAGTTGCTGTCCTACAACCGAGGCATCTGTGCTCTTTTCTGTGACCCGATGAGGAATGCTTGCAAGGTGCACAGGGCTGAGGGGTCCTCCTGGTCCCTGGTGCATTTATCTCCCTCAGACTACACCTGACATATCATCCATAATCTAACTGAATAGCCCCCAGATTGTTTTCAGTGCCAAGGCTCAAGCAAGACCTCGGAGACCCCAAAACACTCAATAAAGTCTCTTATTTACACTCTTTCAGACCATCAGAGAATTACACTGCTGGATCACACCGGGTATTAAAGGTCCCATTCTCCCACCAGCTGAAAAATCCAAAACATTCTTCTGCCAGGAAAATTAATCCTTACATTTGAAAAGAGCAGCCATTTGAAAGAGCCCTAGGCATCCTCCCTTCTGACTAATGGGGTCAGGCCAGGCCTCTGCTACTCATCTTCTCTCCCTCTGAGGCCCAGGATTTGTAATCTGCATCGTGCCAGTCAGGCCCACAGACCACCTCTTCTGCTGCTTTTTATTTATCGGGACAATCTGCATGTCTAAGGAGTACCAGCACACAATCTAAGAGTACTTCCCACAGCTGGGGTGCTACTGCCCTATATTTATCCCCAGCCATTTGTAAAAATGCTCCAGCTCATCACCTCTTGCTGCCTGCAGGTCTGTAGGTGTATCATGACCACGGTCCACAAAGTGTAAGAGCCCTTAATTATGGAATGACTGCATCACCCCAAAGAATCCAGTAACTATCTCCCTGGTGCAGAATACTAATGAATCACCCCCAAAGCATAAATGCTATCACCTGATATAATTCTTCAAAGTTTCGTTTCAAAATTTCCAAGAGAGTTACTCCTATAATTTTCCATACTTGGAACATTAGCACCTCAATGTTACAAATACTCTCACGCTGTATTGTACTTGATCAGTTGATCAGCCATTACTGGTTTGATAAATTGTATTCAGAACACATCTATCAGGTGAAAAACATTTAATCCAGAAGCTGGGGGGGACGATGGTCGGTAGAAAAGGACTCTTGTGTTTTAATTCCACTTTGGGGAGCTGAGTAAGGGCCAGAGCAGATGCTTTAATTCTGTTCTCCAAACTGGGCTATTAGTTGAAACTCTCTGTCAGACAATTCCATTTGTGACACAGGGATAATATTTCCTCAGCTTTTTTTTTTTTTTTTTAAATGTTCCTAAGTTACTCTGAGATCTTAGAATGAAAACTCTGTGGAAAGGAGAACAAAGGATTATTATGTAGCATCAGAAAGAATGACATGAAGCAAAAAGCATTTCTACTGAAATTTGCCCAAACCTGCTACCAACAACTTTAACTGTGAATTTCTTCAGCATAGTGCTTCTAGCTGTAAAACCCTGCACACAGCTTCCTGCTCTGACTGTAACAAGCAAAGGAACACGTGTTTAAGTCCTACACAATATGGAAAAGGCCAATTTAATTTGTCCTTATAATTTTAGGGGCCTGATGGTGGCTGTTATTACTCAGCAGTAGATGGCTGCAGACAGTCCTTTTATGAGGGCTTGGAGAGGCTGGCGCCACCGGGAAATGCTCAGCTCAGCTAAAGTTGCATTTTTCTGGTGAAGCTTGATCTATACCAGCCTGTGGTGACCTCCTGACCTTGTCGACACCCAGCATTATTAGAAGGATTTGTGGCTGCACAGCCAGGGGGGCTGCCCTCGACGCGCAACAGAGCATTCATTAACCATCACTGCCCCGGAGCTGCACGTGGGTCCGCGCCGCGCACACTGCTCCCTTGTGAGGGCAAACAACAAACAAGGAACTGTGATTTACAGCCCTGCCCCTCCTCACCAGGAGGAGAGAGAAACGGCCAGGGTAACCAGAAAACGCAGCAGCGGGAATGACAGGACTTGCTTCGGCGGAAGGTGGTGTCCAAAATACATAATGAAACTAGCACTGGGTCTTCAGTGGAAGAATTTCATTTTTGTCGGCGTGAGTTGGCTACACATTTGATAGGCATGAATAAATCATATCTGCATCTTCACTGCCTACCTATATATGTGCTTGAGCTTTGTCCCTACATTTCATTTTTACAGATGCAAAGGGTTTCTGCAATAAGAAAGATGGAATTCAGCTCTTCAGGGGGAACATTCCCCCTTGAAGATGCAATATCCTTCCCAATTTAGCAAAATCTCTTACTGCCCAAAGGAAGTCATTCTATTCTGGTTATGGAAATAAACTGCCCGGGAATCAATCCCCAGTGCAGAATGCTCTCTCCAAATCAAGGCACCAGCTACGCAGTCTTTTGCCTAAAGAACTTTCAAAAGAGCGGGTTTTGAATCAGCTCTTTTGTGTCTTACAAGCACTGAAGAATTATGCACCGTGTGAAGTACCTGACACCCTCCCGAGATTTGCAAGGACCTTAACTCAGGTCAGCTCTGTACCGCAGGAGCTCAGCCTTACCAGTTAAGGAGAATCAGCTCATTTTCCCATTAAGACAGGGGGAGAAAGGAAAATAAACCACCTGCTATTCTGTGGCCAGAGACCCTTACAGATGGGGCTACTCTGGGACTCTGTCCATTCTCTACCCATGGAGGCAGAAACAAGAGATTCAGACAGGCAACAAGATGCCACGAGGGAAAGCCCAACCAACCTGCTTAGTGCTAGAGAAAGCCCAATGTGCCGGTAAGCTCGTTCAGCTTTGAGAAAATAATTCTAGTGCCACAGCAGGGCAGCTTGTTTTTCCCTCTGACTGCTTCTGTCCAGGCCAGGCTTGGGGGGGTGGCAGAACAGAGGAAGAGATGAAGCTGACACATGATGCTTCCCAGACACCGCTGCATCTGTCTGACACCCAAGCAGTGTGGGCAAGTCTCCCTGTTTCTCTGCTCCGGTTTCAACACCCTCAGAGTTTGTTTCTGGTTTAGGAGCGCTAACCGGCCTCTGGTCAAGGAATAAGCGGAGCTGAGGCACCAGCAAGGTGCCACTGAATGGGACACGGGAATCTCTGAAGCCGTGAGAAACCAAACGTGGGAGGCAAGCCGGTGTCGCAGAGCACGAGGATCACGGCAATGCACTAGTAGATGAGAGAAAGAACAAGAGGTACTGCAAACAAAAGGGTTTTGAAACATTATACAGGTGGTTCTCTGGGGAACCAGAATCCTCCTTGCAGAGAGTATATCCTAATGCCAGTCATATATTCAGTTATCCTCAGCGTTTCCACTACTTCGAACACGTACAACGTGCCCTGAGCACAGGTCAGTGTAAACCCTTGGACACCGCACAGGAGCAGATTGCTGCCTGTAGCAGCCTTTGAGCAGTAACTAAACACAAACCAAGCCTGTTTTGGTTTACAAGCCTTCATCTGGGACACCTGTCTGGCCCCACCATGTCAGCCAGCCTCCTGCCAGAGCACAGCTGCCTTGGCAAAAAGGCAAAATCGTGCAGGGACTGCAATGACAGAACCTATGCAGTCCCTTGTAACACATGAGCATGTGGGACCTTCTTGGGACTCTCAGCCTAGAAACTTTTAACTCTGTCTCCTACTGAAACCAGTAAAGGAGATACTCACTCAGTACCTCCTATTTCTGTAATTTCTTCTTAGCCCATCTCAGGAAAAAAAAAAGGACTACAGGGATTTGGTTACTTAACCTCACTTTTTTTTTTTTTTTTTCTTCTGTAATGACAGCCCCTTTGCATTCTTTGTTTTAACACTTTCCCTCCACTGATAAAACATTCCATGGGTTTAACACCATAAAGGTGCCCTGTTGTTCTCCTCCTGTCCCATTTTGACTTCTTTAGTCTTAAACCAGGTTTTCATCCACATTTTTTCTGCCATTATTTATGTCAATTACTACGGAAGAGAACCTATTTGAAAGCAGTACAAACAACTGTCACTCTAGCACCTTCAGCAAGAGGAGATAAAATAGTTACCAGCCTCACTACAGGCACCCTCAGCTAGTTTTCCTCCTTTCCCTTACCACAGGGGTACTGGAGATCTCCTACTGGGGCTCTCGCCTCACCTGAATAGCCCTATTCAGTTTGTTGCACCATTTGTTGCATGTGGGAGAGAATATCAGACTCCAAAGGTCAACAGGCAAATAAAAATCAATCGATTTTACATGCATGCATTTGAACACAGAATTCTCAACATGCGGCTTGTGAACAGATATAAAATAACTCTGATATTTCTCTTTACAGGAGTAATTTCGTATCTGATCAACACACATCTCTCTACAAAAGGATTCCAGCACAGCTCCCTAATACTGAAAGGATGCAGTTTTCTCCTCAGGCACTAACATACAAGTTTCTCTGGCTTCAAAGACAGGCCAGGAGACAACCTGACAGCAGCTTTTGACATGGATTGTAAGCCCCTGGAGAACACATCAGTCTCATTTTCTTCCAGAAAATGCAGTGGTGTTTATAAATTAGCCAAATAAAGTGAAATCCTAGAGAAGACAAAGCAATGTGCACTTTTCCTTGAATTAGGAAGTCAAATTAAACTGCCTGGTCTTCACTATGATTCTACTTTAAAATTCTTTCCCCAAATCTCCCCTCCCAGCGTCATGAAGATAAAATTATTAACAGATCTTTTCAAAGCAAAACACTTTTTAGCTCTTTACCAGTTCTCAAGGATGCAAAGATTTTACATCTCTTTAGTTAAATAGTCCTTAAAAACTATTTGCAGCGTAAAACCCACCAGTGAATACACTGTAATGCTTCCACAAAATATAAAGCAAAGATAAAGATTACAGTTCATCTCCCCTAGAGGGCTGGCTGGGTAAGAGGCACATTCTGTCCACCTCAGTTTGGCTTGCAATAAACATGATGTTCTCCCAGCAGAGAGAAAAAAAAAAAAAAAAAAAAAAAAAAA
>NW_020799139.1:871685-912003 GCF_003259725.1 Athene cunicularia
CCCCCCATTTTAATTGCATCTTTTCAGACAATGCTCTAACGTTCAATGGCATTTGCCTCCTATTGCTCCCCAAAGGGAATCCCTGACAATTAAGGAGTCAGGTCCTGGCCCAAGATCATGCCTTGTGTTCCCATTACATCATCTTACCTGCTCTAGGCTCTCGATATCTGCACGAAACCCTGAGAACAACGGCACTTCCAAGACAGCCATGTTGGAAGATCCAGAGTGCAGCCATCTTCCCACGAGAACAAAAAGAAAGAAAGAATGAAAATAAACTCCAAGATAGCAAATGGTACAAGGACAATACAGGATGCAGTAATTAAACTACAGAGGAAAAAAATATTAAAAGGATCTACTCTTCTTTGAGGGAGTTGTTGAAAGCCAGTCTACTTGGTTTTTATAAAACCCTCTTTTCTGCTTCTATTCAACAAAAATTAAGCACAACTCACAGGGGACAGAGATGTAGGAGATAGAGGCAAATGGAGGCAGAAAAGCAGCAGGAGGATGTAGTCTCCTGTGGGGCTGCTTGCCTTATTTTTCAATTAATCGCTGAGAAAATGCAATTGATTAAAGGAAATAACCCCTTGAGTAGAAGAAATTTCTGTTCTTTCCCAAGTGGAGGGCTGTAAATGGACTGTGGTGTAAGAGGAATGTTACTTCCCAATACCAGGCAGAGTCATTCAGCCCTGGGGTTTTGTAAATGGCCATTTCCCTCCAGCATCTAATTGACACCGAGAAATGTATCTTTGCTAATGGGTCAGCAAACTCACACTCTAGTCACTAGTGTTAAAGAATTCACTGCCTCTATAATACAGAATTCACATCCTCTGTAATATCAACGAAGACTCCAAAAAACCACCGAAATTCAGAGTTGTTACTGCTGAAGTGTGCAAAAAAAAAAAATCCAAAACCCCACAACAAAAAACACAGGAAGGGGTGGAGAGAAAGTTTATTTGGGACACTGCAAAAGTTTTCAATTTCTTACAGCATGGCAGAAGAGTTGACATCGGAACAAAGGAGCTGCTGCTAATTCCGGAACAATGGTCCTTTTCTCTGCATTCGCGTACAGTCAGCTCGAAACCATCTCCCCTTGGCAGCTTACCTGTTCGCTCTTCAGCTGCACCACAGAGACCATGAGCTCGGACCCAGGAGGGCTTATTAGCTCGTGCCCAGCACGGAGCAAGCACAGCACACAGCTTCCAGGGCCACGATTGCCAGATCTGACCTGGCTCCTGCAGGGCTACCTGGAGCCCCCTCCACGGAGCCCTCCACAGCCGGGCTGGGGGGGGGCTGCTGCGGCTCTGCGCAGAGCCAGCCTGGACGCCGTGTCACACCCCAGCTCCTACGCCCACAGTAGCATGAGATGGCCTGTGGCCAGGTCCAGTTGGCTCTGTGTAAGACAGTTCAGGGCTGACAGCCTTCCAGAGACATTAAGTCTTGTTAATCCTGATCTAACTCCATGCACTGTGCTCCCTAAAATATCCTAGAGTGTCCCTTTACCTGCTTTTTTCCCATTCTCTGTTATATATAGCAGCCCTCTACTTCCCACACTGTTTTCTTCCTAAGTGCCCCTAGGACTTCCCTGCGTATGACAACACCCGATTGCATTCTGAAGAACAGCCCCCAGCTCAAAACATCTCAGCTGTCATCCTTAGATGCACTCCTCTATTTGCATTGCCTAAGCAAAATGATGAAGGAGTTAAAAGAGCATCATTACAGGAAGAAGGGGAGGAAAGGGAAGATTTCATTTGCTTTTGTTTTCTTTCCAAGCAATCAATCTCCATGCACTGGGCTTCCTCTCAAGTTTCTGTCTTTGCTCCAGCAATTCCCAGGGCAGAAGTTTCAGAAATAACAACAGAAAGGTTGTGGTGATGCAGGGCAGCCTCCTTAGTTACAGGCATCTTCAAGGGACTGACAAGACTTGTAAGCCTACCTCCCCAGTACAGGCTGCAGTGCTTAGGCAGGGGGAGAAGAAGTTGAGAAAGTGATATTATGTTATCTGCAGCCAGACCAACCCTAGCAAACTCCTGGGTGATGAGTTTGAGTTGCTCGTCACTGGCTGTTGTTACTGGAGGGAAGAAGAATTCAACAAGGCTGAAAAATGCCGGGCCCAGGATTTCCCAGGCTTATGGCAATCGGAGCAATGCATCTGCCAGCAGCACGGCCACGAGAGCAAGGGGCAAAGCGTGCTGACAGAGATAACAGGATGTCATCTTTGCCTGGAGTCATTGCAACTGTTTTCAGGGCTGGAGTCACGGCATGGTGCTGCCTCTGCAGGAAGGAAGGAGGCAGAAACTGATAGAAGAGCAAAAAGTTTTCCATTTCCCTGAATGCCATCTGAGCCGTTCACCTGATTTCTGCTGTTTGAAGCTGTAGCCCCACCACCTGCCATGCTCCTGGTCACGAATATGCAGATTAGTTATGAATTTCTTGGGAATGGTTTCTTCTGTTATACAGTAGGATGTCATAAGCCTTCCTTATCTACTTTCCTTTGGGCCAACTTTCCAACAACCTCCTTAAAAATCAAAATATTTTGTAAAAGAGATCAGCAACTCCTGATAACTGCAGCAGTACTAACGTGTTTAAGCAAACCATGTAAGTGGATTAAACACAGGTCACAAACTTCTCCCGCTGCTGCTTATCTAGAGGCAAGCTGTTTCCCCTTAATATCTTTGGTTTCTTGATCTATAAAATGAGACAGAAATGCTAATGTCTTTGCAAAGTGCTTTGAGAACTAAGAAGGAAACTTCTGGAGCTTTAGTGTCTTGCCATCTTCAAAAATTATTTAAATTCCTTTATATGGAACAAGAAGATAAGCAATGAGCTTTAGAGAGCTTCATAACAAATAGTTGTGTGTATTGTGCCTTTATCATAGATTCCAAATTCATACCATGGCAACAAGCATCTTCTGTCAGAACAGGCAACTCAAACATTAGTCAAGTCAATAATATTTATAAAACTATAGACGCATTTGAGATATTAGTTAACCAGCTCTTTTAGGCTTTTAAGGAAAGCCCGTTACTGAAGACCTAGAAAATAATCCAGAATTTGTTCTTTTCCTCCTGATACAAAGACATTCAATTTGTCTTCTTCAGAGAGGCAATAATGAAACTTAATGATAAATGTTGCCCTCTTTGTAAGTTTTGTTCTTGTTTCTCTACCTTGGACATACACTTAGCACTGCAGTTATTAATGGCAGCAGACGATGCTCATGAATGTCCATGCAGTAACTCTGTCCTACAACCCACAGTTATGGTTCAATTCTGCATCCTGCATGTGAGGTGCTGGATCTCGTGCTGTTTGAGAGGCGGAGAGTGCAGCAAGAAAGAATTTGGTGTTCTTCTTGCAGCAATGAATGTACAGGTATAGACGTGCCGATCAGCAAACCAGACTGTCTCTGAGAAACAGGCAGGACATGATGCAGATTGACATTTCCTACCTAGTGCACGTCTCCAGGATGACTTTGTATTCCCGATGGTCCTGATCTGAAGCTGGGTCGTCATCATCCACCAGTGCCCTCTCTCTGTGCAAGGCTTCAGAGCGATTCTCATCTGGAGAGACAGACCTCAGGAGGTTTGGAGCTTGAAGATGCTGCTCTGACTTCGGCTCCTTCAGGTTGACCAGGAGCTGGAAAGCTGGTTTGGCAATAGGATCAGGTACATTGTAAGTGACATCAATCTGCAGCAGAAAGGGGGAAAAAAAACCCAAAACAAACCAAGGCAGTTTATTAGACTCCAATGTCAGACTCCTAAAGACCAGCATAAACACCAGATCTCTTCAGAGGGAGGTAATGGTGGGCCCAGAGGCAAGAGAGGCTTTACACCACAGTTATATATAGCTAAAGCTATACCAGAGCAGATTCACACATTTACTTATAGGAATTAAAGCAACACAACATTATATAATCACTTTGAGAAAAATTCGAAGTGCAACTCCTTCCTCATAGCAAGCTGGAATTAAAAAAGCAGCTTAGAGCAACTTTACCTGCATCAGACAGCAGCCTTCACCTTTGGCACTCACAAACAGCCCCGTTGGAATACTGGGGATCTGGGGAGAATCCACAGTTAGGACACAGACAAGACATGGCACTTAGAATGGAAACAAATACCAACTTTAGTTTTATTCTGTACAAAATATCTTTCCAGTTCGAATGGGGATTGCAGAAGTGAAGTGCATACGGCTTACTCCCTTCAGCCACCAGCATTTAACAATGGCGGAAAAAGCAGCAGCACAAAATAAGCATCAGGCATTAGTTATGGTGAAAAGTGTCAACTCTGACTGCTGTCTTCTTCACATCCATAAATCCCCAGAAAGTCCCAAGATCTCGGTGTTTAACTTGGGCTTTTACCATTACTGAAGTTATCCAAGTTGTCATTCAGAACCCAGCTCTCATGGATGGCTTTAAAAATTTGGCTACAAAACCACAAAACCACCTACCACTGCAGTCTGAAGGACTTTTTTATTTATCTTGTTAAGCTCAAACGTCTCTTGGTAGTCTAGATTAGTAGAAGCCAAGGAAATGGTAAGGTTGACTCCTCCAACATAAGAAAGGATAGCATATTCAGCCAGAGCCTGCAGGGCTACACATGTGTCCTAGGGATCAGAAGAGGTAGAAATCAGAATCGTGAAGGATACAGGAGCATAGTAAACTTACAAACGAGGACTGTGCTGTACAGCCATCAGCTTCTGGTAGCAGAATCTTCCTTATTAATTCAGATAGCAAAAGAAATATCAGGTTTTGTTCACTTTTGCTGTCAAAGGCATCTGCAAGGACAAAGTCTAGGTTCCTTTCGAATTACCAGTCTGAGAAGTAAAGAGCACTGGAAAGTTTTTCTTCCTGTCGGGACACAGAAAGTTTCTATCTAGACTAGATGGAAGCTCTGCACTGACCATTCCTGAATCAATGGATTTCTACAACTGATTATGCTTCCTTTTTCAGAGGCAGCCCACCTGAGTAGATGAGAATCCTCCAAGGGCATTCCTCTGCTGTGAAAGCCATTTTACTACTGGGAGCGCAGAGGCCACGTCTCCTAGGAGTGTGTATGTCAAAAGGGCATAAGATGTCATCTCCACTTCTGCAGAAACAACTGAAAGAGAGGGGAGGGAAAAGAAAAAAATCTAAAAAAAAAAAATCAGAATACCACAAAGATGTGAGAATTTGGGCAGGTCTAGAGATAGTTCTATGAATACTCATTAACTGAAACATAAAAATATTAAGAGTCTGTAGAAGTAAACACAGGAAGAGAAAAATGAAGTTAAGAGACGTCTGCACCCAAGATGCATCACCTTTAAAAGATTATCTCTGCTTCCAACATAAGTTCCCTACACAATAGATAATCTCTTTCTACTTGATCGTACCCCATCAGTAATTTCTCTCCCACTCCAGTTCTACCTTGCTGCTGCCATACTGCACTTCTGTCCTAGAGATTTTCATACAATATCCAGTTAGATCCCTCCCGAACATCGGTGCACCTACATCACATTAGAAGAGTCAGTGGCTTTAAGGGACTTGAAAATTACAGCATCATTCACTGTGGTAGTGGCTTTGGTACTTAAAGTCTAGGAAATCAGCTGAAATGCCGGCGGCTGTCAATAAAAGCTGGATACACAATCCCAAGGTTCATTTAAAAATACAACTCTCAAATGTATTTGACTTCTCTCAGGTTCCCATTTCAAACTATTCCCCCGATGGACTCCCATATGGCTCTCACGCTTCTGTATCACTCGCTGTCTTTATAATAGTGGAGTGAAAAATGGTGAGATAGCTGGGACTGGAAAGACAGTCCTGTCTTGGACACATCTAGCTCTACCATTTGCTCTTAACCAGCTCTTTCAGTATAACATTACCTGCCTTTTATAAGCTCTCATTCCATCCGGATCCTGGCCCTGACCAACTGCCATTTTCAGAATACTTTGTATTATATAAACAGTTTGGTAGAATACATGTGGTCAGTGACCTGCTGTTGCAGCCCGTTCCCTTATCTCTGTCTTTGCAGTAAAAGTACCTGATTGAGAGAGACCGTCATTAAATCCCATGAAGGTGTCTTCATCAGTAACAAGAGTTCCTGTCAAGCTCCAGTGTGTAAAGCCATCTAGAAAAACAGGACAGTGGAATATGTATGTTATTAGGGCAGGACTGCAGCTAAGCCTCTGTATAAAGGGAAGAATCAAACTCCACTTTTGCACTGACTCAAGAACAGATTCATGCCCTGAAATGCACTGTCCCTCCTTTTAGACAAGCATCCCTTGGGCAAGAGGCTCCCTTTGCAATTCCAAAGATGTCTCACCATGACAAACTAGGTAATTCTTGGATTTTGGATTAAAACACACCATCAGGGACAAGGCAAACTCTGTCATGCCGTCAAGAAGGGCGCTGCAGAGCTTCTGGTACATTTGCCTTCCTTCAGCAGCAGCTGTGTGCGTGGTGGAACTGAAGTACTCAGCCCTCTCTACAGAGAATCAGGAAAAATCTTGCCTTACGCGGTCAGACTGCGCTGCGAGGAAGACCTCATCTCACAGGCTCTATCCTCTCCAGGAGGAACTCAAATATAGCATTCAAGCTGCAAGGGCTACTTGCTTGTTGGTGCAAGAGGCTGGCCCCGGCAGGGCAGGACAGTACCTTGGGTAATAGCCATGCTGTTCATCTTCCGCAGCGTCACAGCAGCAGAGGGACTGTGTAGCAGTGTCAGGGCATACGCAGTCAAGGCTGTAGTGTAGGGGTCTTCTGCTGAATACAAGTTGGACTCTAAGAAGTGTTTTGCTTTCTCAACAGCTGTTCGTTCTTCCTGTATTTCGGGGAAAGAGCCCAGACATGTTACCAGCCTCTAAACCTCAGATTAGAATAATTTTATTTCTCATTACTTTGTGTCCATTAAAAAAACCCAAAACAACAAACTAGGGAAGATTTATTTCGCTCTACGCAGAATGACATTCATGCTTTTCTTTCCTTAAGAAAAGCCACGCATCACAAATTCAAAAAAGGAGCGATTTGCATAGCAAGAATGATCCAGACTAACACTGAGACACATTTATTCCTCCCTAAAGCTGAAGAAATTTCATGCCCCTGCAAGGCAGCAGATGAACAGAGCAGAAGCGAGCTCTCTGCTCTATGTGTGATTGTGTTCCTGACACTCCGGAGCGTCTAGCAGACGCCAGAGGATAATAAAGGCCGAGGTTCCCAGGGGTCCCTGCAGCCAACAAACATGTTTTATTAACTCCCTCAATGACCTCACCATGCAGGAACGTGGCTCTGATAATTTATAGAAACAATTTAATTGGACTTGATGTAATTTGGTTTCCTTTGATTTCCCTGTGGCACTAACCTTCCCCTTCCTCATTTCCTAGCTCAGATCATTAGTAACACTTGCAAATCTCCTCTAGGAAAACCATTAGATCCACATAAACTGCACTTCCAGCAAATAAAAATGCTAGGGCTGTCTTGACACACAGCAGCCCAGAGAGAGCATCACATCACTTCTCAGAGGGGAGACACTGCGGATGGGGAGGCAGAAAGTTACTCTATGAGCACTGGTGATTTTTCTAATTCATTAAAAAAAAAAAAAATTAATAAGGTTGAAGGCCTTTCACTCCAAGAACTGGGGGCTAGGGGATATGTGCTTGCAGCAGCAGCAGGGTCTCACTCTCCAAGCTCTACAGGGATGCCATCAGAAGTGCTGAGATTATCAGGGTTTCTGTAGATGCTGCTGTTTGCACTGGCTGCTTCAAAATCTCCATAAAATCACTGGGTTTTGCCTCAATGGGCAATCACTTTGTCTCAGCACGGATCACCAAGACATGCTGCAATACCCACTCCACCTCCTGTCTGAACTTCCAGTTCCACCCGTACAGACGTCCTCGCCCACCACCACTGGCCCTTGGCTGTTGAGGAGCAGGGGAAGAGCTGTACTCACGACCTGCTCAGCGCATCTGCAGGGGGACATTCGCCCAGTCACAGTTAGAGAGAACTTTTAACTACCACGTCTGAGCACATCCATTCCAGTGAAATGGCATGCAGGCAAAAATACAACACAGGGGAGAAGCACTGGTTTTACTTTAAGAAGGAATCTAAAATGCCCATTGTACTGGCAGTGATTTTTTTTTTCTACTTCAAACATTATTCAGCATAATTCCGTGTTCCTACGTAGCTATTCTTTTTTCTGTAGTATTCCTGTTCTGTCTCATTACAAAGAAGAGAAACATTTTTCTCCAGAGTCCTCAATCCAGCACATTATAGGAGCTCAGCTCTCCAAAGATACTGTAATCTAATAGCAGTAGCATTTTGGCCACTGTAGCAGAGGCAGACCGCAGAAATTTTCTGGATCCCTGAAGCCTATCCAGCCCTAGATAAACTGCTGTTAGCACTAAGCTAGTTAGTTAAAGAGTTTTTGAGTATATACAGGCAAGTTACCCGTACCTGCATAAGCTGCAATCACACCTTGAAAGTACAGGGCAGAAAACATTTTTTGCAGCTGTTTCTGGGAGAGATTGGCGGATGGGGGTGCAAGGAAGAGTTTTGCTCTGGCAGAATAATCCTTGAGCTGATGGTTGAAAGATGGGAAGTCACCCCGAATAACTTCAGAACAATCTCAAGGCTTTCTAACAGCCTCTGTTACCTGGATGTTATCATTCTAGTGAGCACGGAACCTTTGGTAGTGAACAGCAGTAAAATCAAGTTTAAAGAAAAAATAGAATTTTTAGAATACGTAGAATGTGAGAGCTATTTTAACTAAGTTTTTGTTACCTCAGAAGTTACACCTGTTTCCAGAAGAGATGCAACCACGTAAGCTGTCAGGGAGATCTTACCATGGATTCCACCCTGGAGGGCAACAAACACAAACCACTGCATGAAAACTAGAGAAAAGGACTCTGGATAAAAAGACTCTTGAAGCAAGACAAAGAACATGTTGTATCTGTAAGAGAAGCTGTGGCATCACAGAACTTCTTTTCCTCTGCACATAAGGAGTACAAAACTAAAGAACCCAACCCTTCCCTAGCAATAGCCCGAGAACACACGCAGTGCACATAACTTCATACTCCAAGACACGACTCTCAAGTGTTTTGCAAGACTTAACATCTTGCTTTCCATTCTCATGGGACAGCACACAGATACATTCTGATAGGTTTTTTTTTCTTTTAAACTGAAATTTTCCTTGTTCCTCCTTTGCCATTCTAGCCCTTCAAGCGCCACGTTCATATTAGACATAAGGAAACTGCATGAATTCTTGCTTTGATAACAACTTCAAAAATGCGCCGATTGCATGATTTTAAGTCTGTATTAGTTTTTACCTGTATGTCCTTATTTAGTATCCTGCCCATAGCAGGAAAAGAACCGTCTTCTTTCTGATGCCGGATGATCCAGTCTTTGGCAGCTGTTAGTTCTTTTGGGTCAATGAAAATAAACCCACGAGACTGTGCGAAGGACTTGAGGACAAAAGCTGTTAGCCTGAAAATACGAATTTATCATCTTTACTGAGAAAACAAATTCAGAACAATGTATCAGTAAGGGGAAAGCAACATTCTTAGAAAGCACAAATTTTAAAAATCTTGTTGGGAAAACACTAAGTATTGTTAAAAAAAATTAGTGGAACAATAAAGCACCTGAACACTGTCCAAACTTTTGGAGAAGAGCAGGATTAAGGGTAAACAAATTACACTGAAAAGCATAACTGGAAGATACGTTTGTCTTAGTTGTGACACACTCTGAAATTCAGTTCCCTTTTATAGGTGCTCATCTGCCACCCAAATTATTAAAGCGTTTACACGAAGAATCAAGAGAATTATTTGTAAAGAAAAGAGGAGTAAGTTTTCCAATTTTATTACTGTTTTAACTAAAAAAAAGAGAAATCCAGACCCACTGCTAAAGTCCGAGGCTGCGTTAGTCTTCATACAGAATTAAGACTTAAGAAAGCAACAGAAGTGTGTTTGGAATTCTAAACCTCTGACATGCAACAAGTGCGAACCCTGGCCAGCTTTGGGAGATTGAATCATTCATTTTACAAGCCTCTGAGGAATGGGAGGGTAGAAAGCACGCTGCCTGGCAGGGGATTTTTCGAGTGTTAAGTAATTCTGTGTCACCATATTTTACATCTAGGGACTGGGAGATGCCAGATCTGAGATAAAAGTTTACTATCTTAGAAACAGTGAGGCAGCAGCATCAGAGAAGTGGTACTTCCCCTCAGATGAGTTCATGAAGAAAATCAGTTTAAAGCAAAATACAGAGCAGATGGAGAAGCCAAATAACAGCACAAGCAAATGAATGAAGACAAGTATCTACTACATCTGAGACACTGTACTCAACTAACAGGCTGATGTGATGTAACGTGCAACCTTAAAGGCCATGGTTTCCTGAGGGGGACATTAGTGAGATGAGCCGATTTCTCAGTTTCATAATTTCTGGCTCTCATATTGTTTGACTCTGAAAGGTCCTGCACTTCAATTCTCAGGGCATAAATCCATCCCATCCCATTTCATCCACGAAGGGATATAAAGCAGTTGGGAGAAAGACGACTTTGGGGTTTTTTGGGTTGGTTTTCTTCTACCCTGGTAGAAGCCTCTGCCACTTCTACAGAGAGCAAGTTTCTCTGCACGTGCTCCAGGTGAAGCTCCGTTCCCTGGTGGAATCAGATGCTTAAACGCCCCATACGTTGCTACTCCAATTCCAGTAGACCGAATGCGAACCTTAACTATAGCTTCTGTGCCTAAAGCCTGGACATATTAGTAGATATGACTATCCTAACTGCCCCTGAGTCTTAAAACAACTACAATACACCTACTAACGTCGTATGAACACTCAGCAGCATTGAAACAGTAAGCCTATAGTCATTGAGTATTATTTCTATTCTCCACTGTGTGCAATACCATGATGGAAGCTGGAAAATTACTCTTCTTTCCTTGCCAATTGTGTATTTTTCCCATTTAGCAAACACTGAGTTTTCTAACTCGGTTTTAAATAGCAACTCACCACATGCTCCCCGAGGAATCCCTCTCGCCAAAAGCACTGTATGAACCATCTTGTCTCTTGTAGGTCAGCTGGCGCTGGTAGCCTGGAAGTCACAAAAGAATTGGGGGAGTCCAAAATCCTCACACAGAGAAAAACAAGTATTTAAAGTGAATGAAGACTCAGACCATCTGGCATTAGTGTAAGGGATTCTGCTGCTCGAGGCAACCTCTTATTTTGCTGAGAGTGATAGAGCCAGCTCTGTCCATACACTGCAGCTTATTCAGAAATCCAGTCAGGCTAACATCGGTAAGACTATAACTCCTGCATTTTGGCCAGTAGAAATGTTAAAAATTTGATATCCCTCTGAAAAGGTGCAGCATTAAAAGAAAGACTTTGACTTAAGCATACAGCCATTCTCCTTCCATTTTCCTGAAAGCATGATGCAGATGATTTTTTTTTTTTTTTTTTTTTCTTTAACGATACAACTGGACTTTTCTCCAAAGCTGTTGCCTGGGACAACTAAATGCAACATGACAATAACAGCTGTGATCTTAATGTATATGAACAATTCCTAGCTACTAGGGCTGTCTTGTAAGGCTTGTTTTAGACAACAGTTATTAGCAAGTTGAATGCTGAGACAACAGTTCTCTACAGGAATGTCTTTTGAGGTTGAAAACAAAGATAATCAAAATGCTCTTCCTATTAGGAAAACAATTTGCTTCTCAAAGCTCTTTGCCTTCTAACCATGAACTGCCCATGCTAATAAAGCACTCCAAGCCTCTGTAGTGAGGGATACAGAACAGACACTTTCAAAAAGCTCTTAAACACCCACTGGAATCAAATCCTTCTGAATGGGTGTTCCTGAGACGGGGATATGTCAAACCTGCAAGAAGTCGAAGACATTTAGTGCCTGCTTAATTCCCTGACACACAAATAGATGTTTTATTCCACACTGCAGGACATTTTAATGGGAATGGATTACTTTTTCATTTCCAGAGGCGAAGTTTCTTTGTTGACCTCTCCAGATACAGGCAGCTCCACAAATAAGGGCTGCCCATGCCTCCTACACTTTTTCCTGCTGCTCTATAGCCTTCCAGTGCTCACAGGAAAAGCAGATAGCATGGTCTGAAAAATGGGAGGAACAAAGTCCTAGACACTCCTGCAGTACCAGCATCTTTGTCTGGGAGTTGTGGGATATATACAAGTATGTGGCAGAAACTGTAGGTAACAGTATTTTTTTTCTTCCTCCAAGTAATAGCTGTCACATTAAATTAACTTGCTTTTCTTCTACATAGGCCTCAGATACAATTTACTACTGAGCACTTCCTCCTTTAAATTGTTCCTAAGTGTTCATTTCCAGTGTGTTCGACGGGCAAATTAAGTACTTCTATTTTTGTATCAGTTTTATTCTCTGTTCTTTTATTTGAATGTTCGAGTTGACTTATGCTTCATTGCTCTTACATTTATTCTTTGCTTGCTAGGTTGATAGTAGCACAGACTTTATGTTTTGCTTCCTCTTCTGAAATCTTCTTTTTTCTAAACACTCCTCTAGATGCTTGGACTCACTGGAGAGGTTCACCTTTCTAGTTTTCACCTGTTCACCTGCTTTTGTAGAACTGCGTTGTGGGAAAGTAGAAAAATTACTGACTAGTTTAGCTCAGGCCACTTCTAGAGATTAGGGAATATATGGGAATTGTTGGGTATCAGCACTTTCTGTGACAGATGACTAAGTGATGAAAAAGTTTTCTGGCTTGGTAAGTCACAAAAGCCTAGAGTGAGCAAACAGACTTTCCCATCTAAACCTTATACCTGGCAGGGCTCCAATAAATACAGAAAAGTTAAAAAAACTCTCGAGGATTTCTTCTCTAAGGGTTAATTAGCAGGCAGAGGTTGGAGCCAAAAACCTGGAAGATTTGCAGATTCGTAAAAAGAAAACAAAAGCAAATGATATTGCAGAGGAGACACTGACCTGGGCTATTGAAAAAAATGCCTTTGTCTTACTGCTATCAGCAAGCACAAAAAATTACAAATGAAACAACTGGAGCCAGGCAAAGGAAAGAGCACTGGGCTTTTGCTGCTGAACACAAGAAATATATTACATATTACATTTTATATTTATATTTTCAGAGGAGAACCACCTAATCCTGTCACCTCTGATTTCATGACATGACTATTATCTGACTCATATCCAAGACAGCTTTGTCCCTTTGGGTCATTCTTGTTTTTAATGAACTCTGAATTCTTACTTGTCCCGAGAATTGTATTTAGTTATAAAAATATTTTATGCGTGGCTCTTCCCAAACAAATGCTGAGAAAAACAGTGCCTAAAAAGACAGATTGCTTTGAGCTGTTTAGTGATGGAGGGTAGAACACTGAAAGGACAGATAAAAGCCTTCGTTATATGGCCCTGGGTTAAGTACTCGGAATACTAACTTTTGGGTTGGGGTATACTGTTAAAAAAGGAAAGTTCAGAGAAGAGCCATACAGTGACTAAAGGACTAGAAAGAATTTATGAATAAGGCAAAACCCCTAAATATACAGATTTTGACTAATTTTCCTTGACTTTCTGAAATCTTTAAACGTAGAAATAAGCTGCTTAAGGGAAAAAAAAAAAAGACAAAATATAAATCAATAAGCAAACTAGGAGTTATTGAAAGGAAACACAGGCTACATATCAAGGGAAAACATCTTGCTGTCAAAATCTGTTAACCTGTGAGATTATCTACAAGAAATGACAAATCCTCATCACTTGGGACACTCTTGATCAGAAAGGACAATGTAGTACTAGTAAAACTCTAACTTCCAAGCCTTTTCTCCTTCTATAAATTAAGTGTAATGAGTTACCTTGAACAAGGTAATCGGTAGCTTCACTCTCCACCTCATGACTGAGTTGTTTGGTTTTCTGCAGATATTTCAGGACAAAAACATTAGGAGCAAAATGGATCATGTTCTGCTCCCCACATCCAAACGGTAACCGCAAAAGATTGTCCAAGTTGTTCAGCGTAGGACCCATCACATCTCCTATTTGAAAGAGAGGCAATATGTTCAGTATCAAGGAATTATTATGCTTTACTTCCTTTTGATGTCTCATGATTAAAACCCACCAGACTACACTAATTTCTGCTAGCTACACACAGTCAGCTTAAATAAACTGTATCATAAGTCCCTCAAATGTTCAGTTTTAGCCCTTCGTGCTCTTGCTGGAATGAAGGAATTTCATATTTCGGAGTGTGATTATCCATAACTCCCCAATTTAGACTACTAGTTTAGAACAAAATTGGTGATGATGATGATTATGAAATGAATACTGTGAATTCTGACAGTGCCTCTGCAAAGCCCTCAGATGCGACCAAGTCATTCTCAACTCAAACAGGGTTCAAACAAGTGATAAAAACACCCCAAACAATTAGTTGTCCCAGAATTAAGGAGCATATACTTTTATATCTGCCTATGACTATCTTATCTGGTGCGTATTACTCAAATACTGGTCAGAAGCAAGTAACAGCTGGAGTATCTCTTCATATTTGATAACTGGTACCTAGTGATACCTCCTCATAATTGATACCTATTATTGAAGCCGTAGCTCTTTCTGATCCTGGAATTATGTTGTGGGGAACTCCAAGAGTAAATGCTTCATTGTGATTTTCATCAGTCTCTTCTTTTCTCCAAATTTTAAACTCTCCCATTGACCCCCAGCCTGTGGAAAAGCCAATGTACTTCACCTCAAGCTGTTTGGGGACTGTCCACTCCACAATAATAGACTCATTTAGCACCCGAGTACCATGGCCAACCTGAAAGGAACAAAAAAGCATGCAGTACCGAGAACCCACACATATGAAGCCTAGTAACATACGCGTGCATCAGAGAACACTGTAGATGGCCCAGTACCTTTCTCCTTCCCACCCACAAAACAATCCAAGGGAGCTGAATGAGAATTCCACAGGCTTGACCTCCAAGGCCTTTAGCACATTTAGCACTAAAACCATCAAAGACTGAGGAACTGAGAATGTACTGAGGCAAGGAGATATGTTCTGTTTAAAACAGCCTGATACAGAAACAGCCTTAATATGGAAAAAACAACAGGAATGGAGCTTTCAACTTCTACCACAAGTCTAAGGAAAATCTGATGCATGTGTGCTCAAACTCTGATTAAGAAAGCAAGAGACTTACAGACCATTACACAGATAAATTCACTACCTGGATAATTCCGTTTTTCCAGCTGATCCAGAAGCTGCGGAATTCATCCCAGGAGAGGATACCAGCTGTGTCCCTGCTGGCCACTGGCTCACCCATTTTGCTTATGGAAATCCATGTTTTCGTATTTTGATGTCCACCAATAACAATCTCGGTCATCTCTGCCATGTCATGTGGACCAGAGGACAAGGCCAGGTGAGCATCGTTGTGTGCTTTCACAGCAATGTCAAAGTGTGTCATCTGGGCAGGTTTCTGCATGTACTGGTACTCATATTTGTTAGGTGTAGAAATGTGTATTTTCTCTAGTCAGAAAAACAATGGAATGTTGTAAGAATTAGAGCTTAGATCACAAACTTCAGAAATAAACCATAGCTGACTACTAAAATTTAAACAAACAGACCTTTCCTAAGTGCATGTTCTTTTTTCCGGCTTCTCTTAAACTCTAAAAGTACATGTGGATGTTTCTTCCCATCTTCTATTTATACCTCCCTTCCAATATAGAAGATCCTTCAATTCAAACTGCTCAGCTGGATTTCTTACGAAGTCTGTGAGTGATTTTTCAGTTCTAATCTAGCGGTCAAAAGCATCTCTGTTTAGCCCCTGGAGCCAACTTTGAGCTATCCAAATCTCAGGCAGAAAGGACATACCGATTCCAGAACTGAATTTTAAAACCTCAACTGAAAATATAGTACAGTCACAGTTACTGTCCACAGTGCTGAATACTTAAACTGTTTCGTAAAGTAAAGGAATTTAATTGCCATTTCCAGAAATCACTTGGACAGTCAGAACAAACTCAGAATTAGCCAGCCAGGTAAGAAAGACTCCATTCAAAAGTTCCTCCTACACACCATAACTCAGCGATCACAGAGAAATGGAAACAAAGATATTTTTTAATTTTTTTTTTTTTTCATGAGATGAAGCCGCACATTTCTATTTATAACTAAATCAAACAAACTTAATATCTCATTTAAATAATGAACTTACCATTTGGGCAGAAGAACACACTATAGGTGTATTCTCTGGACAGTCCCTCTGGCTATAGAAAGAGAGAAATCCATAAATAAAAACATAGTGCTTGGATTAGCGGTAACAGCTATTCAGTTTTACTTGCAAAATACAGAAATAATACTTTGCTACTGTACAGTGGTTTATATCCTTTACAGAAAAGTTCTTACAACGTATTCTGTCAACCAGAGGTAAGATAATACCTACCAGTGAATCTCACATCGCAGCATATTTCTCAGATTAACTGAGCAAGCTTATCTGATAACATTTCTATCCCTTTTTTCTTCTGACAGTATTGAAGATTCACCAGCATGAACTTGGAACCAAATGGGCTCTTTCTAGACACGTACCATTAAAATTGATTATTTCCAGTCACCATAAACATACCATAAAACAACTTGAAGATTCTTATAAACCTATTTACATTTAACTACCTAAAAACTTTTAATGATTTGCTCAAGCATTTATAAATCTGTTTCCTGATTTATTATAAATTCATAATTTCTTACCTCGATAATCACACTGCTGCGAACATAATCCACTCCCACTGGGGTCCTTTTGTCCATATAATTGTCCTCTGCGTGCTTGCCATTCTTTAAGGTCTGCATCCCATCCTGACAGCAGTTAGTTCCACCATAAGCAAAGGCTTTTGCTAGAAAAGAAGGGAAGACAAGGAGAAATTTTGAGATAGGAAGATGTTCAGGAGTTCAAGTGAAGATCTAAACTAATTAGATACGCGAGATTAACAATATATCAATACATTACAGCTCTCATACTACCTTTATTCCATATTTGAATGGTCACACCTAAAACTGGACAATATTCGGACAGCCACAGGGCAACAGAGAAACTCTTCCCCAGTTTCCAGTGTTGCACAATTTTTACAGCGATTATTTGCTTGAAAGATGTACAGAATTTGTTGTTATGCTCTTATTTAAAAATTTCCACTGATCTTTTCAGGGAGATGTAACAGGTTCAAGCTTTACATGACCACGTATCACACTACAGGAAAACTGATGACTAGAGAATCTCCTGAAGTTTGTTCATACAGACTCTTCAGTACATCACAAGTACAGAATTCGTTTCTA
The DNA here is from genome assembly GCF_003259725.1 of Athene cunicularia. Taxonomy (NCBI): domain Eukaryota; kingdom Metazoa; phylum Chordata; class Aves; order Strigiformes; family Strigidae; genus Athene; species Athene cunicularia. The sequence continues at coordinate 888,912 of NW_020799139.1, forward strand.
AGAAACAAATGAGGTTGAAAAAACTAAGTTGGCAGAAAGCGGAATGAATGATTCCACTTTGGGGTACTAGGGAAATAAGAATTTTTCTTCTGAAAGAGGAATAAAAAGTAACACTTGTAAAACTCCCTCAAGCAGCAAGCTGTTTTTATTTCTATACTACCAGTGATGTTGCTCAGTCCAAGCTCATTGAAGGACAAAACGATAGAGGTGGGTTTAGCTTCCCCAGGGGCAACGCACTTCTTTCTTGTCAGATGGTGTTTCCCAGGGTGCCCAACAAACTTTATGCCTTTTGGAACAGAAATCTTCACGTGGACCTGTGAATTGAATAGCATTTACTGCAAATTTCAGCTGCAAAACCAATCGATACATGTGAAAAATCTGAAAGCCACAAAACGCTTAATAAAATCATAGTATGCCCAGATTATTCATTCTTCAAATCTTCCTGTAACCTATCTGACTGACTGTGTAACTTTTAGCTCATCAATTCTACAAGTAGTTCAGGATGATACTACTGGAGCTAGGCAGACAGCGAGTTTGAGAAGAAAACATCTAGGGAAACAGGATTTCTTGGGAAAAAAAAATTATTTCAAAATAAATTACTGCCAGCACTTTTCTGATTATGAAAGAAATTCTTCTCCATGGTTCAACATAAACTTCCCCACATTTTTAAGATTTGTATTTCTGAAGTGCTGCAAGACACCTCAGACAACTACAGTTGTTTCAGGCTGAAAGCAAAGAAAGCAATGACATTTATTCATATTGAAAAGCAGTATTTTTATCTTGTGCAAAGCATTTATGCTGAGCTTATCGCTACGTTATCCCTATACCTTATCTACTGTAACCTGAAGATCACTTAGGAAATGCTGATGATACACTGGAATTTAGTAACTCCGCAAGAGGAATAAAGAGGGCTGTTACCTCCACACAGACAGCTAAGTAATTGTAGACAGTCAGCGGGATTTTGGTCTGTTCTCCCCGGATGACGTGGTACGGCAAGGTGAAATCAATGAAGAAAGGTTTAAATGTCTTCAGTTCTGTTTGACTGGCAATGCCCAAGCCCTTCTCTTCAGACAGAGCCACAGCTTCAGTTATCCAGGTAGTGATGGAGTCTGGCACTTCCACACGCAGCTGGGCTTCTCCCAATGCATTACTACCGAAGAGAACAGGGAACGGCTTGGGTTGATCGGGTTAATGAAACGGTTTTGAACGAAGCTAAAGCACACACGGCCAAACACAGTGGGGAATTCCCTCCAGATCCAAACTTACAACGCAGCACCAGTGTCTGCTTTGAACAGCAGCCTATAAAAGGCTCCATGTTTTCTGTTGGGTTTTTTGAGACCTATGCACCTTTATAAGGAGCAGAAGAGCAAGAAGTTGCTTTTGCAAAACACAGTCTAACATACAAATTCTTACTGGATTAAAAGCTTTATAGGCATTTGCAGCCTCATTATAGGGTCAAATTTCTTAGAGGCACATGTCTGCAGTAAGTAAAAAAAATAGATAAAAAAAGAAAAAAGAGAAAAAGATAAAAAAGGAAAAAGAGAAAAAAAAGATGAACAAAGGAGGAAAAAGAAAAAAAAAAGGGAAAAAAGAGAGGGGGGGAAAAAACAGAGGGGGGGAAAAAACAGAGGGGGGAAAAAACAGAGGGAAAAAAAATCCTAGACTGAGGTCCTAGATAAATTCAGTGATAATTCATTTAACAGCTACTGAAATAAAAGTAATTTTTGTCGGACCCCATTGTCCTTGCATACATTGCCACAACGCAGACTCTGCTTTAACATAAATGAGAAATATTCCAGATGCCAAGTTCAGCAGCTGCTTGTCCAGGGCAGCCTATTTTGATTCCGGAACATTTTGGTTGGTTGGTTGGTTTTTGGAATGCCTGACTCAGAAAATTTCCAAACCCGTAATTTTCTTCCAATAAGGGCTGAAACTAATTATTAAAAATCAAATTTATATTCTAAGTATTTAGCTTTACTGTGCGTACCACAACAGGAGATCATAAACCCGGTATCCTCTTCCCTGCTTTATAATAATAGAAACTCAATTTTGTTCGGCAGACTTTGCTATTTCCCTCCTGCAAAGAAGCTTTGGCCTTGCCTGGAACAGAAAACATTTCCTCTAAAGCAAGAACAAAAGCTATTTCATGGCTCAGCTGGCAGGATGATTGGTGCAGTTATGAGTACACCCTGAGGTTGTTTTCTCTCAAGTTCTTATTTATTCCCCCGAGCTTGATACACAAGCTGCTAGCTCAGTAATACTTTTGAGAGCAACGTGCATCTTGGTTGGCACGGAAAACGAGAGAGCAAGGTCTTCCGACCAGGCTCTGTGAGTCTGCAGCATAGCACGCTGTCTTTCAACACTGCAATACTGCCTGATTCACATCCAGGACACACCGAAGAATTGCACTTTCACTGCTTTTCAACTGACGGTTATTCCCATTTGAGGCACCAGTGAAGGATTTTTTACTTTCATCGTCGAAATCAACTGTTGGTCATTTTGAATGAGCCGAAGCTATTGTAACTGTCAGTAACTAGGCAGCATATCACGTACTGCTCTGGGTATTTGTTTCAGTAGGAAAAGGATTAAAACAAGTAGTCTGATAAAAAAAACTAGAGATCGTGATGCCTCGGAATAGACATGCTAGGGTCGGTCAGTCTCCAGGCACTCTGGGTGATGAACGTGGTTCCCCAGCTCAAACGACAGAGCGGAGAGCCTGGGAAACGCACTTGGCTTGACAGCACCACGTCATTTTAACTTCTTTTAAGCACACTAGTTCCTTAATATTTAGGTCTTCATCCTAACTGGAGTTAGGTAGCTGGTACCTGCAATAAACTGCAGCCCTGAAGAGCAAGCAGAAGGGTGTCCCAGCTCCGGAACTGGCAGTATTCCACTCGGTTTAACCGGACAATTTGTTGCAGCTGATGTTCTTTCCACTGGGATTTCAGCCCATAACCAGCATTAACATTATTTTCACACATGAGGGCACTTACTCTTCTGGGCGGGGGGCCAAAGTACACACACATTTCCAGCCATTAGACCCTCCAGCCAGGCTTTAGGAATTTTTTAGAATTGGTTTGGGAAGTTGACATTAGGCTTTTGTTTCTTTTTGAGGATTGTATATTATAATTGTAACTGGTAGAAGAAAAAAAAAAAAAAAATTCTTCCTGTTCAGGAGAGTGGTAGTCAAGGAATGCTCAACTTAGTTGTTTCTAATGAAATGAAGTAGAGAAAATGCAATCTGCAACTTTTTATTCCACACTCTCCCACTTATAATTAACTGCCCCAGCTTGTTGAGGCCCAAACGGGCACTTCTGGAATTCTTTGTGTATTGCTACAAAGCGTATTTCATGCTCAATTGAACAGATTTGAATACACTTGCTACAAGTTCCTGTCAAATTTAATTTATAATCATTTATTGAGAATGAAGTTTACTTGCAAACCTGGAGAAGCCTTTTAATAATTGCTTCAAATTATCCTAGATGTGCTGTTTCTGAGAGAGATTAGTTATCAGTTTATTCTTTTTTTTTTTTTTTAGTTCTAGTTGTGGAACCATGATTTATTTGTCAGCGAATGAAGGTTTCGGGGAGATGCTCTTGCATCAGATGAAAGAGGAAGAAGGGCTCTGTGCAATTTAAAAAGTGAGCAATGTAGAACACTCACCCGTGCATCGTTAGGCTAATACAGCATTTACAGGAGCAGCTATTCTGCCTCCAGCTCCCACACACAGTACAGTACCCTGGGATCATTTTCCCACTAAAGCATATGCAGCAGTTGATGCTAGAATAGGGGTGGAAATGAAGAAAACCACTAGCACTTGTTGAAGCTGACATTTCTAGCCTACTCTTGGCTCCAAACACAAATCCAGTCCCAACTCATCCCCCACTGTAAAGAGAAACTGGTGCTTCTGAGGGGCTGGTCTTGCCTCTTGACTGTGAGCTCTAGCAAGATCCCCCATTACCCTTCACTCCCAAGTGGTACATAGAATGCCGGTTCATCTGAAGGTTTTAGCACAGAGCTAGAAGTGCACCATCACTTCACATCTAAGTCCCTTTTTACGGCAAGAACAGCCTGACGTTCATTTATCATGAGGCAAGCTTATGCAACAAGTAGTTCCTCCCCGTAGCTGATCGCTGCAAACCTATATCCTCGTTTGCTCTGCAACAGTCTGTCAACACACCCTTTCCATAAGGAAGTAAAACCTAGAAATGTGTTGAACCAAACCATTGCTGCTTTTCTTCCCTGAAGATACTCCTCTGCTCGTGACACCATGGTGAATGACACGTGGGTCACCACGCAGCCACAACTGACAGGTTCAGCTTGAAGTAAGTGAGTACACTTTAAGGCCAGGTGAAATGTTACAAAGAAACATTATTGATTAAAGCAGTAATGAGGAGAAGCAACAACAACAACAAAATATTAGAGAACGGCAGTGTAACTCCAGTAGGTTTTAAAGAGCTTTGTTTTCTGCAGTTGAAGAGGATGTGTCCCTCTGGGTATAAAATTAAGGAAATTCCTTGTCAAATACCTGACATTGAGGCAGTGCCAAATCCATGTTTCAGGAAAGAAGGTTCTTTTCCTCTTCTCTGCTCTGCTAGAATAAGAAATAAGTCCTTGGCAATTAATTTGTTCAATAAGACAGTTTAACAGATCCTGATAAATCACTGTTATCACCTGAACGCAGCTCACGTGACCAACCAAAATTCGAGCTGGTGCAGCATCATTGAAAAGTGAACGGGTGTCATTCATAACACACATTACACAGTCTAAATGTTCCCCTTGGGCACACACACATCAAACAGTCTGGAGACACAAATAAGAATTTTAAAAGGTAAGTATAAGATAATCCTAAAAACTTGTGTAAATAATATAATCTAAAAAATACAGATGTTTTATGATCCAAATTCTCTCACCAAATGAAATCACAGGGAGCATATAGAGCATGTGCTTTCCCATGATATCGCCTTACTACACTTGCTTCCCATGATATCACACTTACTTACAATCACTACTTGATTCTCCAGCCTGTTTCTTCTCTTGGAATTGCCTTGATCTCTAATATTTTCACAACTTAGTACATTTTTCTACACCTGTGATCCTTGATTATCATCTTCTTAACTAACCTCCAAAACTTACTCTGATAAGGGGCCATCAAATGGTTCCGAATACAAAAGGGAGGCCCATCCTCTGTTGCAGCAGTAGACATAATAACTTTTTCTTCATGCAGTACCTCGTTTTATTTATTTTGACCACCAGCTGAATGGTTAAATAATGAGCAATGAGCAACTCTGCAAACCAAGGGCTAGCTTGCAAATATTGAGAAGCAAAACTGAGATATGCAAAGAGTTTCAAATGATCAATTTGAAGAATATCACTTTGCATTCTTCTAGAATTAAATTTAACAAAGTTGGGTCGGTTATAATTTTTGTTAGGTCTAACAAGACAACAGAAGAGAGTTTCCTCACCACCACGTTGCCTAAAACAAGCAATTTACTCGGGCATGCAAGTGGAAAACAGCTGAGAATATAGAAGAAAAAAAACAGCTAAGAGTATCATAGACAATACGCATGACAACAAAAATGTTACCTTGGTGCTATTTTAGAATGCATTGTAGCCACCAACGTCCCAGTATGAGGCTGAAAAGCTGGGACGGCCTCATCTGTGTACATGCCCCCGTTCTGTCTGTGGTTTAAGCTGACTATATCTGTCATTACAACCAAGCCAGTTTCCTAGACAATAAAAATGAATACCACAAAACAAAAACCAGCAAGGGAAAAAAAAAAAAGAAAAAAAGAATTAAACATGTACTGATAAAAACTTTTCTGAATAGAATCTCCCAACCCTCATCCAACATTTATGGGGTAAATTTCAATTGAAACTTGAGGATTTTTAAAAACTTTATATAAAAATGACTGTTAATGTGAAAATAGGTAGGCACTTTATAGGCAGAGATTTTATGAGAAAGCTCTTGTTTGCATGGAAAATGCATTTAAACCACTATCTAGCATTACTGGGCATGTGTAACTGCCAGGCAGCTACAGGTGAAAAATTATTACACATATTTTCCCCTTAGAATATTACATTACAGCTTTTTACCCTTCCTAAAAGTTTCCAGTGTGTTCTGCTGCAGTTAGCAGGCAGCTCTCACATCAGACATCACCAGCTCTGCACTACCAGGAATGCCAAGCAAAATGGAAACTGTCCACACAGCTTCACAGTAAAAATACAGAATTCATAGGAAAGCTGTCTGCCAGCTCTGTCCCCTAAATGCACTTATTCATAAGAGACAGCAACTCCCAGACACCAAAGAAAGCGTGAGCTTTGTTCTTCTTCCACAGCCACCCAATTATTACAAACCAGGTATAAAGCAACGCACGCGTACCAGCTATTAACAGACGCATCTTTTCCCAAGAGTTTATGCCTCTCAGTAAGAAAATAACGCATCAGAACAAAAACCCCACCAGATCACGGGCAGAGAAGCAGCAGTGGATAGCAATGAGGATTTAAAGTTTATGATTAAGAGATTGAGGCACTGAGGGAATATGTGGAAGCCTGTGGGGCTTAAGACAACACAATAGAAAATTTATCTAAAATTGCAGAAAGGACAAAGAACAGAGAGACAGAGGAGCTGAAGAAAGCAAGGATCATTATTATTAGCAGTTATGTGGATTATAAATGGAAGGAACGCAAAACGTTAGACCTGCAACACTGGTTCTCTAGGCCAGGCTATCTTTAAGAGTGGCAAGTAGTAGAAACCTACGTAAAGAATCTAAAACATGTAACCTGCACAGCATGGCCTTTGACATGGCAAGTCCTTACAGTTGCAGGCAGCCAGGGAACAGAGATTACCTGCTGCAGTGGTGTGGAAGGCGAAGAGGTGGGATGTCAGCTGAGTCTGAAAGGGTGGGTGGACTCTACTGTCAATTGTGGGAAGGGAAGAAAGTGGCCAACAAGCAGCACTTTTCAAATAGATCAGGTAACAATCATTTTAATCAAAAGGTAAGCTAGAAGCTAATGGAAACATGTCTTAAAACCTACAGATGACTAAAGCGGTTTTAGCTTAAAGGACTGCATTGTTAGTGTCCAAAGCAATGAAGAAATGAAGTGGTGCACGAGTACATTAAAAAACAAGAACTTGTTTTAAATGCTCAACTTGAAAGTTCATGCAAATACACAGCACAGATCAAAGGAAATATTTTTAAAATCTGACCAAGTTAAACTATTGAAAGACACCAAACATACATAATGACTTAAATATATGGCATTTAAGTAGCAACCTGATCAATGAAAACATTACTGATCTTTCACAGAGAGGCCACAGAAGCTGGCAGAACTGGAGCAGGAAAGAAGTTTAAAGGATTTCCAAAGGATAGTCTGAAAGGGAAAAAGCTATAAGGAAGGACTCATGTTCCACCTTCCTTCCTTCCTTGTCAAAGTGACTGCAGAAGAGACCTGCAAGCTCACCCATGACTGGAGAAACCTTCCGGTCCCCCGCCTGACTCTCCTGAGCATCAGCATGAATTCCTTCACCCGAGAGGATAGCTGGCCCTCTCATCAAGACTGGCCAAAATCAAAACATGTTTCTCCAATATCTTTGCTGGAACAGTGTACTCTCTTTTCTCAGAAATTACTTTTCAGCCTACGCCCCTGGAGAAACAGCTCTGATGTGAAAATAGAAATTATGGCCTATGGAGCTGAAAATTATCCTGCAAACATGAAAGTAAAAGAGACACTCCATAGAGAAGTGAGGCTGATTCTTCCTACTGTAAACGCGAAGCGAGCATCCTTGGTGATGTCCCAGTGCCAGGGAAAGACAGAAGATCTACGGCGTCTACGTGAGGACATGCCTGGCCACCAGAAGTGCCCTTCTTCCTTGGGAGCTCCAAAAGCATCAGATACATCATATTCTGCAAGCTCTTGAAAAACCTGCAGGGGAAGGGAAGAGACTGCTGTCCGTATGTAGAAAGGCTGCTTACTGGAGGTGAAGTGCAGGTAGCAGGATTAAGAAAAAGACATCAGTGCCTTAAGCTTATTTTTACCTGACTGGCCGTCAGCTGAAATCCTGTCTTCAGCAAGTAGACACTCTTATCCACAGTGGCAATGCAGACACAGCTTGATTTTGCAGCTCTGACCTTGATGTTCACAACATCGCCGGGTCTGGTCTCATTTGCTGACAGCGTCACTGCAACCTAAGAATTTAACATTAAATCCTGTTATCTCGACTTCTAATCAGCAGGCAAAACTACAAAGAGTAACGAGACACCAGCCCTTCCTCTCCACCAGCTGCATTGGCAATACCTGATTTTCAAAGGAGGACTTCACAGCGAACTGCAGGCTGTCCGTGACCCCTTCGCCGTTCTCCCTGACGTAGTAGACCAGGAGACGGCCCAGGGGAGCCATGGTGTGTGTCACTGAGAAACGGAGGAATGTCACACAGACCTCAACCTCTGCTGCTGGGGTACTGGTGGGTGCTAAAAAGTAAATTGTAAAAAGGACAATTTTATTTCTCAAAAATCACTGTCTTCCTGCCCAACCCAAATGCACAGAACTCTCCATCCAGGACGTGCTGTTCTCCCCTTGTTCCTATCCCACATGTTCTTCTTGAACTCAGAATGTTTTCCCTTCCTTTTTCTTTTCTTTCTGAAAGCTGCTAGGCAATTAGCACCCATAATATAATGAGCAGTATGGAGAAGGTGGATAGAAAATGGCTACCCAGTGTTTTTCCCACCCATAAAATCCAGTAATTATACCATTATCAAGACATTTAAAAACCAACAAAAAAGGACAGCTATCTACCACTGAGAAAAAAAAGTATAAATAGGTTTGGAAAAGGATTATGCCGTTCACTAGCATCAGTTAAACAGAATCAGAGAATGGTTTGGGTTAGAAGGGACTTTTAAGGATCATCCAGTTCCAAGCCCCCTGCCATGGGCAGGGACACCTTCCACTAGACCAGGTTACTTAAAGCTCCATCCATCCTGACCTTGAACCTGTCCAGTGATGGAGCAACCGCGATGCCTCTAGGCAACCTGAAAATACAACAGCTCAGAACCAACCTTCAGTGCAGAAAGTTATGATGAATTCTTAAACTACTGATTACCAGAAGCTGGGTGGGTACATCGTGGGGCAGCTTCTTTTTCTTTTTTTTTTTTTTTCTTCCAACTCCGTGAAACTGGCTGCTATTGCAGACATGTTACTAGGACAGGCTCTTGTATGCATCTTCCCAAGCACACCATTCTTTATCCCCCTGCTCCCTGAATTAACCACATTTGTATCCTTCTGTTGTTCCTTGTACAAACTAGGAGCCCACCCTCCATTTCCCTTCCCCATCTCCTCCTTTAGCGCAATCCATGCTATCAGTCCATCAGTCCTCTTCCTAGTTTAAGCTCTACCAGCTTAGTAAATGACCCCAGCCCCATCATACACTTCCCTACCACTCAGGTGATCCCAGGTCAAGCACATTAAGAAAGATTAGAGTTTTCGTAACAGAGAAAGCCTACAGAAAACTCTCCAAGAGCTATTCTTCTTGGAGAAATTTATCTTTTTTCTATATGACTATGTGTACAGTGGATATTTTCTTCCACAGAATTATTCTGTGCCCTTTACGGAGCATCAAATTCAAAAAAGATGATATTTAGGTTTGCAGAAAGGTTGTTTTTCCCTGAAAAAATCAGAGCAAGCCAGCATTTCTGATGCTAGCTACCTGTTCCTGGGAAGCGTGTGATATCAATGTTCTTCTCAAAGGGAAAGGTGGCTCTTTTGCTCCTCTGCTGGGTGATGTTACTGGGCTGCAGTCCTGAAAGGACAATGTTGCCTCGCGATGCCACTTCGTAATGTAGAGTGAAGTTGCAAGGACATGTGGACTTCACTGCAATCCAAGCCTCCTCTCCTACCTGCACCCAGAGACAGAAAAGCAAAAGATCTGGTCTGTTACAATGCATGCTCTTTATTTTTAAAGCTCAGAAATCTATTTGGGTTTCAGTCCACAAGAGATGTGACCCCCTCTCCTAAGAAACGTGAAAAGTACATTACATTAGCACTGTTTTCATGGACTTTCTTCACAATAAAAAGGGGCCTGTGTTCAGCTCGCTCCCTGCAAATCTAAGAGCAGAACGGGCTGGGGGGTTGTATGCATTAATGAAACAATAAAGGAATCTCTGGAATCCTGAAAGTTAAGCCTTTTGGCACAGAGCAGCTGTCAGAATTGGTTGAATTTTAGACACCCCTTCAGTAGTCCAGCCCAAAAGAGAAAGAGATGGGTTGGGGGGTGGGAAGAGATGGGTGTTTGATAGTCTTTGCAGTTTAATTGAGATTATACACGGTGATTACTTTCATATGGCAAATACTGAGTCAAACATAACAAATGTGGCATGAAATTACTGGGAATAGATCTGAAGGAAAACACTTTCAAATTACACAAGTCTCGATATTAACTTGCAAGTCTGGCACTCGAGTCGCTGTCAAACACACAAATAAATGAGAAGAGAGCTTCTTTTTTTTCTGGGTAAACTCATCTGATGCCTGCGATAGGCTTCAGAGCAGCACACTGACTTCCTGCACTTTTTGTACACTGAAGTCCTGTACCCAGAGGTGCTCGACTAAGTACTGATACCCTGGAGACAAAGTCCCTCAAATACTGCCAAGAGAACAGACATCAGTGGTCAGTCACGGGACTAGGACTGGGTCATGTGTGCCTGAGCAATAAACCTTCTGTGGAGTAGCCAGCTTTCCAGAGATCACAAACGTCTTGCTTCTGGGATATGAGGAACAGCTACTGCTTGTGTTCAGCAGGATTTCTTCAGCAACTTCCACTCCCAATCCTCCTGCCATTTAAAGCATCGCAGCGCCCAACTAAGACTGTTAAGGCTGAATAGCAATGTTAAATCCCAATGAAACCTTTTGAAAAACCTCTTTCTTCAGCAGTAACAGTGTTAACTTCACAGAATGTACATAGAGTACAAACCAAAATGGCAAGGACTTGAATATGAGGAGCTGCTAACGGTTAATACAGTAACAATGCCACAGAGTCCAAGAAGAGCCTCGTGACACTAAATATTTGAAGTATTAAGAATTCCCCAGTGCAAATGATGAAACAATTCATTAAAAAATGAATGTAGCTAATTGGAACACCCAGTAAGAGCTGGCAAAGCAGGGAAACAGTTCCCACATCAGCTGGTCATCCAACTCTTAGCTTTCCCACAGAAGAATTAGTTCTAATCAGGTTATAATAAGAACAATGTGTTCAGATTAGCAGTGTATAATCCCCTTTCCATACCTCAGGAAACTTGTAAAAGATTAATTAGCCATTAAACTTCCATGAAATGCAATGATTAAAAAAAAAAAAAGCTCTTATTTGGATACAAAGAGTCTGAAACCAACCTGATGGATCTGCTGATAATAGAAAACTAAGGGTGTCTATTGCCAAAACCTACTTTTTTTTTTTTTTCTTCTCCACAAAGCAACATGCAGAGCCTCAAAGCATCTTCTTGGGTAGAGAACAATCCCTAATCAACTCTCAGTCAAACAATATGCCACAAGAATCATGGTTAAATCAGATCTTTCCTTTAAGGAAGAGATCACAACTTTTATACAGAAGAACTACATTTTTAGGGAGGCTCATACAAAAGCAATGAAAGAAGACAAGATAACTTACATTCATAGTTTGACAACTGGAAGACTAAACAGATCCAGCTGAGATTTAAACTGGTAGTTCTAGTGAGACTGCATAGTTTAGATCTTTAGTAATTAAACTACTCTCACTAACACCACTTTCAACATGTCTTTCAACGTTTGTTGGCATGAACTAAAGCATGCCATTTTCCCCCGACAATTTCTACGTGAACGTTACTGGAGCTGCACAGAACATACATTCCGATAGGAAAAACTTGAATGTTGTCAGTGCCTATATCCACCCTCTCCCCACACCACAGACAACAAGATGTTGCACAAAACGTCAAAGGCACTTTGCTTAGAGCTGTGTGCAGCCCACACCGAACAATTATTTGGTGGCTGAAGCGCAGCTACTTCAGCCTTTGTAGTGGAAACAGTAACAGTCCAGGATTCCAGAAACAGAAACGGCTAAAAATATTTCGTGAGAACAAAGTACTTTAAGCCAAGAAATGCAGTTGTTGCCGTGATGGAATATGAAGCCAACATACCTGGAAAGGTTTGTCTGGTGCCTGGAGCTGGATGTGACACTTGCTGGGCGAGTACCAGCTACTGATGGACAAGTAGTTTGGCAGATATTGATCCCCAGATGGTTTCCCATCGATGGCTGTCACTTTGGTCTTAAGAAAAGTTACATCTGAATGTTACACATACATCAAAAGCCTGATTTTTACTCTCTTCTTACACTGCATCCCCATCTCTCGTTTTATACTTTCCAGCTGTCCAGCTCTTGTCAGCTTTACACAGCAACACTACTCTCCAAATACTGGACCCTTACCACTCCGTTAAGCTGTATTTTTTCAGCATCTTTTCATGATGCACACTGTCCATTATATTGGCATCAAGAAACAAAGCAAGTGTTTGCTGCATTTAAATCAAGAAGCTGAAGCTAAAAGGCACTGATTTCCTGTTTGTAGCACTGATTTATCAAGTGCAGGTTTGACAAGATTAGTTACATTAAAGCCTGCTAATCCTATAAAGAGCTTTCACCCACCTCCAGCCAGACATATTGGGCAGCTGTAGGGATGGAGGGGATTTCAAATTCCACCAGGCCATTTCTTGATACCAGTTCACTCGTATAAACGTTGTCCTTTGGTGTGAGTTCAGCTTTAATTCGGATAGTGACTCTGTCAGCTGGACTTCCATCCGGGTAGGTGACTTCTACCTACGCAGTGTTTCATTTATAGAACAACGGGTTTTAAATTACAGGCAATTCCAGTCAACGACAGAAACAGCAGGTGGGAAAAACACACCAAAACACGGGGTAACATGCCGGGATCAAGTCAGTATAACCTTATATCAGCCACATGTCTGTGTCTTTACTTCTAATCCTACCTTTCCTTTGTAAGGCAGTCCAGGTTTGAACTGTTTTCTGGTATCCTTGGAGTACTTGATATCAATCAGCTGTTTCTGAACTGGTGTTGAGTCATCAAACGTAATCTGCTTGCTTCCATCAGAGCTGATGACTGTGGCCCAGATATTGACTGTGCCTCGAAAATGTTCCGGAACGTCAGCTGGCATCATGTCTTTCACACACACATCGAAAACAGCAGAGCCATCAATCTACAAAGTGTGTTGGGGAACGGAAACGTGAGTTTGCATTTACATTCAGAAAGGGTCTAGAAGCCAAATCTAAAATGTAGGCACTTAACAGGAGTTTGCAGCAGTATATTTAAAGGATGTGGAGTAGAGGGAATTAACTGGGGAGTGGGGGAAGGAAGGAGGAAAGAAAGCAAGTTTAATTTTCCTCCCTTATCCATAGCGTGGACTAGCTCTGTCACAGTCCCTCGTTCTCATGTTCTCCCTCAGCCCCATATGCTCTAAAACCAGATTAGTACTATGCCAACAAATTCTCATCCCCTGAAATCATAAACATACTGGTGTAAAAATACATAATATTTTTATTTACTGGACCAAATGATCACATTTATAAATTTATTTTCTGATCTCCCATCAGAAACATAAACCAGAGCTGTGGTATTAGAGTACAGATCAGGTGTTTCACTGCAGCTGATGCAATGGTCTCCCTCACCTCTGTGGTCTTGAGGACAGGGTGTCCCACTTCATGCCTGTAGTACCCAACACCGTTTATAGTCATATTGACAATTAACTTTCCTGTCACTGGTTTTCCAAATGTGTATCTGAAATGGAAAGAAGATAACGACTAACTTCCAGCTATTTTCTGTTTTCCTGATTACATCAAAGCTAGTACCATGTGACCTGCACATCTAGAAAACAAAAAATATCACAGGTGGTTTTCCAGCTTGTTACTGTTAACATGTTTTATGAAGGCTCTTACATCGGAAAGCTTCTGATGACGACCAGAAATCATCTGAAAGGTCTGCAGCAGATGAGATCCAAGCTCCAGTGACTGCACCATCCTGTGGCTGTACTACAATCCATAGGAATGAAACTTTATTTGGGATATGTTCCTACCTGGCGTGGACAGTTCCTTTTTCACACAGGGAAAGGTCACGAATGTAGTGAGGGGGGTCAATCAGCAACTCAAACTTTGGTAATACTACAAGGGAAAGAAATACAACAGAATCTTTTCAAGGAGATCTTATTGTACAGACGATAGCAAAAGCATACACAGCTCTGACAAGATCACTGCTTCTGGTCGGATGAGGGCAGTGTAGGTAACATTAGCCAGGACAGCCCTCAGCAGAGAATGAATCAACAAAAGCAGCAAACCAAGATCACCTTGGTAAGAAAATACCCTTAATGTTTTACTTCTTTTCAGAGGAATCTGTGTTCCAGGATTTGAGCTCAAGCTTTTTCTCTTAGATACATGGTAAAGAAGACAACTCGCTACCGACTCCTCCACGACGTGTCGGGAATAGAGCTGAGATATTAGCAGTTGTCAGCATCTATAAATGCTTGTGTGATCAGGTCAGATGTCAGAGATGGTGCGCTGGCTGTAACGGTGCCCACCCTTCATCAAACAGAGGGATTTTGAGACTGAAAAGGGGGGTAGCAAAAAAAGAATTCAGAATTCCAAGGAGGGCTCTGAGAAATCAGGAAAGTACCGACAGACTGAAAGCATTTGAAAGAGTTTTCCAAAGCAAAATTAAATCTCTGTTACATGAATAGATGGTGCAATATGACACTCCATTTCAGGTCCTTTATGAAGTGTGGAGGACAGGAACAAGGGGCTTGGTTATGTTGCATGTGTCTATATCCCTGGAGTACATAGCCTCTGAAAAATTTTTCCTCATGACATTAAAAATGTATTATTTCTCGGGTGTTTCATCTCAAGTAAAAACATTTCATAATGTTTTGTTCTTCCAAATGCACTTGGGTTAGAGTCAAAATTGATTTGGATACAACTCACCATATTTCTGAACTTCAAAGGATTTGTTGTATGTGTGCCCTTGCATTTCAGCAAAGATGAGCCATTCACCAAACACGGGCTGATCAGACAAAGGAAAAGTCATATTTACAACACCTGAAAAAGGAGAGAACATACTGTGAACTCTGTGTTACTTATCAGCCCTTGTCAAGGATTACTGGACACAACTAAGTATAAAGAGAAGCAAAAGCAAATAACAACACACTGAGAAAAAAAATAATTTGAAACTTACCACAACAAAATGGCTTCAAATTGCTCCACTCTATCATACGAGACCCCCGAGGATCCTGCATAGTGGTTTAGGAATGAGAAACATCACAGTGAAAATGAATATCACTAACACATTTAACTCAGTTTGCAACAAAGAACTTCATTTTGCAATATATACACTTCTCTAACAGCTGAAATGTAACTAACATCTCTCAAAAATTTTCTGAAGATACTTTACCGGGGGGCATTTGCTTTCTAAAATTCAGTACTCATTTAAGGACACTGCTTCTATAACCAATGCACACAAGTAAGCACTGTCAAGTGGCAGATCTTCCACCTCTCTTAAGACACCTATTTTGGATGGGGTGAACTGGCCTCTGAAGATGCTTTCTTTCTATTCACAAAGGGAGTTGTACAACTAGCACGACAATTTTTAGGTGACAAAGTCAGATGAAATTAATCCCACTGTTTTCGTCAGCATTAAATCTGTGACTGAATGCAAACAAGAGATGAGGGTGAATTCTGCTTGCTGACAGCTAAAAACACTTTTTTTTTTAAAAAAAAAAAAAAAAGAAAAAAGACTAGACACAGAAGGAACCTCTCATTCACCTCATAAGGAAGAAGACAGGAGCACCCTTTCCTTGCCATGAATTTCTATTGTCCACTATCATAATGTTTGGGTGCAGAGATGAGATTGGCCCTGCTATATCAGCCCAGCCAGATGAAGGATAGGAGTGTGTCTGCATTGGAAAGAAGGGAGAAATTGAGCGGGACTGTTACATTTGTAAACCCCAGTGAATTTAGCCAATTCTTCTCAGGCTGAAAAATGGGAATGGATTTCTGAAACTGAAGTAGAAAACAAAGTATATCTGTTGGTGATAACAAAAAAAGCAAGACACAAAGATCAGTTAAAGACAAAGGGATAGAGATAATTGCATAGGTTACAGTTGGGAATGGCCATAATGGAATTGAGAAGGTACAGACTTGTGACCTGTTCGTCACAAGGCTACAAGAATCTTGTGCCTCGACAGGATACATGCTAGATGATTGGCAGACAGATACTCACCACCACATAAGCTTCAATCTGAAAAAAAAAAAAAAAAAAGAAAAATAAAAGGCACTATGAAACAAAGCTACTTTTCTGCTTCTTGTGATGAACTGCCAAGTCGACATAAGCAAGATATGATGCATAAAGGGACAAGGTTTAAACATCTCTTCTTTGCTAAGAGTAGACTGAGAAACATACATTTCATTCATGCACCTAACTGGAAAAGTAATACTCTGCATATCTGTGCATCACCTAAATAGAGTGCAAGTCTCTGAAAAATCCTTCTAACTGCTTCAGCATAGTTCCACTCTATTTGCTAGCACTACAAAAGTGCATATTCCCCTTCAAAAGTGATGTGACAAATGAAGAAAACCTAAACTGTAAATAACAACAAGCAATCACAAGATATGCCTAAATAGGTTAAAAAAATCCAATTGTATTTCTGCATGACTGTACATGAAAATAAAATACAGGTTGCCAAGTATTCCATCATATTTACAGTGTGAAAGAAAACGGCATTCTTTACCCTGTCATTGACTGGTCTCAAGTCAGAAGTCACCATAAAGAGGTTTATCAACACTAAAAAAGGAAAAGAAGAAATTTATTAGTCATCACAGCTGACACTCAACAGAATATCTCATTCTAGAATCTACCCTTGAAAAAAAAAAAAAAAAAAAAAAAAAAAAAAAGTGCCTGAAAGCAGCCCTAAGCAAGTTCTCCAAGGTCACTTTACCTTTCTGCTTGGGTTTATAGACAGGTTTATCAGTCTGGATGAACACTGATGATCCTTTGCTATCAATGGTCACTGTGGTATAGTTGTGGAAAATGTAACCTTCCTCTGCTAGATGACGGTTGCCCCAGACTTTTAGATGTGCTTGTCCACGAAGTCCTGAAGGCACCTAGAAAACAGACCGTGAGGTGAGGAGCCTTTGAGCTTTCTGGGGGAATATAATTGACAGTGAAGTGAGCAAAGAGCAGCCACCTGCTGCCATTCAGTGTAACTATGTGTTAGTAATAAAAAGAAAATGAAGAACATACTAGATATTTTACAATGTTTAAACTTCAAAGGAAGCAAAGTCCTACTAAAAACACAGCAGGAAATTCTCTTCTACTCTTTCTTTATCACTCAAGCAAACTGATATTTGATCTACATGTGCCACTTCCACTAAAGGTGTGTTACATGGGGAAACCAACCATGCTATGGAAGACACGGCTCTACCGTGGGGGAAAAACAAAACAAAACAAAACAAAACATGCTTGCTTGCACATTTTCAACCAGTTGCTCAGACAAATAAGAAACTTTAAAAAATACCTTATATTAAAAATTACAGATTAAAAAAAAAAATCTGGTCATATAGAAATACTATGATAGTAGGTCTTAATTTGAGAGGAAAAAAACCCAAAACCTGAAATCAGCAATGAAACTGCAGATTTTATTCAACAGTGAGTTACAGCCTTTGGATAAAGAAATCTATAGCATTTGGTATAGCTGCTGCTGTTTCCTATTACATAGTCCATATAATACCTTCTTGAAATGAAAGGAATAGATACTTACGTAGTTGTACATTAGCACAGTAAAGGGTGGGGGAGTTTCAAGCCCTTTCTAGAACCTAATTCCCAGACACAGTTTAACTACCGGCAGGACAGAGCAGTATCATCAGCCACAGAGTAATTACAGAGAAGGCAAAGAGAACTCCTGAGGTATGCCACCGAGGCAGAGGAGATCCAATCAGTCATGGCAGACCATCACCAAGCTAGTTAGACTTCTGTAAAGCAAAGACTTTAATTTACTTATAGGCTAATGCTGGTGTAGAGGACGCGGTAGGTGCGGTGAAGGCATCTGTGCCATGCTACAGGGATACAGTAAAACTGTTCCCAAATACCCGGATCCACTGCAAAGAAAGAGACTTGGTTTTCTTATGGTACTGCATAGAAAAACCTCATTCAGACACGACCAGCATCAGTCAAGAGGCAGTGATGCAATACGGTGGGTTTTTCTCCCAGGGTCATATTCAACTGTGACTAGTCTAGCATACTACCCAGAGCCTACAGCTCTGCATGGTGCTAGCCACCGCTGTGCCAGAAGCACGGCACAATTTAATGTTTATCCGCTTTGTTCCACCCGCCCCCTCCACCTCCCATCAGAGGTGACAACTCCAGAGCAAGTCCTGGCTAAGTTAAGAGATCCAACATTTTTAAGACTTGTTTTTCAGTCCGGTGCCATTTTGCCTACATTTGAAGTAATAAACTTATAACTAAACTTAACTAAAGAAATGTTTTGATGGTGCTTAACCAACAACAAGACTGAAAACTCATATTGATTTGAATTTACACCCCACTTTTCAAAGACCTAGGTAGTTGGATGGAGACAACAGTCCTGCACTAGCATGAAAGCACAGCCAACTTATCTCACAGAAACCATGAAAATGGATTCTTTATCCTCTGTTTGGTATCACTTAGTCCTACATACAGCAAAAACTAAATTACTTCTTTCAATGAACTCTGAAGTGTAGCGTTTAGCTCACTCCTTGGCATGAGGAAGGGTAACTCAGACAAGGTACAAAGCAGAGGACGGGTTTTACAGGACATCTTTCTGCTGTAGGAATGGCTACCTTTCACTGCATCCCAGATCTCCAGTATCCTAGGGATTCCAATAAACGCAGATATTGCTTTAAAGAGTGTGATTTACTAACATAAGCATATGCAATTTCTGTTTAATGGCTACTGGAACTCTCTGCCAGAATCACATTTAAATTCATCATCATTTCACTCCACTACAAATCCTCTTTGGGAATAAAAAGTTGTTCTCGTTCCCTCCGTCTCTTCAGTACAGGTAAGCTTCATTTAATGGACTACGCTGACGGCAAAAATATTACTAATGTCAGAGACTAAATGTAGACAAAACTGTTGAAAGTCCATGTTTTTAAAATAACATAGTAGTACCAGAATAACTAGGAGAGACACAACGTTCAATAATCTGCCATTTCTATGAATTTCTGTGGTCTGCCCCACGCTCTACATCACTTACATAACAATATGTACTGCCACTCTTATAAAATCAACACAACATAGAACTTTACGTTGAGCAATGAGCCACAGATTCAGCCATTAATTTTCTTCAGTGGTGTGAAGGCCTGACAGACGAGTTGTGATGGATTAAGCTTTATTCTTTTCACTCTTCCTCCTGTGAAGGTTGCTTCCTCCTTAGTGTGTGCACCAGAATGTGACCTGCACTTGTGCCACAGCTGCTCAGAGAGCAATGCCTGATGTGGTTGAAGGCAAGTCCCTCATGTTTTCATGGAAAACATCTTAAAATAATTGACACTCACCTTCAGTTTAATTGTTCCTTTATCTAAAATGAAAGAGAGAGAGAGAGAGTTATCTTTCTGAAGCTAAGGTACTAACATTGTAGACATCTGCAGTTGAGTGAAAGGAGACCCCATGTCATAGAGCTGCTAACTGCAATACCCCTTTATTATGATTTCATCTGAAGTAGTTTTCCTGCATTGTGTAAAACAATCTGCAGAGTGAACAAGTTGGACCTAGTAGAGTTCTCAGAAATAAACTTGGTCTGCATTTATTTACAATTTTTGCTCAAGGTAAGCTGCAAAGTGCTCTATAGTTAGGGAGTACCACCAAGGCTGAGGTTTCAGCACGGGGCATCCTATGCTTACAGAAGTATTTTGCTGTAAAAAGGACCTGACCTCTTTAGGGACTTGAATAATTCTCAGAACAAACACTCATAGAATCTGTTTGGATTGCTGGATACAGCCATACCTAAGATTTCTCTTTAGCATATGTTGTCCACATGTGCAAGCATCACTCCCTTTGAATTACTTAGCAATTGTCAGCCAATTTCAAAGACGACAAGGGGAAGATAAAACCAGAGACAATCTGTTCCAAGAAAGGAAATGGCTTTTATATAACTCCCAGTTTTTACACACAGAAGGGTTAAAACATGATGTTTAAAGAGCCTGATTGCCTGAGCCTTGTCTAGATTACAGTTTACACCGCTGCTAGCGGCAGTAGAACAGCGCTACTGGATTTCATTTTCACTAATGTAAATTCATTCAGTATTAAGTTGGACATCATCAAAATACTTGTTGGCTTTACACACAGGATGGCAAGCGAGGTATCTGTCTTGGATTTTAAACACTTATCCAACTGCACAAATATTACCATCTCTTTCAGCAATACTCAGTCCTGAAGGTGGGGAGATTGAATTTCCAGCACTCATTTTAAAATAAGGGTAGAAAATGATGATGTTGTTGTAGACTTTATATTTTTCTTTAAAGTCATCTTATCTTATTCCACATACGGCTCCCCAGTGTCAAACAGTCAGGTTTCAAAAGGAAAGATCCTCACTATAAAACACTTGAATATCAGTTACCTCGGGTCTCTGGATGTCTTGGCATTCCAAAACTATTGGCCTTGGTGTTTGAGATCACATACATCAAAACCACATTAGCACAATCAACTGAGAACGTTTAGCAGTAGCCAGTGAATTAAATATTAGTTTGGTTCCAGTTCCATTATCACCTAAAGCAATTCTCTGAGACACTGATGTGTTCCCACAGCATCTCAATTTATAAGGTAGTTCTCAAGCTCAGAATTACAGGAGCTTACCCAAAACTGTTCCATGGCCTCGTGACACAGTTTCTCCTTTGACCACTAACTGAATCTGGACTGTTGTCTCCTTGACAGAGTTAAAGATGGTTACACTTATAGCCTCCTCCACACCGGCTCGGAAAACAGAAGGTGCCGCAATCAAATAGCCCCTGAGGAGCAAAATTGGAAGCGGATGGTCAAGAACAGCAACGAGAGCGTGATCTTTATTTGTAACCACTTTATATATAGCAAAGGGAAAAGAACAGACTACCCTGTAACATCTCTGGCCCTGTAGGGTCACATTTGTGACCATCAGTAGCCTATATCTAACATGCATAAAATGAACATAGAATGCACACAGAAATGAACAGAGCCAGAGGCTTACAAATCCTTAGTATTTAAATACAGTAATATTTATGTTTATTGCATATATTTATATTTCTATACTATATATAAACAAACTAAATATACAACTAGATAATCATAAAAAAGCTGAAGTTCATAAAAGAAGGAGGAGGTACCTAAACCTCCAGTAGAGTTTTGTAGATAATGCTTGGTTTTGAAACAGTTTGGCTACTTCTAACATTTTTGCCTCAATTATTTTTCATGGCTTCATTTTCATAGTTCAACTTGATATATAAAAAAAAAAAAGAAGCGACTCTCAATGCTGATACTCAGCACTTTCTAAGTGTCAGGCTCACATACGTGTAACGTGTCTAAACTTTCAATTTATATAGAAACAGCCCAAAAACTGCACTTGAAAGATGGGGCTCAGTTTCTCAGTTCTGCCACCAGTTTTTATTCAAACAATTATATCCTGCAAGTTTAAAAACCCCAGCAAAAAGGAACTATTTTAGCAGGCACACAGAGTTTTAAAGCCACCCTAGACGACCTCCCATATATGCTACAATCCTTGTGTTTCTGAATGGAATCGGTACATTCCTCTGAGCTGAATGGCACCGTGCCATGAACTTGTCAACTAAAAGCATTACAGACTCTTGAGCTCTTTGATGCATTGGGCTGTAAGCAACACATTTATATTCTCTTCATGACACACCTTTCTGGGGTTTTTTCTACCCAAAAGGATTTTTTTTTCAAAACGAGGCGATTCCTCATGTGACTCTTTCAAGTCCAATTTCTCAGCCCGTGCCTTTCTGCAGTTCCGTGAGCCAGGTTGCTTTAGTCGATGATTAATTATCACTTCGGGATGAGGATGATGGTGTTTTACAGCCCCCAAGTCATCTTTTATCAAATTCCAACCCCATGTTTCTCTCTCAGCAGGCCTCATTGCCATGGAGATCCCATTACCCCCAAAGGAAGTTCAGATCTCTGTGGCATTTCAGTTAAACTGCACGGGGTACTTGCAGTTTCAAAACCTTATGGTTGCCAGGTTTGAAAAGTCATCAGAACAATAATAAATAACAATAAAATGTTACTACATAGCCTGCAAATTCTTGGTAAGAAAGACATAGCTGATCTAGTTGCAGAGGGAGAAAGAGTACCATCTGCATCCAGCGGGGAATAATTAGATTCAAACTGTCACATAAGCACAGCACTACAGTGCCATATGCGGAGCACATGTACTCACATTGTTCTAAATTGCTGCAACTCTTTCTGAAGTATCAGCCTGTTGACACGGGTATTTAAA
The DNA here is from genome assembly GCF_003259725.1 of Athene cunicularia. NCBI lineage: Eukaryota > Metazoa > Chordata > Aves > Strigiformes > Strigidae > Athene > Athene cunicularia. Next base: position 911,445 of record NW_020799139.1, read on the forward strand.
TCACTTAACAAACGGCATTTGAATATTACATATTTAACCTGGCAATTAAACAGTTAACTTGACAGTGACTGGACAGATCCTTTAAGCACATTTGACTAACAGCTCTGTCAGGTTACACCAAAACTTGGCAGGACGTGAAATATTTTCTAGTAAGCAAGTGAAAATAAGTTCTCCGTGGCACCTCAGTTAATGCAGCTATTCACGATGTTGACGCGCTATAATAAGCCAGGGATAAAGAACAAAGCAAACCTTAACCAAAGTTAACCTAAAGGTACTGGAACGAGCTGCGGATTCAACTTCTAAAAGCCAAAGAACTTTCCCCGCAGTGAAATGTTTCTCCCCGGATGATTTGCCCCGCAAGAATGTTTCCCATGCTCTGCGAGAGCGCCCAACATTACCTCCAGCCACCGCAAAGCACAACAGAACCCCTGTGCAACACCCCGGATTCCTTAAATAATTGTTTGCAGATAAAAGCTTTGCAGCCGCTCGCTGGAGGAGCTAGAGGCAGGTATTTCTAAGGAAGCTTTTTTCTTTTCTTTTTTTTTTTGCTCCCCCCCCC
>NW_020799139.1:912053-929967 GCF_003259725.1 Athene cunicularia
CGCCGCGCCCCCCCCCGGCCCCGCAAAGCACCTGCCCGAGCCCTCCGCCTTCCTCCCCCGGTCCCCGAGGCTGCCGGGGTGCCTCAAGCTGATGCCAGAGCTGCAAAAGCTTCGGGTCCGAAAGGTGCGTGTCCCCGTCCCCGCCCCGGGCAGGGCACAGCACCCCCTGCGCCGTCCGGTCCCGTTAACGGAGCCTCCGGACTGCGAGGCGCTCCGGGCAGCACCGCCGAAAAAACCGCTTTCCAACCCAAAATCCAGTGGCGGGACTGACGCTGCTCTATCCTCCTCCATCCCTAGGCCATAACCTGTCCCGCTCCGTCCCCGCCCGTGGTCCCCGGCGCTGGGGACAGGAGGGGGAGCTCTCACCGCAGCAGAGGGGGCAGCCTGAGAGCGGAGCTCCAGGGAAATGGAACTCCAAAGCGAGAGCAGAGCCTCAGGGTGACAGAAGAAAAAAAATCAAACGCCACCGAGATACCAAGGAATGATTTCTCCAACCCCTGCTGGAGACAGCCGGGGCAAGGCAGCATCCCAGATGTGCTTCAACAGAGCTGAACTCTGCCTGCGGGAATAAATGAAAACCCTCAGAGTTGGTCAGAGAACCAACACACCTGGCTTAAGGTAAACTGAAGAAAAGAGGAAAAAAAAAATTAAACACTTTTTTTTCCCTAAGTTAGCTCCATTCCCTTTCTTCTAAAAATCACTGGTACAGAGCCCAGTAAAAGTACAGATTGGTACCCAAAAGACAACTCAATAGTTTACCAAAGGCCCTTTCTTCTAGCTCCGGACAACAGCAAATCAAGTTGCTAAAGGTACTAAATTCTAAAATTTTTTTTGCCCTCTTAAAATTATTTTGATCACCACGTATTTTAGCAGTATCAGCACTAGCTAACAACTTCCTGCAAGTCAGGCCATTCCCTAAAAACAATCATCAAAAAGGAGTGAAGTTGCCCTGACGACTTCAGCAACACAGCCAATAAAATGGTGCCTAAATTTTTAGCTTGTTTGAAATTTATACTAATTTTAATATGACTTCTCTTAAAAAAAAAAAAAAATCAAACCATTAAGCCTTTGGGTAAATTCAGATTATCTTCAGTAATGGCTAATTCTGCTAGAGGTGGCTCTTTTCCTACTTAAATCTATCCAGAACAACACTGTCTTATTTTTGTGAGGTGGTATAATAAGTCTGGAAGAGGAGGGAACAGATTTTGTCAAATTTAAAAAAAAAAAAGCTAGAGCTTTAAAAAGTATATCTCACCTGAAAATTCTTTAGATTGGACAACTTAAACAACAGTCTCAAATCAAAAGGACTATTTGCAAAGCTCATTATGGTTTTTAGGATTGGCCGTGACAGTTAAAGTCAGAGCCAAGAGTTGGGAAAGTTTTAAAGAAATCACCTATTTAAACCACTCTTATTACATCAGCAATCCTTGACTAATGTTTGTCTACCGATCCTGTTTTAAGACCTGCCCTAATTGTCAAGACCAGGGCGGAGAATTTAAGGGATTTTATTCAATACAATCAGAACATCAGAATTATGCTCTCACTCCTGAACAAGAAATTTTTAAAGATTGTTCACCACCTTGAAAAAGGTTGGTTTTATTTATTTTTAATGGGATTTTTCTACCTATAGCTCATCTGTGCGAGAAGTTGCAGAATGCCCTGGAGCAGCTTTCAGCTTTTAATATTATGTATGCTGAATCCATTTTGCTTGCTGCTGTGCTGTTTAGCACAACTGCTCCTCTCTTGCTCACTTCATTGCTCATGTATCTTCACATGACAAAACAATGCTATGAGAGCTACCAAGGGACTCTTTTGTTTGCCCAAAATTGAAGACACATGCAAGAAAGCATGAAGTCAAAAAGAGGCCCTCCTAACACATCTTTTCTCTCCATCTTTAAAGTTCATAGAGTTTTTCCTCTGATCTCCCATTCCTCAGAAATGTATAATTGTACTCAAATGGTACCAAGCTTGTACTAGGAGTCGCATTAGTTTGTACTAGTGAAGATGGTCAAGGATACTAGTGAGGCAGTGTCTTTAAGGATAGGTAACATGTTTTGTTAATTGTGTTAATTAGTTTAAGACATTACCACTCTCCACAAACCTTGCACTAGTGTTCTTTGGGGTGATGTCAGTTCAACTGACATTACCTGGTTGTACATGGAACTAAAAAAAATCTGAATGGCGGGCATTGTATAAGAGCAGTGTTTTTCTGCAGATGTTTCACTAGAACATTAGTTTTGTCTTTCTCATTCTCCATACTAAATGCAACTATGGCACAGCTGAGGTCAATATTTACTTGCACCAACTCTACCAAACCTAGGTCATGCTTCAGTTTACAGAACTCTTAATAAAATAACCGTTTATAAAGCAACAACTAGAAATGGAAATAGTTGGATTGTCTAAATTTAAGAGAGTGGATTCTTCCTTACTGCTGCATTCTCCTTCCATTTATTCGAAGTCATTCAAACTCTAGAACCATGGAGATTGTTTCCTAAGCAAACCAGCTGGGCTTTATGAGAAGCAATTTATGACACAGTACATTCAAGTGGGAATGTTTTGGGTTTGGCTTTTTTGTTTGTTTGTTTTGAGACAAACCAAACTCATGCAAAAATAAAGCAAAATCCGGTAATTCCAAATTCTTTCTCAACTTCATCATTCTCTGATACATCCACAGAACCCTGTATGCCTCAATATTTTCCTGTATGCAAAGGAGCCACCCTAACGCTGGCCTCCTCCTAAGGGTAACACCTAAGAGCACGTTGGAATCCTTTGATGAAAGACACTAAGGAGGCAAAATGAACATGAAGCACCTCTTGCTGTTCTCACGGTAGAGCAGCCTATAACTGATGTACAATACCTCACCAATCAAACCCACGGTTTTGATAACAGTCCCGCAGAGACGAGGTATGTTTTGGCTGAAACAGCATCACGCTTTCAAAAAAAATAATCACCTCTACACTTAATCCATACCTCTTTCTCGAGCAGACCCACAAACGGTTGAGTTCCTCACAGACTCAATGCCTGAGATCTATGGGGTATGTGCTAAAAAATAAAAAAAATCACAAAGTGCCACTAAACACCCATTCTGTAGTCATCCACATTTTATTTTTGAAAAAGCTATGGGTAAGGGCTTTGAAGAACCAACAGGACTCTGCTGCACTCATCAGTTCATTGCTGAGTACACTTCTAAAATGAAACTCCATAATCTTCAGCATAATGCTATAATACTTTTGAACACGAAACCGGGTATTTCTACATTTCAGCAATCCCATCTAGAAATGATCATTATGTGGAGTATAACCCTTTTAAATCATTGTCAACTTTTTTAAAAGGAGAGATTTCTTCCAAAAGGAAGATTTTTCTATTTGATATTTACTGACTACAAGAAATATCAGGCAATTACAGTCTCTGAAGACTGCAAACCATCTTCTAATTACAAAAGTATGTGCAATCCTGTAAATAAAGCTAGAATCAGCTTGGTCTGAAAAAAAAAGGCGGCTTTAGATATCATTACAAACTATTTAGTTACTGAAATGGAATTTTCTGTGCCTGCCAAAATGAATCCTATTCAGTGTGATGCAACAGGTGTTGGAATTCCAGCAGCCGCCTGCAACCCACATCTGGTAATGGTTAGGAGTTTAAAGGGAGTTCTGTAAGAACTGCTTATGTATAAAAACTATTCATCAGTCAAATCTATGGGTCATATTCACCCACCCGCTCGCACTGTGCATAGCTCAGATTTTTATTTCATTTACAAAAAAACGTAATTCTGCTCCTTGTGAAATTTTAGGAATCTCAGGCACTTGTCCAGGTTGAAAGCGTGCAGGGGATTGGCACGGCTACACTGGTGTGTCAGAAAGGTGAGGAAGGGGCTGCAGTCTATAGGTGTGAGTACACCTATATTGGTTCTGACTAGTTCTAATTTATAGTCTGACCACTCATCATTGCAGAAGAAAGAATTCCACCCCCGCCCCACGTCTCACCTACCTAGTAAATAAACTGTATGCAATGCTAAAATTATCAGACAGGTGTCTGGCAAAGAAAGAATACAGGGTTAACACTAAGCTCTAAATACTACTAATTCTTAAGTATTGCTACTCCCAGCTGTGCCTCCTTTTGCCTTTTTTTCCCCTCCCCTCAATTGCAAATTCAAATCAGTAAGACTACTCACAAAAATCAAGAGGTAGGAGCATGCCATTAATAATTAGCCCTTGTTAACTGCCTCAGCTTGAGTGTTATCACTAACTTGTCACAGAGATGGCCAGACTGAAAGGCACAGAAGGTTAATAAAGATTTTGAGAATACATGTGTAAATTGGGCACTCAAAAGATGCTGCAGTAAAAACAAGGCTGCTAATTATTTAGCTTTGCATTAAGACCTGTATGCACTAGATTTCAGTAGAAGGTGGGTGAAAAATAGAAAAAACAAAGAAGTCTGGCTTTAGAGAAGCCAGAATCATTTGTCCCCCCCTTACCAATGGGAAAACATTCACATTGGCCATTATGTACTGCCAGACAAGAATAAGGTCTTAGTTAATTTTTACAGCATTATATTCATGGTAAAAAACCCACACCCATTTCTTTAACTCCCAGTTTTGTTCTCCCTTTGTGTTTCTGTGACAGCCTCCTTTCTGTAACCAGAGATATCTAATGCAGCAACTGATAACTGCAAAGCACGTGTCCTATTGGCTTTGCCATAGTACCGCAGGCTTACCAGCAACAAGGATCGTGTCTTTTAACAGAAACTACATCAGTCCAGATACAGAGAGGTAGAAACAAGACTGATCCCGCCTCCTGGGAACACAGGCATCTCTAGAATAAAGTTACAAGGAAAGGATAATTAAAGAGCACATTCAAAATAAGAATATAATCTGACTAGCGTATAACAGGATAATGATATTGAGGATGTAATTATTACATAGCTCTGTCAAAAAATCTTTATTAATCATCTACAAAACAGGAGAAGCTGGTCTTTCAGAGTAGTATAACATTTTAATTGCTGACAAAAATTACTGAAATAGTACTAAGAAATCATTTGCATGTTGATTTAGAACAGGAATAGAGCACTGTGCTTAATCAGAAGTGGCTATCATTAAGACATTTAGTAAGAAATTATTTTCCAGTCTTCTACTCAGTCTCTACATATGCCTGGTGGAATAGAAGTCTGTCCATAATCTAGTGTTTGGTGGAAGTTTTATACATAAATAAGGGATCTAGAAAGGTTGAGAAGTCTCCACACATTTAAGAGTTATTAAAAATTCAGCTGGACACCTTCCTAACTAGAAACGGGTGGAGGTGTCCTTTTATCATAAAAAAGCATATTAATTTGAGAAATTTGATTTTGCTCAGTTAGGTGAAGACAAATTTCTCATGACAAAAAGATAGCAAGAAAGGGTTAAGGGCTCTCAACAGCTTTGGGCACTGCCTATGCAGATACCATACCCTACCCTGTCCATAATATGCTGAAGTTTCTAAGTGTGCTAACACTGCTCTAGAGTCAGGCTCACAAGCTTCATCCTGGTTTAGCTGGGGATCAGTGCTGCACTCCTATAGTTACCTGTTTACCATTTCACTTACTGAAATACTATCTAAAAAGTTCTGAAGAAACACACAACAAAGCCTGACTGCTGAAAGGACGAAGTGTCACAGACAGAATCTCTTTTTGGGTAGTAGTCCTGAAAACTCTACTGTGTTTAGTTTCCCACCCCCACATGCAGTAGATACTAAAACAAAGAATTAAGTTCTGATATCTTACAGGCCATCTCCAAACACATATTATCTATATAAACAAAAAAATTAGTTATGTCTTGAGGCAAATTGCTACCCTGAGAAATTTAAGATCCTGAAAGAGCAGGAAACTCAGTAAGTCTTGCATATACATTATCACAGAAATTTTAAAAGAAAGTGATCAGAGGCCTTTGAGACTGCTCTGCAAACCTCATCCTCCACCCTTGTGCTTGCTTTTCAGACCACACACAAATGCAGCGGAAGAAACAACCTAAAATAATTTCTGTGAGTTGAACAGGAATGCTCACATAATCACTGGAAATGCTCTTAATTGGTGTGGCTCAGTGGTGCATTTCAGAGCTGTTAGATCTTCTGCTGCTGTGGAACTCTTTTCATGTCCTGGCAATCACAGTCCAGCCAGCAGTTTGTTTATCATATTCAGTATGAGTTTCCGGATCTCCAACAAAGTGGTATTTACTCCGAGGCAGGGAAGACTGCAGTAATCCAGTAAATTCTCATTAGCCTAAAATGCAGAAACATCTGCTGGGGTCATGAGCTGCTTACTTGCTGCTGATGAGCAAAGAATCAGCTCCATTTGAAGCTAGTGTGAACAAAGAATTGCAGGGTTGGGGGGGTGGTGAAGAGACAAACCGGCCTCGATCTTCTCCTGAGCGCAGCTCTACCACAGTGAAGCCCAGGCAAAGGGGGGTGCTGCTCCCTCACCTGGAGCTCCGGTGACCCTGGTGCAGAAAACAGGAATTACAGAAAAAAATGCTTTGACTCAGCCCTCCTGAGCTGGTGAGCAAAACGGTCAGGCAACGCCAGTGTAACAGAAAAGAATGTGCTCAAAGCTCCCCACGAAACACCAGAACCCAGGCGGTGCAAATCTGCCTTAAAATTATCTCTGCCAATTGCTTTTTAGACAAGATAATTTTGCAAGGGACAGATACATTTCTGTGCTCCCTCCCTCCCCCTGTTCCCACCCAGTATCTCAGACCTAGCTTGATCATTTCACAATTCCTCCCAGTTTTTGGAAGGGGAAAAAAAAGCCTCCCCCTGCAAAAGAAAAAAGCACCTTAGGACACATGAATGTTAACAATAGGTCACTAAGAAGTGGCCTAAAAGAGGAATATATAGGTCATAAATACTGCACAAGTTCAGAGAGAACAAAACTAAATCTACATTGATACAAGTTCCAGAAGTGAGATTATTAATATTAGGTAAAATAAAAAGATTGATAACCTGAATAAAAAGAGCCCTTAAGTTGTTTAGGATTCCAACTGATTAAGAGCACGTGACATTGTCAGAAAATAAGTGGAAAATACAAAATAAGTGGTGTCACATCTGTTTAGCTCCTGCTTCAGTGATTCTGCAGTTCTTAGTTGTTGTTGTTTTGTTTGTACAGCGTTAAAGTGGCAGCATCTAATTCTGTGGCTATTTCAAGGTGGAGGAGCCTAAAACACTTCTGCAAAGAGCCAGAACAGAACCACTTAGAAAGAATGTTCAGGAAAATCACAATGGAAAAGTCTCTGTTCACAACAGTTTAAAACCCTTTCCTGGAGAGGCCGAGCTGCTTTTTCTAACACTTGTTCTATCGTTTGTACGAAGAATTACGCAAATGTTCAAATTTAAGGAACAGATCGGCTAGAATGCTCAAATGAATGCCTGTGATTCTTCTGAAACAATGAGCGCACATCTCCAAGCACTTCATTGTTTTGTACACGCAGTTGGCCTTTAGCTCCAGGACTCCCACTTTGCTTTCGGCTTGTTGTACAGAGGATGACTGCCACCTGCAGCACCAAGGACGAAGTGCTTCCCTAAAAGACAGCGCCTTTAATTGCGATCACAGCAAGTGGAACCTTCCTCTGCCACCCTTCTTCAGAGGAGAAAACGAAGAGCATTCCAATTCACTTTACAGTAAAAATTAGTATTGCTGTCTGTTGCTTAAATAACATTTGGGGGGTGTGTGTGTGTGTATATATATATATACACACACACACACACACACACACACACACATACACACACACACAAACACACCCCCACACAATAGTATCTCAACAGTAGGAAGACACTTGGCAGAAGAAGATGGGTTTAATTTAAAAGCAATTCTTAAAAAATTTTTTTTTTTTTTTTTAGACCAGCAATGAGGTCTACCATCAAGAAATCCTAAGAAAGACATTCTGACTTATGTCTGTGCAGAGACAGAATTATCAAGACACTATAAACTTTATTTTCATTTCATCTCTCCTCATATTTAAGAAAACCCCTCTCAATTTTCCAAGTTCCAGATTGACACATTTATCATACACGGGTTAAAGGCGTGAAGGCACACATCCTAGCAATTACCCAAACCTTGGAAAAACAGTTCTATGACCACCTGTTTCATCATATAGAAGCCTTTCTACCAAAATCTCCATCCACCAAAAATAAACGGCTACCAATTTGCAGCTAAAGCATGACTTAACTGCTTAGCAAAGTTCCCCATCCAGTGGCCAGCCTCGGAGGTGCAGCTCCTGTTCCTGGCCCAGAGCCTGATCCTGCTGCGTGCAGCACCCGGGACTCGTGGACCGAACGGCAGCACATGGCACTACTATTAGGTGCAGTTCACCTAACATATTTTAGTAAGACGAAATAACAGATAAACAACCTAAAATAACTCAGTGACCTCCCACTGGCTCATAGATAAGTTGCTGTAAAAAAATAAATGACACTGATATTACATAAAAGGAGTCTTTTTAGTTTGTTATGGATTGATTTCTCATACAGTGTGCTGCACATCTTACTGATCCAGTTACTACAGCTTAATTTACTCCTAACTTTTAATAAGAGGAGACAAGAATCTATTTATACCCTCAGTAATACCAGGACGAAAGCCTAAATAGCACTTCAAGGAGCACAAGATGAATGCTCCAAGTATTTTTTGAGCAGGCCCAAAAGCTTTATGGACACAGCTTAAGCCAGAAATGTAACACTGAACAGAAAATACAAAGCAAAGCTTTTGAAAAATCACAGAAGGAGGTTTCACAGGTATAAAAAATGCAGGATACAGCAACGTCTTTCATGCATTCCATGTACAAAAATGGAAAGTACGTTGAAAAAACCTGTGGCACATATGTTTGTAACAGCACACTCACTCTCAGGCACTTACTCAGTAGTAGGTTTGAGGTTTTTCTCCACATCACAATCTTCTGGCCTCAGCACAATAGTGCCAGTAGGTCACGGCTTGTCGTTGGGACTGGTTAGTGCCTGTAAGTCCATCACTGCACATACTGTGTAGTATGAGCCCTACGTAAGCCCAGATGGAAACAAAAGCTTCTGTAGGAGATCAGTGAAGATATTCAAACATGAAGGCTACTGATACAGCAGTGAAAAATAGTCTTTATTATTAAATAAAGTCCTTAAAGAGAAGGTGTCAGGTTAACACAAAAGCATTTATGTTTTTAATAATTTGTTTCCAAGACAATTAGGCAACAAGTTACCAAAACTTTTCACTTGGTACAAGTGATCAGGCTCCTTCCAAGCATCAACCTCATTATTTGCTGTCCACGTAGCTTTTCCTCTCAGCAAATCCAGAAATAAGGGACAATTAAGAGTTCCTCCAGAAGCTGTTCACTTAGTGACCAATGATCACGCTGCTCATTCCTACAGACCCTCCCGATGTGATCAGCAAGTGCTCAGGACCACATACACAATTCCTCACCTCTATTAAGATATGCTGCCCTCTAAGGTACACTACTTTGGAAAGAGATTCAAATCAGCTACTTGAAGCCAGTTTCAAGAGAGAAAACCATGAAGTTTAAGAACATATAGATCATATTTGCTAAGAATAACATTCCTTATTAGTTACCTTTCAGTACTGTCAAGGCAGAAGGTGATGAGAAAGGTATCAAATTCATGTTAAAAAAAGATGACTCCTTATGGGACAACACGCAGAAGAAAACTTCATTTCTTACATTAGTTAGCATACATACTGCTGGTTTCATATTCTGATACAACTGAAAATTTGGGCAAGTTATATGTTCATACAAGAAGTCTGCTGGCACTGATTTAGTATCCACTCATTAGTAAAACAACACACAAAGTTAGTTGAAGTACCAGTGTTTCACATCATCTAGTCCATGATTCTCTTCACATATGTTTTGGTTATGCAGAGAAACTTCTTTACTAACTTCAGATGACAGGTTCTGCACTTCTGCAAAGCTCCTGGAACAAATGAAACAAGCTAAATCAGTTACTCTGGAGGATAACAACTTCTGTTTAATCCCAAAGGCTGGACATTCATGTCATCCTCCCACCATGGAGCCATCAGAAGAAAAAATGTAAAATGTGAATTTTCTTCCCAAAGGCTAGTATTTGGAGGAGAGGAAGGGCAGTTTGCAGGACAGGGAGATAATGTGGCTTTATGGTCTATTAATCTTCAAAGATATTAGCTGTAATCTCTTCTAGGGAAATGAAGAGAGGAAATTTATCGTGCTTTCTCTCTTCCTCACACTCCCAGTGATATTGCATATTTGTTAACACAATACTTAAGGAAAAAAAACCTTTTCTGTGTTCCCTGCATCTCCTAAAGGATGACATATTTGCACAACAATTATTTAAGACTTCCAGTTCACTTTTTTTGTCTCCTGGAGTTCTCCACTTTCCTACGTATTTGCACTTTGCCAGAGCTATGGCTCCCTGAGATTCTCAGCTAAACTGTCAAGAAAACATCACACTAAAGCTGTTCACTTCACATACACAAACTAAACACTCCAAACATCTTTACTTTGACTGTAGGTAGGGTAGGGATAGAAATACAGGAGTCTGCTATGAACAGAATTAAACTTAGTGCTACTACCCTCCTCAATATATATTCCAGATATAGTCTGGTGAGATTATAGATTTTCCTCTGAACATAGAGCCAATGAGTCTTTTCACCTGGTTGCTGTAAATACCTTTGAATCACTTTATCCAGTTTCTGAGAAACTTCTTCAAGGTCTTTCAGTACATTAAACGTTTTTTCACTTTCTTCTGAGTAGTCTGGCATAATTTCTGTCAGAAGTTCCTGTGTGACAGTTAACTGCTTTTGCAGTTCACCTGCAGTATGAGATGTTGAAGAAATTATTCAAAATGCATTCAATGGCACTAGTGAATACAAGATAATTTAATAGTTGCAGTAACCACAGAAACAGGTGAACTAGATGATGGAAAACTACTGCTTGTTCACCTTTCTCACACACACACACACACGCTATGAAAAAACTTGAAAGCCAAATTATTTTTATATATCTAGACTAACATCAGCAACAGGCTATGAAAATTGCTAATCAAGCTCTCTTTTAGAGTACATCAAAGATTTTTATAAGACAAATTCAACAGAAAAAACAGGTTTTAGACATCAAAAATTCCTTGGGCAGTTACATATATTGCTATTGACATGCACCCTCAGCACAAAATTTATCCAGTCCTCTTCCTTTAGCATTCACAAAACAAAAATATGTATTTATTTCCTTGCAAGCCTTCTTACAAGAATTCTAAGCTCTTCAATAAACCTTTTCTATTTGAAGTGCAAGCAAGATTATTGTAAATGGTTTAAGAATCTCATTTCTTGCAGACCAGCAGTTTAAAAATGTAACTTTTTGTCCAGACTTCAATACAAAACACAAGTGGTAATTTATTAAACATTCTCCGATTCAAGACACAATACATTTCAGCTCTAGTTCTACAGGAAATGTGAGCATGTCTATCCATGTGACTTTATCTCTCAACACAGAAACAAGAGATCACAGTATTTCTACAGCTTGCTTACCCGTTAGGAACAAGAAAGGAAGAGGAATGCCATGAATGCATTAGTTAAAAGATATTGAAACTTGCTAAAGAAAGCGTATGTGAATACTGCCCTAGCTTAGAAAGTTGATTTTTTTTCCTGCTGCAAGACAAAAAAAACTTGTTCAAGTGCAATTTAGTGGTTAAACAGACAAGAATTACCCATAGCAAAACATGTGACTAACACTGCAGCCTAGCATCCATTCAGGCTCTAAGAGCACACAAAATTCCTCCAGTGGCCACAGACAGATCCAGCAATAACAACGTAAGAATTTTAGCATACCAAAAAAACACTATTTCTGAAAGTAAATTTGATGAAGCAAGTTTTCATACCAAGGTATGTTAGCTTATCTCCTTCTATGTGAATATTCTTTATGGGCAATGCATGTGTAGTGGCATCCAGGGAAGCTGCAAAGCTTTTATATTGGTCCTTAAATTTTTCACAAACAGGAACAAGGGGAGAAAGTACTTCCATCTGAAAAAGACACAGGATGAACCAACACTTCTTCAAAAGCAGCTATTTTGTTAGTACAGACCTGGCTCAATACAAAAAAAAAAAAAATCTGTAAAAAAACTCCCACCCAAGTACCATCTGAAATGCTCGTTGACAGAAGAATTAATGAAGTTTATGGTGTGATACTGCTATCATGCTGTTCAATAACTTTTCCTCTACCACTCCAAAATATCTAGGTCAATACCAGTTTCCTTGTTACTGTAACTCAGAAGATATTAGTAACATAGCAGGGAAAGTGTCTTATATTTGATGCTCTGACTGTAGCTAACAGTGTATTCACCAGAGGACAAAAGTCTTGTTTAATTTTTGCAATCCATATTTATTAAAAGCAAACATAGGTTCAGTTTTGAAAATTAATTATTAAAGAGAGCTATCTTTTAATTTGACAAAACAGAACTAACAAAATACTGAAAAACAAGGGAGGGTTTAGCTTCTATGATAACCTGTTATCAAGGATTTCATACAACCAGGCCAGATTGCTGTCTAACATATAAAAATAATTCAAAAAACAGGTGGTGTTCACTTCTCATCTGAGGGTTAGCATCTTGGCTCTAGGTGTAACTGTGATTGTGTAACTGCAGGATGTTCACATGGTTTTAAGATACTTGCATCTCCCGTGCATCAATCACAAACTGCTCTGGCAAGCAGTGTGCTGCTGCTGCCCCTTGCCCAAGAGCTCAACTTCTCCCTCCTGCTGAGCCGCAAGGGACAACACAAAAGGGACAAAGGCATTTGCTTCAGTTACTGGGGAGCGTTATGTGCCACAAAAGGAAGCAGATATTTATTTTGTTTAAGCAGCATAAAATTGTACCCCAGCAGGCCACAGCAGCAGAGGAATCTTCTCTGGATAAAGGACTACTTCATAACTAAGCTTCTTTAAACATAGGAGAAGCATAAATTGTAATGAAGCCTACCTGTTTGTCTAAGGCTTCATCAAGTTTCTGCTCTCTCTCTTGGAGAAGAATTTCATGCTTCAACTCACAGAGCTTCTTGTGTTGTCTCTCCTTTTCTTCACACAACATTAACAAGTTCTTTTCTGTTTTTTCCTCCAGCTTAGCAAGATTTTTTCCTGCCTATTACATAAAAAAATACTCACAACCAAAGTAATGCTACATCTAAGTAGTTAACATTCTGAATTAACAACTATAAGCCTCAGACCAGGTCAGAGAGCTTTAATTAACAGAATCTGAGAGCTCACACAATAAGCACAGTACATTATAGCTAAAGCTCCCCCCTCTATCTTCTCCCCCTACTCCCACTAATATTTTTTCGTAAAGGAAAAATATGCACATACACCGAGTTAACAAAGAACAAAGTCACTGCTACAACCTTGAACTCCAAACACACTCACTCAGTGTTTTCCCAAAACGTCTACATACTCCTGTGTGGTGGGGCTGACCTTGGCTGGGCACCAGGTGCCTACCAAAGCTGATCTATCAACCCCCTCCTCTGCAAGTCAGGGGAATGAGAATATAACGAAGGACTCAGGAGTCGAGATAAGGACAGTTTAATAAAGCAAAAGAAAACAGGAAAGTTTATTCTCTACTTCCCATCAGCAGGCGATGTCCAGTCACTTCCTGGGAAGCGAGACTTAAGTATATGATTGCTCAGAAGACAAATGTAAGTAAAGAATGTCCCCTCTTCCTCCTCCTTTCTCTCAGCTCTTGCTGCTGAGCAGACACCATACGAAGGGGAAGCTCCCTCTGGACAGTGGGGTCAGCTGTTCTGGCTGTAGCCCCTCCCAAGATCTTGCCCACCCCAAGGACTGGGGCAGCCTTGATGTTGGGTGAGCGCTGCTCAGCAGCAGCCAAAACACTGGTGTGTTACCAGCCCCTTTCAGGCTACTAACACACAGCACATAGGAGGCTGCACGGGGAAAATTAACTCCATCTCAGCCAGACTTGACACACCCTACTTCATGAAGAACCAGCACCAGCTGAATAAACTGGCACAGAATTCTCTCTAAGAATTTTCAAAGCAAGTCATACAGTTTTACAACCATAAACACATAAAGTCACAAAAATCTAACTTCTATGGATCAGAAAGCACAGACAAGAAAAGAAACAATTCCTCAACATCATGTTCTTCCACCTGAAACACCAAATACTTGACTGACTCACCTTTATTCTTAGGTAAGTTAAAAGCAGTGTCTGAGATTCCAGCTCTGCTATCAGAGATTTATTCAAACGTTTTCCCTTCAGAAAAAAAAAAAAAGAACATTTTGGTATTTAAACAAATTATTTTTTCAATGTTCAAATAAATTGGACTGAACATCCAATTTGTGCCTAGAATGATCATCTACAGCCAGCTCGATGAAAAAAGTTTGGGTTTTTAAACGACAGCTGTTAAATATACCTCTTTGTTCCACCATTTTTATTAACATTTTTAGTAGATTTTCTTAATACTGGTAGAGAACATGAAGTTTCAGCACCACACTGAATGAGATCCCTAAATAAGGGACTTCAAATTAGGTTGAATCAATGTTAGTTTTCTGAGCAAAAATGTCAGAAAATATTTAAAGATAATGTTATATAATTAAAAAGTATGGACAGGAATACAAAAACAATCCACTTGAGGAGCTGCTACAATTGGAGCCGATTCTTCACCACAGGAAACCAAAAAGCTTTGGTCAGTGGTGAGACACCCGATGAACAAAACAAACATTGCTAGCAGTAGAACAGACTTATCCTCTGACTTCTTCCACGAGGCTTTAGATTATCTCAGGACCTCAAAGTTGTTATCAAGATTAAACAGAAAAATCTTAATTTCACACATTTCAACAGTGTAACAAAGGAAAGCAGTGACACTTACTGCTCTGTTTGGTTTTCGACGTGTCCCTGTAGATCCTTTGCCATCAGATTTTGAAGCAGGAGTCTTTTTCTGGACACTTTTCTCTGTATCACAACAGAAAAGTCATTGCTCTTTTCTATCAACATATATAGGGTGGGACAACATACCATCAGATTTTTACGAGGCAAAGATAATTTCAAAATTATTATGTGTACCAGTAAAGATGACTTGTGCTCTATGTCTGGCTTTGGTGATACTCATGAGATGTGGATCATGAGCATTAAATGACAGTTACAGATAGATGCGATAGATTTTTTAAAAGGGCTGATAATCTAACACCCAGCTGTTACAGGAACAAAGACTTGAGAGTACTTTGTTCTTCAGTATTTGATCTCAAACAAAAAGAAAACAGCACCCAAAGGATACTAAAAATAGAGAGGTTAATTTAAACCCTAAAGATCTATTAATACCTCTGCTTAAAGATACCTGAAATACTTGCAGAGAGATCTGGATAGACTGGAGCGATGGGCTGAGGCCAACTGCATGAGCTTCAATAAGGCCAAATGCCAGGGGCTGCACTTGGGCCACAACAACCCCCAGCAGGGCTACGGGCCTGGGGAAGAGTGGCTGGAGGCTGCCAGTCAGAGGGGGAGCTGGGGGGATTGATTGATAGCCAGCTGAATATGAGCCAGCAGTGTGCCCAGGTGGCCAAGAAGGCCAATGGCATCCTGGCTTGCGTCACCACTAGCGTGGCCAGCAGGGACAGGGAAGGGATCTTGCCCCTGTACTTGGCGCTGGTGAGGCTGCACCTTGATTACTGTGTTCGCTTTTGGGCCCCTCACTACAAAAAGGACACAGAGTTACTTGAACATGTCCAGAGAAGGGCTACAAAGCTGGTGCAGGGTCTGGAACACGCTGTGAGGAGCAGCTAAGGGAACTGAGATTGTTTAGTCTGGAGAAGAGGAGGCTGAGGGGAGACCTTATCACCTTCTACAACTACCTGAAAGGAAGCTGCAGAGAGCGGGGGATGAACCTCTTTAGCCTAGTAGAAAGCAACAGGACAAGAGGGAATGGCCTCAAGTTGCACCAGGGAAAGTTCAGACTAGATATTAGGAAGCATTTCTTTCCAGAACGGGTTGTTAGGCATTGGAATGGGCTGCCCAGGGAGGTGGTGGAGTCCCATGCCTGGAGGTGTTCAAGAGTCGGGTCGATTTAGAGCTCAAGGATATGCTGTAGGTGTGAACTGTGCTAGGAGAATGGTTGGATCTCCAGGGTCCTTTCCAATCTAGATGGTTCAGTGTGTATGAAATAACATTCACCTTATTTGACAAAATCTTTTTGTGAGTACAGAAGAATACAAGGGTTACTCATCATCAAGTTACAGCACATATGTTAAAAATAATAAACCAAAAGACTGAGTAGGAGTGGAAGCTTACCACCAATTGCTGAAAAATCAAGCTGCGGTCGTTCAAGTTTATCTTCATCTAATAAAGTGGACTGCAAGTTAAGTTTCTCACAACTACTCTGACTTAAAGACTTAGAGAGAAGACCTGTAGAAAGAAGCTGTTATCAAACTAAAAGAATTAGAACAGATTCTGTGAAAGTTCAAAAATACACGTTTTCACTAATATGTGGCAAACTTAAGCAAACTTTTACACGTTTACTTTACATACATCATTTGTATACTCTCTAATTTACCTAGAGATAAGGTATTTTGGAATGTTAAATTAATTAACGTAGTTCAACAAGAACACTCGGATATGAAAAGGGGATGTTATTTCCTCAGGATTTTCATATCAAGTTAAGGTCAGGCCCGAAAATTCTTTTGCAATTCTTGCAAAAGAAACAAAAATGAACTGTTTTGCAGACAGGGATTTTCACTCATTCACGCTGGGTTTATTAAAAAGATTCACATTTAAAAAGCAGGGCAACGGTGAGGGCATAGTAAAAAACACCAGTTCAAAGCCTGTGCAGAAGGCAAGAAATATGCTTATTTTAGACAACCCACTCAATTCCAGAATAGTTTTCTATCAGACCATCCAGGCAAGAGCTTAATGCACTTGCATTTACACCTTTTAGTCAATCCCACACAAAGTTTCTTCATTCCCTTTGTATACACATAATAACTGGTAGTGAGGCAAGTAATACAAAGTACTTTTTAAAAACATTTTAGAGTTGTTAAGCGTTTCACAGATTGGCACTACAAATTTCCCCCAAAAAAAGCTTTTAAATTCTAGTAAAACCTACCAGCAGAAGTTGTACATTTCTGAGCAGGAACTGCTCTTGATTTAGCTGAAGAAGATGGTTTACCAGTAGATATGGAAAAGGAATTTGTTGGAGTATCCTGATAATCAAGAAACAGATTAAGACTGAGCATAAACAGTAACTGTGATCAGCAATATACCTCCTAGAATGCTAACAATAAACAATGACAATAATCCCAGGGTGTCTTGGTGCTTTTGCAAGTAACCCGAGTTCAGTCCCAAGTTCCCATCCCAGTAAGCATTTAATACCACACCACGACTCCCTCATAACCCCAACAAACTCAATTTTTTGCTGAGGTCTTGCTGCCCCACACCCCAGCTGCCCCTCACGCCATTTCTACCCTTTGCTGAGCGACGTTTGAGCTCGGCAGGGAGGCGTCCAAGTACCTTCCTGACGTCTTTCTTGTCGTACTGCAGGTAGCGAGACTTCACGATCCTTCCTCCTGAAGAAGGAGCAAAGAGAGCTCAGCCGGGCTGGCCGTCGCGCTTCCCACCTCAGCGCCCGGCCGCGCCTCAGTCAGAGCGGGCTCCCCCCTCACCCCCCGGCTACCTTTCTGCTTAGTTTTCGGCGCTTCTCCGCCCGCCGCCGTAGCGGTAGGGTGGCTCGCAGGCGCGGACATCCTGCAAAGACAGAGCGAGAGATGACAACGGCACCTGGAAACGCCTGAGGAGACGGGCGGCGAGACGCGCCCGCTCCTTCACCCTCTCGCCGCCGCCATCGCGTTCGAACCGCCGCGCAGGCGCAGCACCAGGGCCGCGCGCCCCCTGGCGGCGTGGAGGGATGAAACGAGGCGCCCCCCGCCGGGGCAGCG
>NW_020799139.1:930017-975249 GCF_003259725.1 Athene cunicularia
AGGCGGCGGCCTCGCTGGTGCTCACCGCCCTTTTCCAGCGGTTTCTTAGAGCGCCGAGGCAGCGCAGAAGAGCCCTCGCGTAGTGTTCTTGGGGTTCGCCAGACGAAGCCGTAGAGCGTAGCCGCCTCCTACCAAAAGCCCAAGGAAAGAACAGTGCGCGGTGCCAGCCGGCGGGGCCAGGCCCTCGCTGCTCGGTTTTCCCGGCGCTGAGGGGAGCGCAGCCCGGGCGGGGGGTGGCGCAGGCTGGAGCCGCGCTGTGCCCGGCTTCTGGGCGGCTGCGTGGGCTTGTAACGGCCGGGGGGGCAGATGTGTTGCTGCTGACTCGTTTTGCACCTGATGTGCCCCAAGAGCTGGCCATGCCCTAAGGGAAGGAACGCTCCTCGCCGCCAGTCCGCACCTCCCGTCTCTCAGGCGATACGCGGGGGGAAGATCTTGCCGTTGATCACGGTTAACTTCCATCTCCTGCTTACTGATCTTTCCACCATGCAGCGTTCGGCTTTTTCACATGATGTCTCTGACTTTCGGTATGAACAGCCTGTAAGCTTTCGTACAAATATCTCCGTATCTTTAGAAAAAAAAAAAAAAAAAAAGTTAAAACTCTCTGGGTTCTTTTGTTTCTTTGTTTTATTTTTGGGCAACTCCTGACGGTATCACTGCTGCTACTGTGTTGAGGTTGTGCTTTATCGTGGTGACCATCATTGCCTAATTGATGCACGCCTCTTAGCTGTTTCTGTCTTGGTAGTGCTGTGTCTTTTCGGTAAGTTGGGTTTTGCAATCTGGAAAGTAACACTTTTGCAAGCTAGGAACATCTTTTTGTTACATGTTTGTAGACTAAGAGTAGCAGAGTACTATCCTGATTCGTGACTCTTGTAACCATGCAGTTGATACAGGTACGTGTGATCCTAATGCAAGGTGGCTTCCCAGTACAATTTCTAGCCTTGTTGTCTCTTCCTCCATAAGTATTTTGGCAAAATTCTTCCCCAGCTTTATTTGCAAGTCCTGTTCGTGAAAAGTGAGAAGTACTTTGAATGCAAATTAGTTCAGTATTCTTTGATTTCACCTTCTGGAAATGGGTGGCAGTGGAGTAAAGGGCTGGAGATGATCTCAGGCTTCTGGCAAATGCAATTAGCCTTCCAAAGATGTCATCAACATCCTCCCACGTTACTCCTAGAGGTGGATCGGTATCGGTTTGTCTGCCTAGCTGTTTGCAAATAAGAGTTTGTCATGGGTAATTAGAAGCTCTCTGATTTCAGGTCTGTTAGCTGGAATACATGACTGAAGTACTTGCCCTAAAGTTACAGTGTGAGGTAACCCTGCATTCCGGTTTAGTATATTAGTGTCACACCCATCAAGTTTTATTAAGCCTTTGGTGTCTTTAACATGGAATTTTATCAGGAACAAACTCGTTTACTGTAGGAGAAGACGTATGGGAAACTTCTAATATGGATGTATATTCACACTAGCTTCAGGATTTGTTGGGACTCTTTTTAGAAAATAGTTAATCTTGATTATTTTTGTCTTTGAACTGACAATGAAATTCTTTATCTATATGTGAAGTCCTGTAACATCGTTTATGCTTTTCAGTATGATGCATTGAAAGCCATTTTCTTAATCATTAGTGTTTACTTATTAGCATAAAACTTAGGAGTTACTGCACTACTGTGATGGAACTGGTTTTGTATAACAATATAGGTTGTTTGGGCGTTTGGTTTGGGTTTTTTCTGTCTATGCTTGAACGTTTGTCTCAACAAAAAGTGTTTTCCTAGTTGAATGTTGTAGATTGTGGAGTGACAGAGTAGCTGTCTGTGCAAATGGTTAGTATAATCGGAGTGGGAAGACTCAGGTTTGTGTTTTTTCTGTGGAATCTAAAACATTTATAGAACTGAATAATTTAGGAAGAGTAAATGCAGCTGATCATTTAAATGAGGTTCGTGCTTTGTACAGAGTTTTCTGACAAATAATGATTCAAACATTATACCACTTGAATAATCCTGTGTATGAATAACTTTGACTCATGAACTTAGTTCAGTACTACTTAGGCTAAATATGGCCTTTCCTTTGCTAGATGGTCAAATACCACATTTTGCGTCTCTTAGGCACTTAAAAAGGAAAAGTTCTTAAAAGATGCAACAGTATTAGGTATTTCAACAGTCAAGGAAAAGAGTGAAAAAAATACTGATTCAGCAAAAAGTCTGTGGTTCAGTACTTTTTTGTGAATGTGAAGGCTGAAGGTGTTTATTAATCACCTTTCTAAGAAACAAGATCTACTTATTCTAATATCAGGGAGTTACAAAGCCTGAAATGCTGATAAGGATTTTTGGCTTTTTTTTCAGTAGGTGGCTATTTTAATAGATGATCTGCCTTCTGAAAGGGCTGGGAGTGTCTTTATTTCAGAAAATGAAAATTCAGAGGTTTTTGTTTCTGGTATATCATGTTTTCTTGATGTATTTAACTTAAGCATGGCTCATAGAGTTGCTTTTATCTAGGCTTTATTGTATTGTTTATATCTGGTTACCAAATGAAACTCAGTGCAGATCCTAGAAAAACTTGCTCTTCCTTCAAACACCAACAGCGTTTAATGGTAAAAGTGTTTTTAAAGGTATTTTTGACATGTACAGGTTCTTGTGATGAGCCCCCTTTCTTTTCTAATTCACACAAAAGTTAAGAGAATTTCTTATCAGTATAATTGCAGTGAGATTTTCTTACTTCCTTTGTTGACAGCTATAATGCTATTAAGGATAAAATTAAGAAAACTACAAAAGCTAGTGAGAACAGTCTCCAAGATTCTTTTGACTTAGACTCTTTGCCTTCATTCCTCGTTTTCTCAACAGGGCAACATCTTAATTTCCTCTGAATCATACTCAAGTGAACATCTGTAATTCTGACATCACACTTTTTTTGTGAGGTAATAACATGCTGTAGACCTTTAATGCCACTATAGACCTGATAAGATATCCTTGTCTTGAGGTTAAATTGTGCATCTGAGTCATTAAGAGGAAGTAGAGGTCTGCATCTTGGGTGCTTTGAGGGTGGTGTAGATTGGGATCAGGATCTCAAGGGCCATAGGGAGTAGAGAGGAGGTAACTGCGAAGGAGCTGCCTGTAATGAAGGTAATTTCTTTGACATTTTGCTGTATTGCATTGCATTACTTGCATTTCAGCCTAGCTTCTCCTTTGTTAGGCAGTCTGTGGCAGTAACTTTTCTGGCAGGCTTGATTACAAAGAGTAGTAACAAATGTGTGGTAAATTTGCATGCTCCATTCAGAACTGCTCCTTCTGGAGTAGAAAAAACTGAGAGCTTTCAGTTAAAGAAAACCATGGATCTAAAGTTAAGTCCAACAGATTTTTGTAATGACCAAAAAAAATATTGAAATGTTACTAGAATGCCTGGCAATTTTCATGTAATCTACAAATGTCTGGAAGACTAGGAAAAAAAAAAAAAAGTTCAGCTAAAAAGAACTGTATGTGTTTATGATGTGAGGTAAGACAAGGGTTGAGGCCTTTGCATTACCTGTAATGCACAGTTAATTCTGGAAACTTAAGGTTGTCTCTGGAGCCTATTTTACTGGAAATTCCTTGCTTTGGAAATCAAGGATAAGTAGTACCTGAATATTTTTGAAATTGCTGGATGTTTTCAGTTTGATCAGAGGGGTCTCTTTTGAGGATAGTCATTGGCAGTTTTAGTATTCAAGAATATTAGAGTTCAAGTACTCATGATGTGTTTCTGCTTTTGTGTTGAAAATTACTTGATGAACAATGGGAGAAGCTTGAATCTTTCGGTCTGAGGAATGCAGCACTGGAAACGTACATGAAAATGTGAAGAACTGGAATATTATAAAGTTCATCCTCAACAATTTTGCTGTAATGGTAGCTTTCCCCTTTTAGCTTCACTGTGATTCATTGACTAAATATGTGACTTCAAATTATGGCCTTATTTAAACTAAACGGATACCCTGTGCTGATTGGGGCAAAGTTCTCTTCTAGAATTTTACTACATTATTAAGTGGACAAAGTTGGCTTTAATGCGTATTAAAAAATCAATTTGCTTAATGAAGAATTAAAAACACTTAGAAAATACCATCAAAATTACCATAGAGAATTGGAATTTTGGGTTTTCTGTTTCTATTGTTATCTGATCAAAAAATAAAATTACAGATTGATGTAAATTAAGTAGCCTACTACATTTCTTCTACAAAGTATTGAAGTAGTTACCTGAAATGTTGCCCTACTCAGTGATTTAAGTGGCAAGTATAATCAATCCTCCAGTGAGAGACTAAATAGTACAGCCCCGTGTTCACTTAGATTATTTTTTGGTAAGCCTAGTGGGTTTTATTTTTTTTATAAGCAAATACAAGTACTATTTCATAGGTAATATAAAAATAAATACAGCATTAGACTGTTACCTCTTAAGCTTGCTAATGTTAGTGCTATTAACAAATACATTGTAGAACTTGCAAAGGTGGGGGGTAAGGGAAGTTGCAAAGGTGGTGGGTAAGGGAAGTGAAAAGATTGGCTAGACTTGCTTCCATTTTCCTAGACCTGTTGGAATTCTCCTTCTAGGATAGTTGAGTAAAGGTGGCTTGTAACTGGCGCCTTATATTTAAATTTGTGTAACACTATTCCAGATTTACTTCTCTTCAATCTCACTTGAAATAAGTACCATTAAATTACGTGTGTTATACAATGAAACCACTGTTACAAGGGTGCAAATTGTATCTCTGTATCGTTTAAAACACTAATCCTATGCAGCTGTTGCCCCACTCATGCCCACAGAATTAATACAGTCTGATATTTTTTAATAAAAGGGTAGAATCAAAAGCTTTGATGTTTTTTTTCTTGCCCAGCTTGCCTAACTCTGTTTGCAGCTGTAAAAGAGGAGTATGGTGAAAAATAAGTGCTGTGAAGATGTATGCTTGTGCTACAAAAAGCTTGTGAAAAGTAAAACATTTTAAGGAAAACAGGAAGGAGTCTGAATGTGAAGTCTAAAATTAGTTGATGTGCACCTAGTGCCAGCTTCTGCCTCCCACTTATTAAATTCTCTAACACACAGCTTTGTTTTTCCCCATGCATTGGAAAAGGGCTTCTTATAAGAAGAGGTATTGAAAGTAATTGAGGTAACTTTGGAGAATTTCCACCTACAGAAAGAGCTTGACAGTGGTAGTTAGGCTGCTGTTTTCCCAAGTTTGCTGATTTGCATGCTGACCAATATAGTTTCATTATTACCTTCTACTTTTGTATTTCTCCTTTTTCTTCCAGTATTCTCTGCACCTGAATTCAGGCTTGTGCTTCCTTGATGAGCCAAATTACACTGAATAAATATTTCAGTTGCTTAAAAATTTTCTAAATAATGAGAGATCATAAAAGTAGGAGGAGTCATCTGTGCAGACCACTCGATGTAAATGAGAGGGTAGTACCTAATTAACTTTTCTAGTTAAGATGCACATCTGTAACTGGGGACTGGCTGATTTTCGAAAAAGTGCTTTAGCAATCAAACCTCATGGTTCGTGTCAGTTAAGTTTGTGCAGTGCGGGGTAGCCTACTGGTGACATTTATGTCTTATGTTAGCCTGACTTTGTCTAGCTTTGAATTCCAGCCACTGGCTTGTGTTACAGCTTTGTCCTCCAAACTGGTGATTGTTACCAAACTCCATTTCCCTGTGCAAGGACTTAAACTGATATCAGTCTCCTCCATGTGTTTCTCATAGACAAAACTTCTAGAGTATTTTGCTGTAAGGGGATATTTTCTAACAGTTGTGGGGTTTTGGTTCGTTTTTTTTTAGTTGCTGTTTTTAGCTTCTTAATTGAATTTTGAATATATTCTAAATGCAGTATTGGCCACGTACCTTCTGAGTGCAAGGGTAATATGGCTGCTGAACTAAATATTCATATGATGTTTATCTGGGAATTACATTCACTACACTACCATGCTTATAGTGTTATATTAGAATACCATGTTTAAATGATTAGTCGCTATGGTTTTCAAGCCTATTTCAGGATAACTCCCATTCCATCCCTCTGGTATGGATTGTTTCTTGGATAAATTTGAAGTTATATATCTGTAAACTGAGCTGAAATTTGTTTCAAATTTGTTTTCTTGTTCCTGTACTACTGCACTATATAATTGATCTAGCTTTTGATTACTTACTGCCTTCTCAATCTCTCTATGATACATTTTTTAGCAGTAACTCTTTTCTTTCTTTTAGACCCGTCATGAAAATGTTTAATTTGGTGCGAGGAATCCAACTTCACTAGAATCTAATCATCCAGTTGCTTGATGATACCCTGTCCCTAGTTGAATACTGGGAGCCATTAGGTAACCAACTTAGACTCTGTTCAGTATATACTCTTTTGTTTTTATGTTTTAATTTGTGGCTTGAAATATTGCTTAGTATGAAGTCAGAGGTCTGTCTCTTTTAGAGCAGAATTATCAGCACATTAATTTTACATCCTTTCTAATCATAAGTAGTTGGAGACCAGCAAGTTTTCCTTAAACCTCTTTTTGTAGTGACTAGATATCTCACTCTGATTCTTGGATTGAAGAATTTAAGCATCATGTTGTTTCTTCTGTGACTCATGTAGTGCATTTTTGGGCAAATAAACTGTAGGTAACAAAAGTAGACTTGATTAAAACGAATCACAGTAATTGGATGTTACTCTTCCTTAAGTGACTTTTAGAATTTAATTCTTTTTTTTCTTAAAGCCTCATAACCAGTATTAAATGATTCAAAGTAGCATATCTGATTTGAGTTGTTGAGTGAAAGAGCAGTCTTGAAGCTCAACACTGTTGAAAACAAGCAAGTAGTGTCTGGCTTTTGTGTCTGGTTAAAATTGGGGTGGTTTTTGCTGACGGTCTTTACTGCTGATGTGACTGTTCGCTGAAATCACGTTTCAGCAAGTTCTTTCTACTGTAAATTATCTTCCAAATCATTCCTATAGAGTAATGGATGGCTGCTTGAACTTCCATCAAGCTGTATGATGACTGCATAATTTAGAAATCTGTATGTACCGTAAATATATTAAGGTTGATGTCTACATGTTGCTTTGTGAGAAATCTGTCATCTTCAGGATGAGAGATCTTTCTCATTTTTCGGTACACACCTGAGCAGACACTGCCAGCCATCGTGTTGCTGCTTACTGTAATTACCCTGAATTTTTCACCAGTAGAGAAGAGGCCCTCTGTGTTCTGGTTTCTTCTTTGGAAAGTGTGGTATGGGAGCCTTGAGCAATGTGCCAGATATGTCCTGGTAGCTGACATGAGATTGGGAAATAGAGGAGTAAAGTCAGAGCTCAGCACTTAGGTTCAGCTCTTCTGTGTGGGCAAAGAGGTGGTACCAACATTTCTTAGTGTGCTGTTTTGGTGAAAATGCTTATTGAGGGGACTTCCTCTATCATACCAGACTGTGTGTCTGAAACTCATTGCTGGGGGGAAAAAAAAGGGAAGTCTGCACAAGACTCTGTACCTTGAACTGCCTGGCTAACTTGAGAGGAAAATGGTGACTGTTGTTCTTTTTTTCTGTTCTGTGCTCCAGATTTATGTTCCTCATGAGCAGCAGTCTACTGTCGTTTCTACTGTATGTTAAGGTGTTTGAACTTCTATAGGTTAAGAATGCTTTCCACTTGCATAATTCAAAGTTATTTCAGACCTTATTAGCTACTGGTCAGTGATAATTACAGGAAACGGAGAGGGGACTTTGAGCTCACTGGTCCATCCTTCTGTATGACAAAGTTCTGTCTTGCAATAAGCTCTCCTTAATGAACAAAGAATGAAATTTAATGGGGGAAAAAAAACCCTTCTCAGAGGGATCATACAGCTTGATCAGAGATGTGCTGTGGTTTGTCTTGCTCTCTGTGGCTTGTTCAGCCTTCCTTTTGATGAGTAGCCACTAAAAGTGATCCAGCTTGCATAACAATGTCTTCTGTAAGCTTACTGTTCAGAGTTCCCTTAAAGCACAGCTCTCTACTCTGAGGCTGCTCATGAGGCAGAACTATGTCATGTTTCTGTGAAGTGATTCATTACTTGCAGTGGAAGTGGCAGCTAAATGCTTCCAACTCTACTGATTTTAATTTGAGATGATTGCTCTTTGTGGCCTTATGCAAGTTCCTGTGAAGTTGTTTAGTGGCAAAAAGTAACTTCATTGACGTTTCTCTGTCTTTTTTTAAATTTTTCCCATTTTTTTATATATTCAACATGTAAGTATATAATTAGAACAATTCTTGAAACAAAACCGGAACTGATATTCTAGGTATGAAGTTTTACAGACTGTTAAAAAAAAAAAGGGATACTTTATTATCTTTCTCCTTTTACTACCCATTGATAAGCTAATAAACTGTTGAACAAAAGCAATGTAAGCAAACCTAGTCCTGATGCTCTGGGTGTACAGAATTGCAGTTGAGAGAAAAATCACTGGCAAAGGCACAGAGTGTTACTAAATCTAGAGGCTTTTAGACTTGGCAGTAAGGAGGTTGGCTTCTGTGAGTTTGATGTTCAGTTGAAGTTAGATTGCTGGCCTGCATCAGGGGTGAAAAGAGGAGAAAGCAATCAGAATAAATGATTTTTTGGAGACTCATGCATGAGGTTCCTGAAACCCAGTAAGGAAAGAGTTGATGCGGTAGGTATAAAATGTGTATGAAGTGGATTCGGGATCTTGTTAGCTGAACTGAAAAGAAGTTGCAGTAAGACTAATTTTACTTTGTTGCCTAAAATGGAAGATAAAAAGCACGCTCAAACCTTTTTGTAGCAAGGATGTGGTTCGATGAAGTGAAATTAGTCTCTCGCCTGGGTAAATTCTGCACGTTCAAGAAGTCACTATGGTGAGCAGGGTTAGGAAGAGCTGACAGCAGTATTGCGCTGGTCAGCTATAGGCACTGTTTCCTTAAAGTTGAGTGGGGGTGAATACTGTACCAATCTTGTGCCTTTGATGAAAAGAGGTCAGTTGGGGGAAACAAAAAGAAAAAAAAAAAAAAGTGTGGATCTCGGCGTCAGAACCATCTTCTTCCTTGCAGCTATGCACTGCTGCTTGTTCATGGCTGCTCTAAACTGTCGCTGCTGATCAAACCCTGTTTCTACCTCAGGGTGCTTGTGCAGCTTTAAGGGAGGGTTTCTGTGGGAGGATGAATGAATGTTTGTGTAGTTGTACAGTGAAGCAGATGGGGAAATTATCTGGGTTAAAACTAACTTGGGGAAACAAGGAAGTTTTAACTTGGATGTTTATCCCGGTTCAGTTTGCTTTGTGGCTTCTGCTGCCATAACATGGAGGAAAGGATGGCACAGGAATAGAAGGAAAAATGAAAAGAGGATAGATGTTGTGGCAGCTCTCCACTCCAGGCTGGAGACAGGCTAGGCAGACTTTTAAAAATACTATCACTGATGTGCATAAATAGTGCATTTGTTCTTTAATAATTAGGACTTTAACTAACTTTATTCTAGAATAACTTTATCCTAATCCTCCAGAAAATAACACCTTGCCCTAATACCTCTTGTACATGCTTTTTTAACACCTGACTTTTTTTCTTTTTCAGACGATGGGCACTGCATATTAAGCAGGGGTGGAAGACTGAAGCCCATCTGGGGACAGAATGAGTGTAAAAGATGCTGACAGTGCAGTTTGCCAGGCAAAGGCAGCCTACAGTCTTCATATTTACCCCCAACTCTCAACAGAAAGTGCTCCCTGCTGCAAAGTGACAGCAACCAAGGACAGCACATCTTCAGACGTTATCAAGGATGTGATTAATATCTTAAACTTGGATGTCTCAAAACATTATGTGCTCGTGGAAGTGAAAGAATCGGGTGGTGAAGAATGGGTACTTGATATAAATGATTCTCCTGTTCATAGGGTTTTACTTTGGCCTCGTCGTGCTCAGGATGAGCATCCACAAAAGGATGGGTACTACTTTCTTTTGCAAGAAAGGAACACTGATGGGACCATCAAGTATGTCCAGATGCAATTGCTTTCCAAGGAGACAGATGCCCGGCGATTGGTTGAAAGGGGCTTTCTTCCATGGCATCAGGAGGACTTTGATGACTTGTGCAATCTTCCCAACTTAACGGAGACAACGCTCCTGGAGAATCTGAAATGCCGCTTTCTGAAACACAAAATCTATACTTACGCAGGAAGTATTCTGATTGCCATTAACCCCTTCAAGTTCCTGCCCATTTATAATCCTAAATATGTCAAGATGTATGAGAATCATCAGCTTGGGAAGTTGGAGCCTCATATTTTTGCCATTGCTGATGTGGCTTATCACACAATGCTTAAAAAACATGTTAATCAGTGCATAGTTATATCAGGTGAAAGTGGGTCTGGGAAAACTCAAAGCACAAACTTCTTAATTCACTGTCTCACGGCACTGAGCCAGAAAGGGTACGCAAGTGGTGTGGAGAGAACTATTCTAGGAGCTGGACCAGTTCTGGAGGTAAATTTACACTAAAACTGCCTTCTGTAAAAACAGTTTTTTGAAAACTTCAAATAACTGCTGTTGAATACTACTTTTGAGTCACTTGGTTTAGGCATTAGATACCACTAATCGTCTCAATGGGCTGCATTGGTGTTTGGCTGTGTTGCTCGACTGCTTCTAATTGATTTTCCTTAATTCATCCTTCCATTTAGCTGACTTCCTGTTGCTTTTAATTTATGTCTGACTTAACTTTCCACCACTAAACACTAATATTCTGGGACAGAGGTTACCTGTGTTTTCCATCTAAAAGTTTTGATGGCATTTGCATCAGATTGTAAGTAAATGTTTTCATAAAAAGGTTGTTCCGCTGAAACGTTAACTGTTTACTGTAATCATACCTTTGTGTGTGAGCATGGCCTGCAGCATTTTTATGAATTCCCTTTTTGAGGGAGTTACTTCCTTTCGACAATTGTTTTGAAGAGAGCAACATTGTTAGTTGGGGAGAAAGTGTGAGTTGGCTTTGATTTTTTTAAATTACTGCAGTATTTCCAATAGAAAGCAAAACTAAACACATGAGAAGGAGGGGATACAGCTTGCCTTGTGTTAGGTGACGGCAGGACAGACTTAAACTGATCTTTTAGACTTCAGCCTCTCCCTTTTACTCTCTCATCTGAAAGGAAAACTGAAAGCTTGGATGGATGTAATGGTCGCCCATAAAATCTTCAGCAGCAAGGACATTCAATGCAGCCATTGCAAATTTTAGGTTTAAATATTCTCAAATGTAACAAGTAACAACACTTTTATTTTTAAAAAAAAATAAGGTTTTTTTTAAAGCTTTTAAATAAAAGGTGAAAAAGCAATGAAGTTAAATGTAACACATTTTAAAGTTCATAAATGTGATTTGAAAGCTTTTCTGTAAAGAATGAAGAATACGTGCAAGTTCTTTTTTGCCTTTCTTTCTGCTGCTTGAAAGAAGAAGTAAAATTGTTTGAGGTTTGTTGGTTGCTGGAGTTCAAGTTTGCAGTTCTAAACAGAAAACAGGAAGGGGTCACTGTGGAAAGCACTGTTTGATCAGCTGATCTTTCTGCCTTTGATAAAATTAACTGTTTCAGATCCTAGTCTCCCTGATGTGATACAGCTGCGTCAGACCAGATAGAGATGTAAAATCTTGTGTTGCTGTTTGTCCACTGAATGAGAAATGCACATATCCCTAGATTGAAAATGAAAATTATTAACTTTGCTGGAGCCACAGGTAGATGTTGTCTATGTCTGGGAATGTTCATGAATAGACACGGGTGATTTTTCTACTGTAAGACTGGTTGTCATAAGTACTGCAACATATTCAGACTCCCACTGAGCGTTTAGTAATGCATTTCATGAGAAAATAGTCTTGCTAGCTAGAAATCTGAAGACTGATTGAAAGCTTAACTTGCAAACTTGCCAAATGGATTCTAACATGGCTGTTAGAGTACATATTGTCTAAAATGTGACGCCTTTTCTGCAATTCTCAGAGAAACTTCTTGCTCTGCTTCTTTGAGGTGTCTGTCAGATTGATTCAATGTAAACGTGTCCTCCCAAATATTGGAAAAGATAAAGGAGTTTGACGGCTCAATATAAAAGTAGGAATATCTGAATTGTGAAACATCTTTCAGGACTGAATATACATTTTTGTATTAAAAGTATTATTTCTTGACTTGAAATTATAGAGAAAGAAACCTTTTTGAAAGTTGCAGAGGCTAAGATTTGTCCTGGCTGAAATAATCACTGGGGTACCTGTGATTTCAGCATAACTCTGAGTTGCTGGGAATATACTTCTCTGTTCATGTAACTCCAGTGCAGAGCAGAAAGCGATGCTGTGGTAGGGTTAGAACAAAGAGAAGTAAAATGAAGCAGAGTGGATTCAGCTGACAGCGAAGCTTCCATGTTTCTCAATATGGGTGCTCTTGTGCAATTCCAGTCACTGAGTGTAACTTTAAAAAAACCAAGTCAAACTTTGGTCTCGGAGAGGAATGCACGGAAAGCTTACTTCACTTTGTGGAAGTTAAACTGACGACAAACTCTTCTGTTAGAGTTGGTCGCTTCTAAATCCAACTATGGTGACTCATTTGGGTTTTTACTTAAGGGAACTGAAGTGGTAAAAGGGAATTTTTCTTAAATGGATGTTTCAGGGGATTTTTTGCATGAACAGTTTTGTAGTGTGCCTAAACTATTTGAGAATGTTCTATTTAATTTTGAAGTTTTATTCAGAGTCCTCATGAAAGATGAAAATGTACTCTTTACTGGTCTGTTTCCTTGATTTCTGTATCATAAAAGTTGGTTGCATTTTGGCTCAGAACTTCCTCTTTTTAGTGACCTCTTATTTTCATGACACCTAAGTAAAATGTGTCTGTTTATAGGCTGACCTTTTGTAAAAGTTCAAGGAGTTAAAGCAAAAATTTCTAGCACAGAGCGGTGAACACTATTAGTGTATTATGGACGTGGATTTATAATTTTATAATCACATACTTAACTAGAAAACATATTTCTTACTGAATCCTGTTTCTGTGTTGCCTAACCAATCTCTATTCAAATCTGAGGAATTTTCAGATAGACTATCGTTGATGTCTTAGCTGCTTGTTCACAATTTCTAGACTCTGAAGAATGGAGTTAGGGCTGTACCATGAAAGATGATTTGACCTTAAACATTGCTTGATAGTACCTTCTCAAACATCCAAGAAATTAAATACATGATACTGAGACAGTGTGGTTAAAAATTAAACATGGTACTAGCACAACTGCTGTCACATGCGCTAGTGAAAGGAAAACTGGTCATGGGTTTGTCTCTGATCCTCAGATGCTTCTTGCTCAATCTCGGCACCAGTCTGTGCTGTTTATAAGAGTCTAATAAGCAGAGGAAACTCGCACTGCTTCTGATGATGTTTGGCACTGCTTGCAGCTTTCTAGAGAAAGAGAAGCTGAAAGGCTGGCTGCTTCCATGGGACAGCGACGCTTCGGCACAGCCTAGTGCTTTGTGTTGTGCTCATAAGACATACAGGTGCCTTAGCTGTATAGGGATTGCTCTCAGATTAAATTGTTTCTCCAGTCTAACATAGATAGTCTCTAGTGAAGAGCAGTTTCTTTAAAACTGGTAGGAAGATAAGGATAGGCTCTGTTTTAAAATACTCCTGACTTTTTCATGCTCTTCTGTATTTAGTGATTAAAGTATAGTTCTCTGACTTGGAGTTTTGCCTTCGTGTATTGACTGTCAAGTTCAGTTTACTGAACGGCTGAAGTCCCAAGAAGGAATTTACATTTGGGAACTATTATTTGGGTCAAAGTGGGAATAATGAATCAAACCTCTGTTTGTGTTAAGAGAATTAAACCTTTCCATACACACTCAAGAAGTTTCCAAGAAATTTGTATTTTCCTTTCATCAGGGAAAAATGTCTTAAAACGCATGTTTCAGATGTAAAATGCACAGCGTGCGGTCTAAAACTTTGAACTTGCTTTGGAGACCTGTAGTTAATTTATCAGCTTCTTCAAGCCAATTAATTTAGTAAAGTGGCAGAAAATTGAGCGAGGGGATGGGAGCATGAGGCAAGGGACATAAAGAGGGAATTGGAGCTTCCTCTTCTGGCAGCAAAGCTCCTGTTGGCTTGCTGTCTGCTGTTAAATTGTAACCCTTAGTATCCTGAGTTTATTACAGAAGTTACTTTCTTAGTGTGCTGAAAGTTCATTTCCCTCTGAAAGGGAAGCTGAGGAGATGCGGAACAGGTGGAAATACTGGGGTTGTCATAATTTTTTCATGTATTGTTTTGAAAAGCATTGCTTATTTCCATTTGGATATGTTGAAGACTTCTTAATGGCACACTGAACCGTTTTTGAAAAGAATTAAGACCCAAATAAAATGGAAAGTCCAACAGGAAGCGTTCAGTAAGGGGCCTTCTAAAGATGGCAGTTGTAAATAGGAATTAAGACTGACAGCACAATCAGGTGGGTGGGTGGGGATGAGATTTTCTAGAACTCAGCATATTAAAAGGCTTGTTAAATTTCATTGTAGAAAGTAAACTTTCATACTTTGCCATTCTGTGGAAAACAGAGTAAAGCAATTTGCTGTCAGCTCTGTTTTCTTTATTACAGTCCCATTGTGCTTGTGGTTTCGGGATAAGATGGACTTAAGCCGAGTGGTGCTTCAACTCTGGTTTTCATTTGTATTTGCCATAAAAGTCTGCATATATATTTAGTGGGTGTAGCCTGTTCTATTTAAGGGAAAGTAGTTGTTTTGAGGCTATTATCTGCATGTGTTTGTTTTAAGAATCATAATCAGAGGAGTAATGGAACTTCCTTTTTCCATTTGGTTGGATGTTACTAGGGGGGTTTTTTGTTGGTTTTTGTTTGGTTTTTTTTCCCCCCCCCCCTGTAGAAATGTGGTGCATACTTTTCTCTGCTGCACACATCTCTTGGGGAAAAATCCCCTTGTCCTTTATACAGTCTGATCATGTGGATTGCTTAGGGTTCCCCAGCACATCAGACAGCATGCAGAGTTGCAGAATTACCCTGAACACTGCACCTTTTGTGTTGATGAGTGAATATTTTGCAGCATGTTTCTGAAGACCACTACTAAACTGAGTTCAACTCTGAAGGAGTCATTTCCTCTTCCCAGGGTGTGTAACTTGAGTCTTTGATGTCATCTGGCTCATTAAAAGATTGGTCTGTGCGGTGGTGATTCTGCCATGGATCAGAGTGCTTCGTGTAGAAACTCAAATAGCTTTTTTCAGATTTTGGCAATTCCTATGAAAGAATTTTGAGTTGTGTTCCTGAGGTAGGTGATAGGAGCATGTTTGGGGGTTTCTTTTTACAGCAAATAAAAGAATTTGGCATGTATTCCAAATACTTTTGAAGCTGTTAGTGTTGCAGGAGTTTTGAGCAGCAGACTCCAGTTTATGCCTCTTGCATTCCAAGGTAAGAGGATGGGTTGGATGACTTCCTGCCTCCCAGAATAGGCTATCCCAGCTCTGATTCCTCTGGCCTTGGTCTGCTATTTTTGACTCGCCCTCTTTTTATATAGCTAGTGTTCTGCATTGGAGAGATTTAGTTTTAGGTTTTATTTTTTATCTGTCTTCTCATGGACTCACAAGGAAAAACAGTAAATGGGATTGGTTATGTGAATGATTATTTCTCTTCAGCTGAAATTGTCTTCTCACATCTTCTGAATTTGTTTTGTAAAGACATAGGTGGTTTGCTGTAAAGACAAACCAGGGAGATATTCAGTTGAATTTGAGCTATGAATAGAGTACCTGGATAGAATTATCTGAGAGATGCTTTTCATGTGGAGCAATTGCTAGGTAATAGAGGAGCTAATTCTTATCCATAATCCTCCTTTTTGTAGGATAAAGCTACAGTAGGTTAAAGATATCTAACTGCTAAATACTGAAACATTTCAGATTTCTGTGCCTTTCTGGTTTTAGGCAGGAATGTAATTTCTTACGTAGATAACTCATCAAAGTATATTGCAACATACAGTAGCAGTGATTAGAGTTTAAAGTTAAATATTGCAAAAAAAATATTCCCCACCCAAAATGTTAAGTGACTTGGAATGTTCTTTAAAAAGTTGTAGATGTTAAAGGCACTTGTGAGAAAACCATTCAGTACATGAAAACTTTCCTAAAAACTGATAATATTAGATCAGCTTTTAAGAATTTGCTGTATGCTTTGACTAAATACCAGACACATGAGATCATAAGAGCCTTTAGTTTTAAACTGTATTCATTGCTTACATGAGTAATCACTAAGGAAAGTTTTTCAGGAAGCCCTGGTTATGGGATTTCTTAACTCTGTAATGCCAAAATATTTATTATTAAAAAATAATGTAGCAAATTTAGCTATGTGGTGTTTTGGTTTATTGAATATAAGTTAACTGGTGGCTTAAGTTAGAAAACTTTCTAAAAAGAAGTGTTTCAGAATCAATTTGCAAGTCCACTGTTCTGCAGCCTGGCAAAGCTTTGCTACAGCAGGTTTCTTAATACACTAAATGGGAAGTTGGATGATGCTCTCCAGAGAGCCACGGTTGAGCCACTTGATTTGTGAAGCAGACAATTTGCTGTGCTGATGTTACTGGTCTTCCATTTTTGATTTGGTGTTTGGTAACTGTAAGGAGTCGACCTGTGTTATATGCATATGTATGCAAAATGGTCTCTAAAAAAATAATCTGGTTGATAACTTGTTAGCTACAAAAAGATACTGATGACTGTCATCAGTACTTGCTTTGAAAATCCAAGTATAGGTGCTGTTTGAATTATAACACATGTAGCAGAGTCTCTAGAAATTAGAAGGCTGAGCTCAGCCTCAGTCATCAATAAGCACTGATGGATGCAAACCCTCTCTCCTTGGAAACCCACTGACTTTTCAGGAGTTACAGCAGAATTACCCTGGGGGTTTTCACCATGCACAGGAAGAGCTCCTTTACCTTATTCACTGAGGTCAGAAATAATGATTGTCTGAAGAATTATGGGCATTCTCCCAGTTTAGAAGAAGTTTCTCGCGTTCTCTGAACACTGGGCAGCTGGCAGTAGAATTCTACTTGTAAGAGAGCTTTGAGAACCTGTTTTGGAAATAGGTCCAGGTGTCACACTGCAGTGCAGCTGCAACCCTTAAGGTAGTTTGCTAAAAAAACCCAACACCACCACCCCCCCCCAAAAAAAAAAAAGCGTTGCAGTATACAGACAACATGACTGTCATGAAAACAGGATTCACCATGATTGTGAAATTTTATGTATAAGCAGTTTAGTGCATAATGGACACAGCATAGAACATGTCCATCATTCTCCGGATGCGCGTGTGTGTGTGGAGGAAGAGGGTGGCATTTTTGTGAAATCATTCCACGAATGTTCTATATTAGGGGAGGCGGATTTCCTAATGGAGCCCTTAATTGCTTTGAGCTTTAAGAGGAAATATCTGTGGCAGGAATTGCTGTGATAGTCTACACCGAGCAGCATATTTTTCCAAACAATTGTATTTTACACAGGTTTTTTTCACGATGTGCTGGATTGCCTCCTGCATGTTAGAAGGATAAGTTTCTCTTAACCTAAGAACACGCAGTTAAGAGTTGATAAAGTTAAGGACATTCCAAATAACTAATTCTACTGACTTCTAGATGTAATAAGTTGTCTTTAGAGATCTTAAGTGTGGCTCATGCAGAGGATATTTTCTGAAGGCTCATGATACAGGCAGAAGTATTAAAGATGCACAATTAGGACTTATGCCATATCTGCATTTTGCCTTTTCTAACACCTCATAACGAAACTACATTTTCCAGTGTTGTGTAGCAGAGTTAGTTGGCCAATGAGTATGACGTAGTTCTGTAAACCAAAGTTTTTCTGTTTGTTTTTTCAATTTACGACTTTGAAAATTCATGGGCTAACTTTATAAATGAGATCTTAATGTTCTGTTCTCACGTAAAAAAAAAAAAAATTTGTGCTTATTGGGAGATTTTTGAGTGGGAGCAATGCATTAAGGAATAGGATGTAGTTTGTGGCTTTTCTGTGGGAGAGGCAATTTCATGGTAATTGTTCTGTCATCTTTACTGAATAACCTCTTTGAGGTCAATAATTGTTAGTGATGGAGGCTGATTTGTACTCTCTAGCTGTCATTACCTTTCCTGTACTCCCCCCCTCCCTCACTCCCTCAAATATTATTGTATTGTGCAAATAATAAATGTATATAGACCTGTGAGGAACAGTGGAGGCTTCCTAAGCTGCCTTTTTGGTTTCTTTGCACTGCCATTTCCATAATATTTCAAGTTTATACTGCAAGCGAACAGGAGGCTGGACAATGAACAGAAGAGCTTGAAAAGCTATGTGTTGGCATATTTAGTTTAATTGAAAATTAACTCGTTCTGCTCTTTTACAGGCATTTGGAAATGCAAAAACAGCACATAACAATAACTCCAGTCGTTTTGGAAAGTTTATTCAAGTCAACTATTTAGAGAATGGTATTGTCCGAGGGTAAGTACAGTATGGGGATCTGCTGGGGTTAATCTCTGTGCTTTTAGGAATTGGTGAAGACCAATATATGTATATAAAATAAAATGCTGCTTTGTTGAGACTCTTCATGTGAGGGTAGCTTGCCGCTGTGGAGTTTTCAAGACTGTCTAACTGAGCTTTGTGGAATTATCAGGTGATGCATAATATTCTTACTTTGCCGTGCAACCAGGCCAGGTTAAGAATTTGCTGCTGAATCTTTACCTTCATGCTAAATGAAGGCTTCTTTCATAACACCCATTGTCCTCTCCAGTTTGCAAGTAAAACCAGAAGATCTGAATTTGTAAAAGGAGTTGGGGAGAAGTGAAATACATTTGAGGAAGCCGTTTTAAAGAAAAAATTTAAACACCAGTTATAGAGATAAAGACGACTATAAAATTATTATTTTACTTGTCATTGTGTGCTTCTATCTGAAGGTCAAACAGAATATTCTATACCTACATTTACTTTTTTAATGTGTCACAGCTGAGTCTTAGAATTGTATTTATATTTTTCATGCTGTAGTAGATGCTATAATGTCATATTACTGTAGTCCCTCAATATTAATCCAAGGTTATGCTTTGCTGCTTGTTAGCAGCGAGCAATTTCACTTCAGGTGAAGAATTTTGTCTGAAAATATGTGTGCAGATATTTGTGTAGTTAGCTGTCTAACATCATGCCATAAAATAATTTCTTTCAGATCTTGCTTTGTAAAATGTATCTTAAATTTTTAACACTTTTATGTGCAATACTTGCAGCATGTCCACATGTTGTCAAGATTTACCTGTCCCAGTTTGGGTACAATGCCATAATACATAATATTGGTGTGGAATAATGCCTGAAGCTGAAGCTTGCTGCCCTGTGGAGTGTCACTAGCTGTCCTTGACTTTTGTGCTCCAGTGTGTCTTTCCTTTGGGTCATCTTTGTGTTTGCCATTTACAAAATGAGAATAACATAAATGACTGTGAACCCTGTACCAGTTTGCTTCAAGTGTTATTCTGAACGAAATTGGCATCTTTTCAGCTGCAGTTGCACTAGCTCAGGAGATTGGTACAATTTGAATACATTTGTTTTGTCTTCAACCTGAGAAAAAAACTGCTCAGCCTTTGGCCTCATTCATTGTATCCCATGTCAAGGAGTTTAGATCATCATTCAGGATGTTACTTTGTCAAACTGTAAGGGTCTTTTTGTCTGGCTGGCTTCCATTTTAGGCTGACATATACTGTCACAAAGGTCTAGTTATTTTGTTAGATTGAGAAGCAGACAGTTATCCAGAATATTTTTGGGTCTTGTAGTCCTTGCATTCCTTGTCAGATAACTGTTAATCTCAGAGTAGATAACATGTTGTTAGCTTTCTACATATCTTGTTTCTGCTTACAATTTGTCATCAGCACTTTTCTAGCTTCACCTGCTTTTTTTCCAGTTATGTCTACTAAAACCAAGCACTGAAGATACGTGTTTTTTAGGTATTTCTCTTTGTTCCAATTACAATATAGTGCATACTGAAATTTTATTTTAGATTTAAAATAGTGGCTAAGCTATTCTCTTGTATATTTTAGTGCAGATTTCATTATTTGAACTCTTTTGGCAGTTGCTGTTGGATGTTTTGTGAGGTCTTTTCTTTGCCCTCATGCTTTTTTCATTCTTTCTGGCTCTTTAGGGCTGTTGTTGAAAAATACCTGCTTGAAAAATCTCGTCTGGTTTCTCAAGAAAAAGATGAAAGGTAAGAGATTAATACCATTTACTAACACAGTTATAATCAGTGGAAGAGTTTGAGCATCTAAAGTATATAGAATAAAAGAAAAATCATTATATTTTCATGAAAGAGAAATTTATTGACTTTGTAGGAACTACCATGTCTTTTATTATTTGCTACTTGGAGTCAATGAGGAAGAGCGTAAAGAATTTCACCTCAAGCAACCTGAAGATTATTTCTACCTCAATCAGGTAATCTGTGACAGGAATTTACCAGTGCATTGAGAAGTGTTTTTCTGTTGTGTTAAAGATGAAAGGAAGCACAACAGATTATCTTTCTTTTCTTGTGATGTCTGGGCTTCATTTGTTGCCTTTAATCATGGATCTCTCTTCACAGCATAACTTGAAAATTGAAGATGGGGAAGATCTCCGACATGACTTTGAAAGATTAAAACAAGCCATGGAGATGGTTGGCTTCCTTTCAGCAACAAAAAAACAGTAAGTGGAATCTTTTAAGCTTTTGTTAGATAGCCATTTAATGTTAATGAATTGCACTAAACTGTATTTGTGTCGGGATCACATTTAGTCTTGTAGCAAGCAAGGAGAGCTGAGTATTTGAGGCCTTATAGACAGTCTTGAACTAGAAGTAGGTCTGCTAACCCGTTAGAACTCATAAGAAAAATTCTCATAAAATTCCATTTTTCTTCCTTAGGATTTTTTCAGTACTTTCAGCTATTCTTTATCTGGGCAATGTTACGTACAAGAAGAAAGCTACAGGTCGTGATGAAGGGTTGGAAGTAGGACCTCCTGAAGTGCTGGACATTCTTTCTCAGCTTTTGAAAGTAGAGTATTTCTCTTTAGCTCTAATGTTTGTTACACCTTTTTGTCATGTTCTACCTCAGCATTTTCCTTGAATGTCTTGTTGCCTAGTTTGCTATATCTAGATCTCATTTATGGTACTTTGACAACATTTATCTTATGGGACAGGGAAGTGGATAAAATTAGTGAAATTATTGAGGTTAGGGATGGAATATAGCCCATAGTATGGAAATAGAATTTGTTTACTCACTGTTAATATTGCTGACCAGGAATAAATTTAGTGGAGATGTGTTCTTTGCCATCATAGGGAAACATCTGAATGAATCTAAGCTGAGAATAATTTAAAGAAATTGAGGAACCCATAGAGCTATTGATGAATGTTGTCAAAGAGCTTGGGCTTCTCTGAGGAAAATGTATGTCCACTGTTGCTATCAAATTATACTCATTGGTCAGTTTGAGGGTGACAGTAACTCTTGTTCTTGTTTGTTTTGAAGGTTAAACGAGAAATCCTTGTAGAAGTGCTAACAAAAAGAAAAACTGTGACTGCTAATGATAAGCTTATTTTGCCATATAGTCTCAATGAGGTGAGTAAAGGAACACTAGTAGACAAATTTTAAATAACTGAAACTTACTTTTTTGGGCTAATACGGTACACTTTCACATTTAGTGAGGGATGTTTGGGAAGTTAGAAGTTAACATTAAAGGAAAATTTTGGTTTTATTTTATCTCTGCTGAGACTAACTTTTGAATGACAATGATCTGAAACAGAAGAGCTTTTTTTAATAAAGTTGTGAACATTGTTTCATCTGCAGGCAATAACAGCTCGTGATTCAATGGCAAAGTCCTTATACAGTGCTCTGTTTGACTGGATTGTTCTGCGAATTAATCATGCACTCCTTAATAAGAAGGACATGGAGGAATCTGTTACAGTAAGTTTCTCACAAAAACAAGTCTTTGTGGGCAGTTGTGTATTTAATGCTAACAGACAGTGCTATAGATGACACGTTCAGATAGCTGGGCTGAATTTTGATTATTCTGAAGTCCATGGTAAATTTCTGTGGTAATATTTAATCATTTGTTTTCACAATAGACATAACTGTTAAATATTCAAAATCTAGTAACATACACAACGGTGCTTTTTGTACTGGTTAGCTGTTGTGGGTTAAGTCACTGTATGACAGATTGCTTATCTAGATTTCCACATCTTCTTTTAGTGTTTGTCCATTGGTGTACTTGATATTTTTGGATTTGAAGACTTTGAAACCAACAGTTTTGAACAGTTCTGTATAAATTATGCAAATGAGCAGCTTCAGTATTATTTCAATCAGCATATTTTCAAATTGGAACAGGTAAGAAATTAGAGTTGCTGAAACAAAACTTTTTTTTTTTTAATCAAGTGCTCATATACTGTGCCAACTTTGCCACTATTCTGCAAACCCCCATGGCATAATTTTAATAATTGCTTAAACATATTTCTGAAAGTCTTATTTTTTAATTTCATGTTTTACTATCGATTGTTATTGTTTGAAGGTTGTAGCCCTGTTGTATTTAGTGCTCTACATATACTAATGATAGCAGTGTCTTTCTTCAAGAGCTAGCATCTCATTTCTGCTTTGACTGCAAGAAACTAAGATGACATTCAGGCAATCCCAGGCAGAAGTCAGATGAAACTGTAAACTTTGAGATTGGAAGTCTGTAGGTGAGGTGTTTGTTTCAGGAGTGCTTTTTGTTATTTGGGTTTCCTTTTACAATGGTAGCTGAGGTGTTTGTTTCAGGTTTTTGTTTTAATGGTTGGGAAACAGTTTCTCTTATTTTTGTCAGTTTGTAAATATTTAATGACCAGTCTTTGTTGCTTCTCCCACCTGACTGCATTTAGGGGATACAACTATATGTTGATATTGGAAGTAGTTCTGAGATCCTGATATTGCTGGCATGTGTTGCTTTACTTGTTTGCAGATTATATCATCTTGCAGAGCGCTTTGAGTGCTGCAGGAGCTAACAGATCCTGTTTCTAGACTGAGGTTTGGGGGGGTTTTTTGTTCTAGACTTGTTTCGGGTTTTTTTTATGGTTTGTGCTGAAGTGTTGTTTGGGGGTCACTCTGATGAAAGAAAGAAGTCATTCTGCAGTATGTGGTATTTTGTCAGCAACATGGAGATAACTTTAAACAAGCGTTTTAAAGAGAAGAAAATTAGCAAACATCCAAACTTTGTATGTAAACATGTTGAGGTCCCAGTTTTGTAACTTATGACAGAAGTGGCTATCCAGGCTAACTAGAGTAAATAGTTACATTGTTTCCTTTTTTTTAATGCCATTTCTCCAAATAAGCTTAATCCTTGAATGACCCGTTTCCTGTATCTCTTGCAGCACGAAGGCCCTCAGGGGGGATCTCTATATCTTTTTAAAGAAAGACTTTTTTGTCTGTAGAAAATGGCATTTCAGCTCTGTAATGTGGCGTGCACACTGAGCAGTCTGTCATTAGTCAGACTGAATTCTACCTACTTAAAAATAATCCATTTCTTAGCATCATCATATAGAGCAGTGAGAGGTGCTCTTTGTATTTTGTTAAATGTAAATCAGCTCATTTTCTGTACACTGTCTTTTATAACATTAGTACCCTATTAGTTTGGGGTTTGGTGTTTTTTTTTTTTCTGTGGGTGTTTACAGCATTAAGAAAAACTGATATTTTGGTTCTATGTCTTAATGGGAAGCTTGTCCTGTCAAGCATTGGATGCACTGTTATTTCAGCAGAAGAGCCTTGTATTCTCTTGTCAGAGAGCTCCACATTTTCTGGACCTAAGCAATATATATCACTTCCTCAGGGAAGTTCTGGTGCTGGTGTAGGGCTGAACTGCCTGTTTTGGAACTTCTGTTATCTGGTCTCACAGTGAAATTTGGAAATTCTGGAACTTGATATTAAATATTTGTCATTTCCAGTAATACAAGAACAATGCAAGAGAAAAATGGGCTTAAATTCCTCTAATCTAGGGTTTTAATGTAGTGATGTAGATGTAATGTCTAACTCCAAGTTGGTAGACTGCTGATATCTGGAAAGGCACAGCAAAACATTCTTTTCACTGTTTTGGTTTTTAAGTAGTTTTACCCCAAGCATCTGCTCTTGAGTGACTTGCCTAGGTGGACCTTTGATCTGACCCAGTATGCCTGCTGTTCTGTTCTTGTTTATAAGTTTTTTTCTTTATTTTTGTTTCTGCTGCCTGAACTAACAAACTCGACTTGCCATAGCTGTTCAAGGATGTCTTTTAAGCACTTAGACCACAGGACATTGAAGGTCAGGGCACTGTACTGATGAGGGAATTTTCTTGAGCTACACAGGAGGAATATAAGAGTGAAGGGATCACTTGGCACAATATTGACTATACTGATAATGTGGCCTGCATTCACTTAATCAGCAAGAAGCCCACTGGCCTCTTCTATCTTCTGGATGAAGAAAGCAAGTAAGCAACAAACGTCTTCTGAAAAAAATGTGTGGCAGGGAGGAGGGAAGGACTGTGAAAGGGAACAGAAATACAGCACTTAAAAAGGAGAGAAATTTTGTGGGAAACAAAGGGTCGTCTTACAAGTATGATCTCCACTGTCATTTGCTTCTGACTCCAATATGGTGGTGATATAAATTGATGCTAAAATTGAACTTTGGCTTAAGCAAAGTTACAAACTTTCACTCTTGTGTTTTACCATGGAATTACAATTGAAATAAAAACGCATGTATGTAAGTCTTTGGAACATTAAGTAGCAAATGTAAATAGTTAATGTGGTGCTCGCTAAACTTGGCTGGTGCAGTGGGAGGAGGCACTGATGTACACTTGAAACCTCAGAATATTCTGCTGTGCGTGGAGCTGTTTGGTTTTGGTCCAGAAATTAAGCCCACCTCTAAGAATCAAAGCAGGTGTGTAAGTCTCAATTAAAGTGTAGAAATCTTAGACAATACAATACTTTACACAAGTGTTCTTCGCTCTGTCACCTTGTACCTCAATAAACATACCTGTCTTTGAAAAATAGTTGACCTCTTTTTTTATTTTGTATTCCTAGTTTTCCACATGCCACCAACCAAACTCTACTTGCAAAATTCAAACAGCAGCATGAGGAGAACAAGTTTTTTGTTGGAACCCCGGTGATGGAACCTGCTTTTATTATTCGACACTTTGCTGGGAAAGTTAAATACCAGATAAAAGTAGGTGAAAGATCTGATGGCCACACACAAAAAATTCCTTGCCTTCCTGATAGTTTTTGTCGGGGTGTGGAAAATTTCCTGGGAATGAGCTGGATCAGATGCATTCTCAGATGTACTTTAGATTTTTTAATTTTTTTTTTTTTCCAGTGAT
Organism: Athene cunicularia; assembly: GCF_003259725.1. Lineage (NCBI taxonomy): Eukaryota > Metazoa > Chordata > Aves > Strigiformes > Strigidae > Athene > Athene cunicularia. The sequence continues at coordinate 955,260 of NW_020799139.1, forward strand.
TATGTAGACTGGAGTATAACGCTTACTATAGTGAAAATTACTTGGAATAATTAATTATTCTGAATAGTGGTTAATATCTGGGGTCAGAGCTTCCCTGTGAGCTTGTGATTCGATGTGCCTGTTTTGCAGGATTTCAGAGAGAAAAATATGGATTACATGAGACCGGATATTGTTGCTTTACTACGAAGCAGTGACAGTGCTTACGTTCGGGAGCTGATAGGAATGGACCCTGTGGCTGTGTTCCGCTGGGCGGTTCTGCGAGCAGCTATTCGAGCAATGGCTGTCTTTGCAGAAGCTGGACGCCAGAGAGCTCAGAAAACTGCAGGTATGGTATGACAGAATGCTCTGGAAACACCTCCAAATACTGTACATTTGGTTAGTGCTTGCTGACAGAACTAGTTTACGGCAAAACCTTATCACCCAGAGGCAGTCTTGGTTTGCTACTAAGGTCAAAACTGCCTTGTGAAAATGGCTTAACATTCATGCACCAAAGAGATGGTCACTCTTTTATCTGAGTTCATTCAGACCTCCTCCTCCAATAAGTGCACCATCCGCAGCAGGCTGTGCCAAGTTTGAAGTCTTATTTGTAAAAAGTTGTGGAAGATATTACTGGTTCTACTGTGCATGCTCATCTTATCCCTGGTTTTAATCTTCTCAGATCTCCCTGAAGTTTAAAATGAGTATTCAAGGTTAAATAGTGATTTTTGAAAAGCTTTTCTGAGCAGCTGCAACTTACTTTCTAGTAGGACAGAATTTGAGAACCAAAGTGGTCTAGCTTGATAGCTAACATACTAGCCAGAAACCCTTAGATAGATATTTGGCTTGTTACAGTTGGTGGGGGTTGGTTTATTTTTGTCTGTTCTGCTCATATCTTTGTCAAAATTCAACTTGTTGATTATTTTGTAACAGGAATGGTACGTCAAGGACCCAGAGTTCCCCTTGGAGAACTCCAGAGATCAAATACCCCAGTAGAAAAAGTTTATCGGTGAGAAACACGTACTTAACCCATATCAGGGAAAAGACCTGAATTGCTGAGTTGTATTTTCATATATCAAATGTCAACTAGATCTTTCCACAAGGATAGCAAGTTTTATTTCTTCTGTCTTGTTTATAATTTATTGGCCTTTTTAAAAAGATCAAAACAATACTCTAGCTCATTTTACGTAAGACCCAGTGCTACAAAATGTTGGTGACGTGGCCTCTGCTCCATTTAATACTGGGGTTTTGACTTCTTAGTCTGTGTTTTGTGTATGTTGCTTTTAGCATTGTGAGTTCCCCCGCAGCCAGTCTGTGTCACTGAAGGATTCCTAGGAGCACTTGTGGTTTTTGCAGCCTTATGACATGATTAGGAGGCAGGGCAAGTCCTACAGAACTGCCTTCACACGTTGCTCTGTATAGGCATATTTGCCTTTCTATGGAGTATTTAGGTTTTATACATGTTCCTTTTGCAGCTGCTCAATGCTTGATTTCTCATTTGATTGTTCTGAGGATTTCGATATAAATGCTTTTGAAGACATCATTTCTTTTTATGAAAATAAGAAGTAAGTAGAAATAGGTCTGCACTTAGAGGCCAGGGAGGCACATTCCTGGACAGACTGACCTTCTGAGCATGCTCTGTGTAAAAGCGAAGCCATGAAGTACACATAAAGAGGTGACTTCGTGCTGCTTCATAATTGCTTCATCCTGGACAGTCTCTGTCACTTGCAGCAACTAAGAACTAAAGATACAATTTGGGTGAAAGGGTTGGTCGTAGCCTAACATATCTGTTTCCTTGTGAAACATTAAGAAAAATCTTGGTACCTCTGAACATTTTTGAATACCAAGGGAAGCGAACAGCTGTCTGTAATAATGTTGCTGCCTCAGTGAGCAGCTCAGAATGGTGATAGTGTCTAACAGTCAGAAGTGATTCTTACGCTTCTGTTATCTTTGGTTTGTGCCTCTCTGGAGAGTAAAGAAGGTAAGTTCTCTTCCAAGACACAACACTTCACAAGCACGGTGCATGCTTAAAATAATGGAATCTGCCACAAATTAGGGACCATCCCAGGCTTACTTTGAAAAGCTAAACGTGTGAATGAGTTTGAAATGGAACTGAAAAACAAAATTTCATCAAGTATTCCTGTAAGAGATAGCTTTTAACCTTTCTGATGTAAGTCTGCTTAAGCAGCCTCATTTTAATAGTAGAATCTATTTCTAAAAATATTTATTGCCTGATTATAAAGGAGCTTATATCTATCTGAAAAGGCTACTTAGCTTAACAAAAAGGTTCCTTGCCCATGAATTACATTTTGCTAAATTTCCCTCTGTTTTCTGAATTGGTGGCTCAAGAATTTCCATTAAAAGGTAGAATTAGAGAGTAAGTTTAGTATGAGACCGATAATTAAATTTTAGGGCACTGACAGGGTAGAAAGTGCTGACTTGACATCAGAATTGTTCATGCTTAGGAAAAAGTAGTCTGGGATTGACCTGCTACTGTTTGAAGCACACTTGGTGATGGGATCTCTTGGGGTTTTAACTCCTTTTTTTTTTTTTTTTTCCCCCTCTCATGGCTGTGTATCTTTGTTTGCCATCTTTGTTTTGCTGTGAATCATTTTAGAGACATGCATGAGCAAATCATCGCAAGTATAAAAGGACTTCCATGGCAGGGTGATGATCCCTGTAAGCTGCTTCGGTCACTCAGTCGACTTCAACACCGCTCCCACTTCATGTGAGTTCTGGTGCTCTAGGTATTGCTTTGAAAGTGCAACAGTAACCAAGCAGTTATTCTAGTCCATAAAAAAAAAAAATCCTTGTCCCAAGTTTGTCTTCTGCAAAGAAGTAAAGACAATTAAGAATGAAGTAATTCCTTCTAAAAAAAATACAAAGGCTATAGAGAATGTTTTGTTGCTTCATTGCATTAGCTGAAAGTTAAACCTACTTTTCACGTGAACTTGCTTTAAAACCCAAGTATGTACTCCAAGCTTGTTGTTGCAAAACAATGAGATCTCTCACAAGTTATAACTAATGGTTTCCTGAAGTTTAGGATGCTAACGCTGTGTATGTTCCTGGGCTAAGATTCTTTACATGTGCACACCTACACATGTGTAAAAAAGCAATCTGTGGTCCATTGTGTAATAAATAAATAAATGTAAACTGGGTGGCACATAGTTGGAACATGACTTCCATCAGAGTTAACATGCTTAGAATTAGGAAGATGTGAACTACAGCCTTGTTTGAGGGCTTTTCCTTCCAGCTCTCTGTCTCTGTGGATAAGAGCTATGCCTGAGGTTTGTGCAGTGCCCCAAGAGGTTTGGGGGATGATCTCAGACATACCAGAATTCCAAAGTGGAGTGTGGGGGCATTTGCTATCCTTCTGTCAGGTACTTTCACGGGGGTTCTGGTGCAAGCAGCAATTGCTTCTCAATAAATTATTTTTGTTTCATAGTGCTTTAGTATCATGATGAGAGTTCAGTGATTGCACAGTTAGCTAAACAGAATAACTTTCACAAAAATAGCTATGCAACAGTGGAGTTTTTAATGGCTTTAACTTCAGAATGTTTCACTTTTGAAAGCTTCCAATACCTATAGAGTTTAAAAAAATAATAATTCATATTCGAAGCAGTTTGCATTTCTTGCATTGATCACTTGTAAGAGACGTGCATGAACACACTCTGATGCTGTTGTGCTAATTTTCTTCTATCCTCCTTCTTGCCACAAATTGCACCAACTTATGGCTTGCTGAAATAACAAAAAATCATGTGTATTTTTTTCCTTAAATTATTTTAAATAATAATTTATTATTTTTTAATTATTCTTCAGGAAAAGTAGAGGTATCAAACAAAAGCAGATCATTCCCAAGGTAAAGTTATTCAGTAAATTTAGATTTCTCTTCTTATTTGCTTTTTTCACTGTGAAAATTCATTTTGATTGACAGAACTCACTTCAGAAAATCCTGTTTTATGGTGTAGGGAAGTTGTATCATTTATCCTCTAAAACTTCCTTTTTGACAATGTAAAGGATAGGTAAAAGTTCACCTTCATAAGAATTGCTGAACAGGAACAAGTTGTGAATTAGCATCTGTTTAATTAGACTAGAGATGCCATAAATACAATAAAGCCGTTTGTAATCAAGTCATGGAGGCAAACACAGTGATTCTGTAATTCCCCGTGTTCACCTCACACTCTTGGGATGGGGCAATGGGAAAGTTTCACTCAAGAAGATGCTTTGGCTCAAAAATAGAAATAAGCATGAAGTGTAACACGTCATGTTGAATGTGGATTTGCACTTTGTTGATTATGAAAACTTTTTTCTAGAACTTGCTGGATTCCAAATCTCTGAAGCTCATAGTAAGCATGACTCTGCATGATCGAACTACAAAATCCCTCTTGCACTTGCACAAAAAGAAGAAACCCCCAAGCATAAGTGCACAGTTCCAGGTAGGTGGCTGTGGTGGTGGCACACACCTCTGGGTGCAGCCTGACCTCAGGGGAACAGACCTTCCCAGGCTGATCTTGAAAAACAAAAGTGGATTTTATTCTTGGCGTTTGTCTGAAGTAGGGTTGACTAAACTTGATTAGTCAAGTTAGATTATGTCTGAAGTTAGATTACAGTTAAAGTCTACCCTTCTGCTATGAAAAGTGTTAGTTCTCTGTACTTGTGTGCAGCTCTAGTGCCACTGTTACAGCATATGCAAACTCCACTTTTAATTATCTTGAGAAAAAAATAAAAATAAAAACAAGGGTCTGCTGTACAGTATGGGATGAAATAGGATTTTCTATAGCCGTCAGCTCTGAAACAACCTTATTTCTGAGGAAGAAACTGTACTGCTGTCAAATGCAACTCAAAATGCCGATATCTGAAGAAAAATATTCCCAAATATGTCATTTCAGACTTCACTTAATAAGTTATTGGAGACACTGGGTAAAGCTGAGCCGTTCTTCATCCGCTGCATCCGCTCCAACGCTGAGAAGGTAGGACTGCCTTGAGAGCTGAGCTGAGCTGACTGATTGCAGTCTTCTAGCCCTGTAATGTGGCTCTTTCAATTTGTTCAGTGTCATTCTGTAGGAAGGTGAAAGGTAACTAAGGTGTAAAAACAGAATGTGTTTTCTCTGCTGGACAGAAATAGGAGTCTTCAGGCATTTACTAGCTGTAGACTGCTGATTTTTTTTTTTTTTTTTTTTTCTTTTTGATGAAAACTTGGTGCTTCAGCAGTTAAGATACACTGGCATGCTGGAAACTGTGCGAATCAGAAGATCTGGGTACAGTGCTAAATATACATTCCAGGTATGTAAGGAACTGAAAGTGGATTTTTTTTTTTTTTCAAAAATATCTGCCCTTCTTGGAAAAAAACAGGCACTGCCTCAGAGTCTTTTGTGTCTTTTTCCATATGAAACTTATAACTACTTGGGACGACTATAAAAATTCATTGTCGTCTTGACAGAGCCTGCATGGTAACAAGTTGTAGTCTAATATGTGAGTCATATACCAGTAAGTTGTTCTACTTGTTGTATGAACAGTGTCTCCATATGTGAGTGAGTTTTCTGTAAAATCTGTGTGTGTGTGTGTGTGTGTGTGTGTAGCTTTATAGATCATGTGTACGTGATCTTTACCATTAGCTGGAGGCTGAAGGAAGCCTTAATTTTAGAGAGTGGAAAACACCAGCTGAATTCGGAGTGAGAAATAAGTACTTTCAAACCTTTAATTAGATTTCTAAAATGAAGCTAAAACTCTGAACTTGTGAATTGCCTTCTAACTTTGATCTCTTTCTGTCTCCGCTTGTTACAGGAATTCATAGACCAGTTTCAGGTGTTATTGCCCAAAAATGCCAAAGCCTCTAAGGAGGACATTTGTGTTTATTTGAATAAACTAAAACTGGATGAAAACTACTATCAAATAGGGAAGACCAAGGTCTGTGAAATTTTTCCATAAGCCAATAAGAAATACTGATGCACACTGCAAAATTTAACACACTTCATTTACAGGTGTTACTTTTTTCTGCATTTTGTATTTAAATTAGTTATTTTAACTCTTGCAAATATTGACACAGATGCTGGTAGTTGCTTCCTTGTTTTTGATGCCAACCTGCCTTCTTGCAATGGAGTACAATTCTGTATTTTATATGGATAGTACTTTTGGGAGATTGTTGCTATTGGCATTTGTCAAACAGGTCAGTGTTTTCATTTTAGAAAGGTTCTATGATTTGAAGGCTGTAAGTACAGTTGTATGTTTTTAGAATCCAAACACTGAGATTTAGTAAAACAAAAGGACTCTACTATTTGGGTGTGCTGTCAGCTGATAAGATTTGGTTCAGTAATAAGTATTACCATTGTCATTTTTTTTTAAGCTTGTGGGGATACCTCCTGTGGGGACTGAAAGGCTCCTATTAACTGTTTAGTGATGAGCTTTTCTTTAACTGAGCAGGTTTTCATGAAAGAGGCTGAACGGCAGATACTACAGGATACACTACACAAAGAAGTGATCAGGAAAATCATTCTCCTTCAGAGCTGGCTCAGGATGGTTTTAGAAAGGAGACGTTTTCTCAGAACACGGCAGGCAGCCATTGTTTTACAGGTACCTGAGAATTACCAGTCGTCTTTTCCTAACAAATAAACCTCTCAAATAACACTCCACCTTCAAGTACGCCTCTCTTACTTTAGAAATCTTTCTCCGTAGGCTTGCTGGCGCTCCCGCTCTGTTAGGATGGCACTGCAGAGGAACAATGCTGCCATTTATATTCAGTCAGCATGGCGAAGATACAGGGAGAGAAAATGCTACCTTCAGCAGAAGAGGAGAATTTGTCTTCTGCAAGCCATGGTCAGAGGGCATCTACAGCGTAAGAGGTAAAGGAAAGAGGAGCAATATGATATGAAAATGTGCATTTTAACCACTTGGCTACTTGGCTTCACCTGCCAAGCTCAGTTTGTGTGATATGTTGCCTTAGTAAACAACTTAAAGATAGATATTACCACAGAATTGCAGAATGATCAAGGTTGGAAAAGCCCTTGAAGCTCCTCCAGCCCGACCATGACCCTTCCCGTGATGCTTCCCAACTCCCCCAGATCCCTCAGCGCTGGCTCAGCCCGACTCTTCAACCCCTCCAGGGATCCCGGGGACTCCCCCCCTGCCCTGGGCAGCCCATCCCAACGCCCAACAGCCCCTTCTGCACAGAAATCCTTCCTCAGAGCCAGCATGACCCTGCCTTGGGCAGCTTGAGGCCATTCCCTCGAGGCCTGGCGCTGGGGCCTTGGCTCCAGAGACTCATCCCCCCTCTCTGCCCCCTCCTGGCAGGGAGTTGCAGAGGGCCAGGAGGTCTCCCCTCAGCCTCCTCTTCTCCAGACTGAACCCCCCCAGTTCCCCCAGCCGCTCCCCGTACGACCTGTGCTCCAGACCCTGCCCCAGCTCCGTTGCCCTTCTCTGGCCACGCTCGAGTCATTCAGTGGCCTTTTTGGGGTGAGGGGCCCAAAACTGCACCCAGGAATCAAGGTGTGGCCATGCAGTCAGTATCAAATGTCTGGTGGTGTGTGGAAACTGGTTAAGCACTTAGTACTTAAGCCTTATTCGGCTGAGCTGCACCAACCCACACCAGTCCTAATAAGCCAGACCTCTGTGCAGTCACACTGGGACTGTTAAGTGTATTTGTACTTTGTGTCTGTATTGCTCTTTAGGCTGTATTTAAGCAGTTGGGTACTTTTCTTGACCGCTGGGCATTAAATATTTGTGTTTTCGTCTTACAAATTCTTAACAGATTTCAGAAAATGGTTATAGAAAAGCAGAAAGCTGAAGAAAAGCTGAGAGAACTGCAGGAAGATCATATCAAGACTGATATGAGCAAGGACGAGCACAGTGAAGTAGCAACGGATCAGTTGGCTGTGAAACCTGAGTCAGAGATGGATCAAGCTGTTGGGGCTGGAGATCAAACTCCAAATGAGCAAGCCAAAAACCTGAGCTCCTCTGAAAAAGCCACGTTACCCCAGAAAAACATGACTGAGAGCACTGAGAAAGTAACAAACAGCAGGGAGAAACGTGAATCTCGCCGGCAGAGGGGGCTGGAACATAACGAGTTACAGAATAAGCATGTCCTGCTTTCCTTCGAAGGACCGTCTTTGCTGGGCCATGAGGAACAAACCTCTTCTGAAGAGGCCCTGGAAACTGTTTCAGTGCCAGAGAAATTCACAGCACAAGATACTGTCCTTCAAGGAAGCAGCGAGGGAGAGAAAAGTCCAAGTGAAGAAAAAGCTCTTTCAGACACGCCACCATCAAGTGATTTGAAAGAAAGTGGTTCTATTCCTGAGCAACCACCTGTATCACAAGTAGATGATAAGGCACTTGATAGAACGAAAACACAAGGGAATCAAAATAACCAGATAAAAGGCAGCCAAAGCTTTAACTGCCCTGAAAGACCGACAAATCTTGCACTGAATCTTCATAATACGCTCTCTGCTGCTGGGAGCTTTCAAACTCCAGCTGAAAGCTGGGCAGATAAAAGCAAACGTCTTGTTCAGAAGGCACCCAAAGACCTGGATAGTCCCACTTCTTCCCCAATCCAGAGATATGTGGATGACCCAGGGAAGTTAAAGTACAAGAGAGAGAAATGGAAAGGAAAGAGACAATCTGATGCTGGTCAGAATGATATGCTGAGTCAATCCTTGGATGAAAGAACACGTGCTGATAAGTCTCCTCAGGATCAGCTAGAGTAAGGGCAACTTCCTAATTATTTTTGACTTTTCCAGAAAATAGATATCTTTAAAAATAGATAGAGAACTCCTGAGAGCCTGTACATCTGGCCATGTTAGGGGAGAAAATAGAGCTATGAACAACAGCTGCTTGTTCTTGGCTCCTAGTCCTGCAGTTGAACGTGTATGTTTTCAGAAGCTAACTAAAGATACAAAGCCTGCTTTGCTGAATTAAAATTGGAGAGTCAGGGCTTTAGTTGAAGTGGTGTCTGGAGTTTATTTTCATGTGTCTACTGTCCATTGAAAACAAGGTTTTGGTGACCTGCAGTTTGTAAGCATCGTACCTCTGATATGGCAGGAGATCCAACGTACCTATTTTTTTTACTTCTCCAGTACATTTTGCATTTAAAAGTGAGTTGCAAGAGTTGATCAGGATTCTCTCTTAAATATAACATTGATATGTGGGTTATTTAAAAGGTGGTAAATATTAAGAGACTACAGACTTCTATAAAATATATATTCTGAAACTAATCTTGTAACACTGCAGAAAGAAGGGGAGTTCATCTTCATTAAGTGATCTCTCAACACTGGCCCGGTCTGTTGCCATGAATCAGGTACTGATGCTATTGTGCATATTTATACCTAATTATCCTTGTTTATAAATATTAAAGATTTGTGAATAACTGGCTATAGTGTGTTCCATATGCTTGTGTTTTGCAGGTTGATTTTTTGGCTTGATATCAATGTAAAAAAATTTCATTAGCAAATATAATACAAAAGTTTGAAAACTTGATTTTTGATAAATTCCGTCTTGACCAATGCATTAAATATACTTTAATCTTCTATTAGTAAGCTGATATCTATTGGGTAAAGTGTCTTGTCTTGAAGTAAACCTTTTTTCACCATTCTAGTTTTTTAAAAAACAGTTAAATAATCTATTTCACTCGATATGTAGGTTTTTTGACTCATTCTCTCTAATGTAGCAATCACCAGATACAATAGAAGAAGAAAAAGGCAACAAGAAATATCCTGTGCAAAAGAAGCCCAGTGACCTCTTACCTACCTCGGATGCAGTTGTTTCCATGCAGCCAGCAAGTCAACAAATAGATGCCAAGTATGTATTTTGTGTGTGGCTGGCCTGCTTTTAAGAAAATGAAAAAAAAGAGATTTTTTTTTTTCCCCCTGGTACTTGAATTGGGCATCTTGAGATATGTGCTTATGTCAGCTACATGAGTGGCTGTGTTGATGTAAGCATGATATCTGACCCTGTCGAGGAACAGATTCTCTGCTTCTTGCATAACATTTGTATTTGAACTGGTTCTTTTTAATTCAAGAACCACCATACAGCCTCAGATTCAAAGGTTCATCCAGACTGAAAATAAGACACCAAAAGAAAAGTTCAAGAACCTGGCAAGCATGTAATGCTCTTTCCCTGGCCTGCTCCTCCAGCTTCTGGTGTTCTGCAGCTCAGGGCCTTCCTGAGCCAGAAACCATGTTTTGATATGTGACGTGTGTGTCTCTGTGTTGAAGGTAGTGCTCTGATCTAGTAAACAGCAGAATGTCTAGATATGCTTTATCTGTCTTTCCTTTTTTCTGCTGCTCAGTTTTTCTGCAGGTTGGACTTTAGAGGAAATAAGCACAATAGAGGTTAATCCTATTGTGGGTGTTAGCTGTACTGTTAAAAGAGCCTTTTCTTGTAGGAGAGCCAGCTTCCATTACTAATGTGACAAACTTGTCTCTGCTTTTATGTTCAGGTCCGCTTTTAAAAGTCCTTTGCGTAGACTTTTGGGGAAAAAGCCAGACAAGAAAATTTCAAAGGAGAGTCCTGATGTGATTGAGGAAGGAGATGGCCTCTCCCTTGTATCTTGTGTGCTCTTTCCAGAAACAGGAGGAACCCAGAAAGTTTCAGAGAGTGAGTTTCTATGACTTAATCCTCAGCTTGTTAACATCCATCTTTTCTGTAATGTTTTGCATGGAAACAAATACTGCAGAATTCAGTCATCCTGCTTTAATATACAAATTAATTTCTTTCCCAGCTTCTTCTGGACAGCCAAGTCGCCTGCAGGCAGGGGAGCGCCATGTGAAAGAGAGCAGTAAAACAAAGAAGAACCGTACTATAAAGATCAGCAAGATCTCAAGTGTGTCTCAGAATTGGCGAGCTTCCATGGTTCGTGAGATTGCAAATGCCAATGAACTGAAACATCTTGATGAGTTCCTCCTAAACAAGGTAAAAGGCACTCAGCTGATAAACTTCAGGTCTGTGTTCACTGTTTGTGTGAAATTTTAAAGACTACTTTTCTAGGTCCAAGTTTATATTACGATTTATAGCAAAGGGGAATTGATTTGATGGCTTGACTGACTTAGGTCTGTATTAAGGCCCTTCCTATTCCCTTCTGTAAGTCTCTGAATCCTTCACGTTACATTAAATACTGGTGGCATTCATGTGAGCTCTTCATTTGTTTACAAAGAAGTGGGCAGCAAGAGTTGTAAGGAGATGGAGTTCTCTAGAGCCTACCTACCTGACTCTCCTATTTGGTATCATCATCACAGTGCATTAAGAATGTTGCTTTAAGTAATTGGAATGGTCGTAGAGGACTAAGCCCAGTGACTGAAACTTAACACTGGTTGAATGTTCTTGTTTTAATGAGACTTGATGCAGATGTATTCGCCTTCTAGATCAATGACTTGCGCTCCCAGAAGTCTGGTGTTGAATGTTTGTTCTTTGAAGCCACAGAGAAGTTTAGAGGAAACATCAAGACCATGTACTCTGCTCCTGTAAGTAGTAAGTCTCAATAAAGTGAAAAGTTGGTAGGTAATAAATGAATTGAGTGTGCAGTTTAAATGCTTGGCCTACAGCTCTTTAACAAAGCAATTCTTAGCATAGAATTCAAAGCTGAAAGTTAGACTTGAAACAGAACATTTTACACTTCTGCTGTAATCTTAAGCAGGCTGTTTTGTTTCCCCTTTCTCATTCACTCAGACATAACTTATTTTTAGGAATGGATGGATTTTGCTCTCTTCAGCCTCTTAATGTTGCTGTGTTTAAACACCAGAGATGCCAACAGCTTTTCCAATATTCTTCTGACACTGCCTTGTCTCAGCCAAGTGCCCTTCTACAGTGTAGTGGGGAAGTGAGCTAACTTGTTTCTGTCGTGGGCTGTTATCTTTTACTCTAACCATGAGCATTCTTTCTCACCTCTGAACTTAAACACATAAAAATATGAAACTGTCTCAACAGTATCCAAAAAGACTTGTCTTCTGAATATTTTTTTCTCTAGAATGGGCAAATCCATGTTGGCTACAAAGATCTGGTGGAAAATTACCAGCTTCTAGTTACAAATCTGGCCAAAAAAAGAGAAGAGAAAGAAGTCAAACTGGTTTTAAATCTCTTCCAATCCCTTCTGGATGAATTCATCAGAGGATATACAAAAAAAGAGGAATCTGAGCAGCCCAAGGTACAAAACTTAGTCTGTTACTGGCTTGTGGGATGATTAAACAATTTCACTCTCCTAGGATAAAGAACCTGTGTTACCTCAGAAACCTTTTCCATATCATTCTGAATTATTTGGGAAACACCTTCCATACACAAATCACACATATAACAGACTCCAAATGCTGATACACCTTTTTGGAGTTGTTCATTATTTAAGTTAATATTTTCAGAATCTTACAAGTGTTTGCACACTTTCTTCAGTGAAAACTTAGGAGTTCTCTGAAGGTTTTAGAGATGGAATTGCGTTGTCATCAGGCAGTGAGCCCAGTTGATTTTTAGGAAGTTTGACAGCATGAGCTCAAACGACTCCTACCAAGCTGAAGCTGCAGAAGAGTGTCTCAAATGTCTGGAGGTGAAGTAGTCTGGGAAACTGAATAGGAAAAAAAGGGGAATGGAATGTCTGAATTTCAAAGGCTAATGCCAGTTCTGTATTCCACTGCAGCAAACCAAAGCCCAGAAGAAGAAACGAAAACAAGATCGTGCAGTAAGTTTTTTTTTGTTTGGTTGGGGGTTTTTTTCAGTAATCTAAGTCCTCAGCTGCACTCACAGAACACAGAGAAAAACACTCTTGGAAGAGGCTGAGTTTGTACTGAAGTTCTGTTTTGTTTTGCATGCTAAATCACTTCTAAAGATGTGACACGATATAAAACTTTCTTCCATAAATCAAAGATCTTGCTTATGCAGTGATAGGTGGTGCTCTAGCATTTTCTTGCTTGTCCATAACATCTTTTAGAATCTAATGGCGTTCTCAATCATGGGACTGTTTCAAGGAAAACTACTACTAAATACTAATAAAAACCTGTAGCTAATGTATTGCACTGATGAACTTTAACCAAGGCAGCAAGTCAATTATGAAATGATCCCACAAACCCAACTGCCTTAACATAGGGTGAAATTAGGTTTCAAAGTCAAAGCTGTCAGCTGTAATTGTAAAATCAAAATGGAAAATACAATATATTTTAGTAAAAATAATAATAAAGGCAAAAAAATCCATTAGTTTCTTCCTGTCTCCCACCAGATTGAAGAACACAATGGCCATGTATTCACAAACTACCAAGTGAGCATACGGCAGTCGTGTGAGCACTGCTCATCCTACATCTGGCCCATGGAGAAGGCCTGTCTCTGCAGTGGTAAGTGAAAACACCTCATTTTTGCCACTTCAGTTAAACATATGTGCAGATTGCTTGTAACTTTGGCTGGTACAGATGGTGCTTAGTGAACACTACACGCAGGTGTTACAGTAAGTGAATAGGACAAGATGCTTAGCATTTTCATGTGATTTGGAATGTTTGTAACAATCGCTTCTCTCTCTAGTTTGCAAGTTAACTTGCCACAAGAAATGCATGTCAAAAATCCAGAGCAGCTGTACGTCCTGTGGAAAAAAGGTAAGAACTGTAGATCGGGGATGTGGTGCTGTGATACCCTAAGTGATGCATGCAAAATATTGCTGCTTTTTTTCAGCAAATGAACAGTGGATGTCCAGGCACTGAATAAAAATTGCTTAACAGTTTGCTTCTCTGTCTGCATATAGTCAGAGTCAGGCCCTGCAGTTTCAGAAAGAGAACATTCTTCTAAAAGCTGATACTTGAGCTAATTTGGGAACTATTCCTTTAGAGCATGTGCGCTGTGTTGGACAATGTTAAAGAAATCCTTCAGTGTGTACCATAAAGTTTCTTTATTGCTGCAGCTCAGGAAATCTGTCTTATGATCAAAGGATTGCAGAAAGCTAGAGTAAACCACTCTGCTTTTGTTTCTGGAAGCATAAGCTAACTGTAGCATGAAACAGTGGAATTTTCTAGCTTGGGAACAGGTATTCACAGTGCTTGACCTGTATCAATTCCAGAATGAGCAGGATGCAGAACCACGTCATTTTGGAGTGTGTGTGAGTTCCCTGACCAGTGAGAGAAATTCAGTCCCCATTGTCATGGAGAAGTTGCTAGAGTATGTGGAGATGCACGGCCTCTACACAGAAGGCATTTACAGGAAATCAGGATCAGCAAATCGTATGAAGGAGCTGAAACAGTTGCTGCAAGCAGGTCAGGCAATGTCATCCTCCCTTTTGACTTCCTTGCATAATACCAGTTTTCCCTAAAATTCTCTTCTATCTGAAAGTATCTGCCACTTTCAGTGTTTAAAAAAAAAAAGCTATTTGGTGGACAAGCAAGCTATATCATTTTTGTTGGCTGGAAAAAGCTGCTTAGTACTTGTAAGTGACTATCAGCAGATTTTATTTTTTTTTCTTCTGAATTTCCACTTTGACTCTGTGAGCAGGAGATCTGAGTGTTTCTAATCTTCTTTGGGGTCCCGTCGTGTACATCAAAGCAATGAATTGCTCAAAATAAAACACTTCTTTTCAGATCCAAACTCAGTGAAACTGGAGAATTACCCTATTCACACTATCACGGGCATCCTTAAGCAATGGCTGCGGGAATTACCAGATCCACTAATGACATCTGCACAGTACAATGATTTTCTCCGAGCTGTAGGTAGGTTTTAGAAATGTTCAAACTACAACAAACAGTTGGTAAACGAAATGACAGTGTGACTTCTAGAAATTTAATCTCTGTCTGTTGCAGACAGTTTGAGATAATATCAGTAAGTGCTTGGTGGCTTTCCACAAGCATTGCACAGCAATTATGATCTTGTGCTTTCTCCCCTTGTGCAGAACTACCAGAAAAACAGGAGCAACTCTGTGCCATTTACAGTGTTCTTGAACAGCTTCCTCAAGCAAATCATAATACCTTGGAGCGACTCATCTTCCATCTGGTCAAGTAATGAGTTTAATTACTTCACTTGGAGAGAAACTCCATGTGACTTTTCCTGAGTCCCTCTTGGAAGTTTTCTGAAATCCTAAACCCCTTGAGTGTCAGTGTAGGGATTGCTGCTGGTTTAGAAATGAAAGGATTGAAGGTGATAGTTGTGCTTAAAGACAGACGCATGCTTACTTCTACCATCTGGTGTGTTTGTATCAGATCAGTAAGAACAGGTAGATGTGAAAGGCTCGGTGAGTCATCTGAACTCCAGGATTTCACATCGTGAACTGAGCATGGTAGCACACTCAGTAGGGACTGCATAAGGATTATAAAAGCTTGCACATGTACTAGTCTTAGGAGCAGGGATAAATAGGGCTGGTGAAGGGGCTGCTCTTATCCAAGGAACTTGAGAATCTTCCAAGTGGCCCTCTGAACACAGGGAAAGGGGGATTTTTAAAGAGGAGGCACTGAATCACCAGATGTACTTTGAGAGGCTACCAAACTAGCTTAACCTGGGTGGCTTCCTCTTCCTTTTTCTGATGCATGAAACTTTGTCTACTTAGCACGTGTGAAACAATTTTAAAACTTCTTTGAACTGTTGTACATTAGTAGTCCCCTAGAGGCCTCCTTACATGTTATTTGGAAACTGGCAAAGTTTAATCAGATTCTAGAAAGGTGAGCTTAAAAAAAATCTTTTTTTTTTGTTTTTTGTTTTGAACATTGAATTTCAGAGTGGCTTTGATAGAAGATGTCAACCGTATGTCACCCAATGCCTTGGCCATTGTTTTTGCTCCGTGCCTTTTGCGTTGTCCTGATACCTCTGACCCTTTAACCAGCATGAAGGATGTCTCAAAAACAACCATGTAAGTCTTAGTAGTCTGCTGCAATGTAGTACTTTTTTGAAATATGATGGAAAGCCAGTACTACTGCCTGCATTTGTTACAACCTTATTCATATCAAGCTGAGAAACTGAGGGTTAAGAGTTGCTCAGTTCTGGCTCTGCCAGTTTACATGCCCTTCTCTGAGTCCTTCCACCTGTTTCAAGTTTATAAAGCATGAAGTAGGATGACTTAAATCTTAAATATCACATTTCTATTTTACATCAAGATAATATTTTGGTGGGATTGTACACTAATAGATATTTTGCTGAAATACAGGCCAAACTAAATAGTAAGATATGGAATTAAACTGTCTCCTGCATACTTGGGAACCCCTGATAATTTCTTCGGCATTGTTCCTTGAATTAAAGAAGATTCTGTCCTTGATCCTCTGTTCTCCTGACCCTCCAGCAGCTCTGACTCTCTGAACATCCCTCACCATCCTTGCTCTATGGCTGGCCTTGCATCTGCCTCCAATGAAAACAGAGTTTGAAAAATGACAGCTTTTTGTAACTTTTTACTGACCCATGGGGCTGTAGAGGTGAAAAGGGTGATTGCAGGCTCATTATTATCTACCAGCCTGTGCCAGCACAGAGAAGACAGGTAGAAGAATCCCTGAGTAGTATGGTTAATGTCTGTTTGCTCACTGTTGTGTACATTCAGCGTGAGAGGCTCTGGTGAGGCTAGGAAGATAATGTGCCGCTCACAGCCCGTCCTGTTTGGCTCACTGTTTTGGACTCTTCGCCCCATTACCGTGCAGCACTACCCCTTCTGGGGGTGCACTGGGACATCGTGGCTACATGCCAGCCACGTGTGCATGTGGCAAACATCCCCAAGCCAGGGTCTCAGCCCACCACAGTGGTCCCCAGAGCTTTGATAGTACGAGGCTGCTCAATAAACTCTTGCTCTTTTGTCCAGGTGTGTAGAGATGCTCATAAAAGAACAAATAAGGAAGTACAAGATAAAAATGGATGAAATAAATCAGCTGGAAGCTGCTGAGAGCATTGCTTTTCGACGACTCTCCTTGCTTCAGCAGAATACAGTAAGTGTTGAGATAAACCACAGAGCCACACCATCCAGCACAAAGCATCCACCAATTTCTTGGGATGTGCTACTTATTTATCCCATCCAGTAAGTCAAAGATCAATTGCAAGATAAGAAGAAAAGGGATTTGGGCTTGTCCAAAGCTGTAGATAGGAACTAAATATACAGCTGCACCAGAGTCTGATTGACAAATGAAAGGTGCAGGGGTGGGAATCTGCTCTTGTAGTGGACAAAATCTATTCCCATATAACTCAACCAGTGGAACTAAGATTGCTCTTACCTGGCAAAGCAGTTCCTTCACTCCAGACTTGGATGTTGGACAAAAATAAACTGCGTTCTATAAGGGCGGATACACTTTTGTTTTTATTGTACTGATTAAAACAAAGCAAACTCTGTCGGATCAGAAGCTGCATATAGTGAATTTGGTCTTCATTTCTCTCTAGCTCTGGCCTGTAAAACTTGGGTTTTCTTCCCCTTATGAGGGGATGCTGGTATGTACGCTGCCCGTGTCAAAGAATGCATGTTGGTTTTTTTTTTTCTTTATGGTACTATTGCATGACTAAAACACTTACTAAATGTATTGTACTTGGTTTTAAATACTCTTTTGAACAATCAAGACTGCATGTATTGGTGCAACTTTCTCCCCAAACTGCATGCAGGGCTGCTGACCTGTTCTGTCATGACTCTGGTGTTTTACACACATTCTGAATGTAGCTTGTATTGGATATAGTAATACTTATAAATGACTAAAACTAAGGCTGGCAAATCAAATTACTATGCTTCAAAAAAGGTAACAAAACTCCAGAAATCGGGTGAATAGAAACATTTATATTTTTGAAACATTTGTGTGGATAACTAACAGCTCCTCATCAGTTCCATCAGCTTTTCATTTGCCCTACTCATTTGTCTTACACCTCACAACTAGTAGACGGTCAAGACTTGTATAGCTGCTTATGACTGAGAAGTGTTACACACAAATTTATCTTGCAGAGTAAAAGCTCACAGGTGAAAGGAAATGACAGTGGCAACTCAGAACTGGACTCACTGCATGAAGAAGAGGAAGTTTCTGAAGCCGATAACCGAGAAAAGGAGATTCTCATTGATCGCATACAGTCAATAAAAGAAGAAAAGTAAGTCACCCTTTATCTCTGTAGGTCATGCCCTCAGCTGTTGTTGGAGGTGATACAGATAGTAGAGCAGTACACCTGTTGTCCACAATGATCTAGTAGATTTTGTTCTGTAGGCCTTTATGAAGGTGAAAAGGAAAATACAAAGGACTAGCTGAGAGAAAATACCATGGGAATTAATATGTAATGACTACATGCAGGAAGGATTTTATCTGAATATGAGCTGCATAAAGTTGCTCATATCGGAGACATTGTCCTTCTAGAGTGCTACAATCTCTGTTTTGATATAGGGAAGATATAACTTACCGGTTACCTGAGCTTGATCAGCGAGGCTCTGATGAGGAAAATGTAGACTCTGAGACCTCAGCAAGCACAGAGAGCCTGCTTGAAGAGAGAACAGGACGGATGGATACCGAAGGTCAGTATTAAGGTAGTGTGTATTTTTTTTTTATTCTACAACTTCCACTGCATACAGCCAGGTGACCAGATGTTATCTCGTCACAGTTGCTTGTATCAAGTTACATTTTTATGCATGCTTTCAGTATCTAAGTGTCTTGTTTCTTTAAAGCAATTATTGGATTACACTGCCGTGCTCAGAGCTCCAGTATGCCTGCCAAAGACATTTGCAAAGTGCCTTCTCTTTTGCAAACCTCCTCACGTTCTTCCTCTGCATCCCTGGCTTCAAGACACAGATCATCTTTAACGCTGCCCAAGACTAAAATGCCCCGTCGAACTCCAGTGATGCCAACAGCAAATATAAAACTTCCTCCCGGGATTTTCAAATGTACAGAATCCCAGGACAGGATTTCAGCTAACGAAGAGTCTCAAATAAAGGTGAGACGAAGGGAGCAGCCAGCAAGGCGAACTGATAAAATTCACTCTGTATACATTGCACAAGGGTCTGCAACGGCCCACGCTCAGGAACTCTTGGATGAACACGAACCAACAGCAAAAGTAAAACGGAGGTTTTCAGACCCTTACTCTCACATTCCCTGTATAGAGAAATGAAATACTTAAGCTGTCTGGACTTTTTTTTGAAGTTGACTGCAGCTTTGGCTTTAACCCTTTAATGTCTGTGAACTTGTTCATGTCCTTTTAAGTGGCTGCTGGGAAGGCAGCCTGTAAATGAACAGTACTGTAAGGGTTAAGCAAGGTTGCTTAAAACAAATATTCTTCACTTTAAATTAAAACCCTGCAAAGAAAGTAGAACACAAAACTTACGTTGAGTAAAAGACATGGGTTGAGTGTACAGGATTAAAAAACGTCCCGCGATTCTGCTGCCATGCCTTTTTCCATTTGCCTTAGAATGGACTCTGATGGGACCAACAGTGAGTCTGGGTCAATGTGTGTTGCCTTAAGGTTTTTTTTATGTTTTTATGACAACTTTGTGTGGTTTACAGAACTGTTAATGTTGTAATAGCCTTAACTGAGACCAAAATATAAAAACGTTTATTAATACATTGCACTTTTTAAAAATACATGCGTTTATCAATGTCTGTCTTGTCTAATGAACCGTTTATTCTGAAGAAAGCCTTTAATCGGAATCGCCTGTCTTTGGCAGTACTTCATACAGCCCGGGGAAAGCTCTCTGTGCAGAGGAGGTGTGAACAGCAAGCGCTGGGCTGTCACCTCGGAGCATTTTTGGTGCTCTTGGGGCAAATGTTCAGTGCAACACGGAGCCATAGGGCTGGATGCTTGTGCTGTGTAGAGCTGCCTCATCCTCCCCAGGCTTCACATCTGTGCAATAAAACCCCTGAGGGTGAGGTGCGATCATACCTTAAACATTTTGAGCAGAGTTGGTCTGAGGCCCCTGGGTCTGTCGGGGAGTGAGGGAAGGGCACAGCTCAGGCATTCTCAGTCCGCAGCCTCCGGGGCTCTGGCGATACTGCCACAGTTCGCCCCCACCAGCATCCATCTCTGTGGACACGCGGGGGGGGGGTTGGTTTGGTTTTGGGGCGTTGTTTTCACATCAACCGGCGCGCAGGGCGCGGCGCTGCAAAGGCCGCCCGGCGCCTCCCGCCCCAAAACCAAACCAACCCCCCCCCCC
>NW_020799139.1:975299-987136 GCF_003259725.1 Athene cunicularia
AGAAGGTGAGGCGGAGGGGCGAGCTCCGCGGGAAGGGGAGGGCGGCCGGCCGGGAAACGCGCGGGAGCCTCCCGGCCCTCAGTCCCCGCAGCAGCGCGGTTCGGCTCCTCGAAGTAAACTGAGGCAGGGAGTGCTGCGGAGTGCTCGAACTCCCAGCTTCCCTCTCAGCCGCGCAGCAGCCTCTGCGAGACAGAATATTTCCCCTTAATGCTGTCCTTAAATGCTTTTTTTCCCCTCAGTACGTGGCGGCTCTTGAAGACATGCTCCGAGAGCTGAAGAAGCAGTCCAGGTGAGTCGCTCCGAAATCCTGGGGTGGGCAGGTGCCTTCTGTGGTTTTGTTAGTGTCTTACCTCTAATAAGACAGACAAAACCCTCAAACACCACAGTAATGTTTATACTTCCCTGTGGAAATACCTGTCAGTGAGGGAGAAACTGCCCACAAAGCAGCTACGACACAGTCCTGCGAGGAGCTGGGCAACCGTCATGTTCTCGGCCACATTTCCCTGCACGTCAGCCTTGGCCCTGTGTCTTGGAAAAGGGGATTACAGGGGGTAGCAAGCATGAGGCTACTTGTGCTACGTGTTTCTTTGAAGAACCATGTGTTAGGTTTTTTTATTCTGTTTTATCTGCACACAGAAAATACTGATGACTTCTGGTTTTCGTGTTACTGTTTTTCAATTCCAGTAGCAGGCCAGCCCCAGAACTGCTGAATGAATACTCTCGGAAAGTGGACTTCCTAAAGGGACTTTTAGAAGCTGAAAAGTTGGTAAGATCTATCAGTTCAGCTTGAAAAGACTTAAAGAGTTTTCTGCTTATATTCGCCTTATTGACTGGTTCCTATGTTTGCCTTTATCTGATGTCTCAAAATAACACTTGTTAAATCTTACCAGGCAGTCCTTGTAAAAGCATGGATAAATACATTGGATTTCCACATTTTGTTGAAAGGGGGTATTTTGTGAGATCTGAAACTTGTTTCCTCCTTTTTAAACGCAAAGTACATCTTATCTACATCCTTCTCATTTCTTTGATATGAGATACAGGGGCGGGTACTGTCCTTTAGGCCTAAGGTCTCTTGGGTGGTACCGTGTGTGTCTGGAGAGCTATGAAATGCCAGTAAGCTGTACCACAATTAGCACAGCTGCAATCAGTGTCATTGCTCAGACTGATTTCACTGTTTGGTGGGAAGCAGCTGTGGCAGTGCTCCCTGCCTCCTTCCTGGTCACACACCCCTCAGGTGGCCTCTCACTGCAGAATGGGACATTCATGACTTTTTATTACTTCTTCCCACTCACAGTCTTCATCAACTGAAAAGGCTCTGGCAAATCAGTTCTTGGCCCCTGGACGTACCCCTACAACAACCAAAGAGAGAACCCCAGCTACTAAAACAGTTCATCTGCAGACAAAGGCTCGTTGCACAGGCAAGATGAGGAGTGAGCTGCTTGGTACAGTATGTTTTGGTGCTGATGCTTCTTTACTGCTACTTTATGGATTGTCTCTTGTTGCATTCAGCTGCCTTATGCAGCTGTGCCTCAGATGTGTCCCAAGCTGGGTGGGAGTCATCTTTGTCTAGTTTGGATAGTCTAAATACTGGGCACAGGCACTCTGCTAGGCCTGGAGAACTGTCTTTTGTCACTGGCCCTTTGTAATCTTCTGTTCTGTTTCTCTTTCCACCTCCCAGGACCCCTTGGCTATCGATGGTAAGTTTAATCTGTTGTTTTCTCGAACTTTAGTTAACCTGAGCCTTGCAGGGAGAGAAAGAGGAAGGTCAGGTATTTAAGATTGGCTAAAATACACTTTTAATTTAATGGCTCACTTCTTTTCAAGATGGCAGACTTTAGAAACAAACAAAACCAAAAACCCTAACAGATGAAAGCCTAAGTGTTGTTAGCAGTATGGTAGCAGGGACTTGCAGGAACCTCTTTTTCTAGAATTCATATGGAAACAGACATTCTAATTATAGAATTAACAGGAACAATTTACCTTTATTGTTGCTCCTGTTCTGTTCTGAGCAAATAATGTGATTTGAGGTGCTTAGAGTAGGCGTTGTTCAGTTCCTCTTAAATATACAGCCATGTTAGTCATGTAGGGAACTGGTAGGAATTAATTTGTGGTTTCCATAGCTACTGTTGCAGTGGCTGGAGCTAGGCCAATCTAACGTGTCCTGAAAGAGAACACCAAGACACATGGGCTTAAACTATGCCCTCAGGCATATGATTCATCTGTTTTTTTTTCTTTCAACCATACTTTGAATGTTGAGTGTTGTGTTTTCCCTGTGGAAAGCAGGTAGGCATTTGAAATTCATAGTGCTTGGGTAGAGGGCCAAGTAGCATTTGGACATCTGAAAAATGGTTGCGTGAGACTTTATAACATGCTAAAAGACAAATTTAACTCTTTTTCCAGATTCTGAGGAGTTAAACATAAGGAAGCGGAGGTAAGTAAAATTTCTCATTCAGATGAATTGGGAACAGTTGGGAACTGCTTTCCTTTTAATGACTTTTAAATCACAGATTTGGGTCAAGTGCCTGCTGGTCAAAACCAAAATGTAATGACTTCAGCTGACCGAACTGTTCTTATTGTCTTGTCAGAGCTGCAGAATATTGGGAAACCTTCACAGATTGACCCACCAGGAAGTACAAATCCCAATTTTTTTTCCCTTATGCTCTTGCAGAGGCCTTACATCTGATGAGAAGCAGTCAGCAGTTGAGCTGGATGCTGTGTTACAGCACCATCAGGATATGCAGGAGAAGTTAGCTGAAGAAATGCTAAGTTTGGCTCGCAGTCTCAAAAACAACACTCTGGCTGCGCAGAATGTGATAAAACAAGATAACCAGGTAGCGCATGTTAAAGTGCTAACCCGTTGATTTTGCAACCCAGAGGGTCAAAGTGCTCATATGTTAAATACTGTGCCTATAGCTTGATTCCAGCTCAGATTAGAGTGGGGAGAACTTGTCTGCTTCTGTAGTGCAGTTGAACCTTTTCTCTGTTGGAGGAAATAGCAGTCAGAAGCTTCACATCTGAGTTTGAACCCGTTTGTTCTCTCTGTTCCCAGACGCTCTCGCATTCTCTCAGGATGGCAGACCAGAACTTTGAGAAGCTCAAGGATGAATCCGACCGTCTCGAACAGCATGCAAAGAAATCCGTCAACTGGCTATTATGGATAATGTTAATTGTAGTTTGTTTTATATTCATCAGCATGATTCTCTTTATCAGGATTTTCCCCAAACTGAAATGATTTTTTAAAAAATTTTATTTAAAACTGCCAGAAGTGCAGTTGGAAAGCTCAGCTGGTATGGTAACTGTCAGCAATCCATTTCTTTGCCAACTTTCATGTCCTTAAAGAGGCTGTCCAAGGCCTACCCTTGCATCTCTTTCTTGTGCGGTCACTGGATTCAGTGAAGGGTTTCACAGGGAAGGCTTTCTATGCTTGGTTGCTTTTTTTACCTAGTGAACATTGTTGCCTATTGAGGGAAGAACTGGGATAAAGATGGCAATTTAGGCTGAGCTGCTAACAAGTTCTTTAGTGGACAGATACAGCCCGCTGTGGCAAATGTTATGACTCCTAAAAGGTGTTTACTCAACAGGAATATAACAGTTGAAGTCTTACAATTTTTCCTGCCTTTGTAGCTTTACTGTACTGAACAAGGACCTTGCTGCCAACAGGATATTTAATGACAAAGTTTTCCCCATACAAAGCTGTAGGGTGTAGGAGGAGAACGCTGCCAGTGAGTTGCTTGCCTGGCTCAGATTCAGAGTACCAACAGGTAAAACTATTCTCAGACTCAACTTTTTCCCAGATGGGTATTTGGGACTCTGGACTTTGCAGTCGTCTTCAGTTTATAGAGTTTCTATAGAAGGGCTGAAGTTGTTTGCTGTTGCAATATTTGCTTCCCTTTTTGTATGTGCAAATGTTCTCACTTAACTCATTGTCTGTTATGTTGGTGCTGTGGCATCAAGAAAACACTGTGACCCTGGCATGGCAGAACAGTACACACAGTACTCTGCATGGTATAGACCTCACCTGTACAAACATTTTTTTGCTATGAGGGCAAAGGGAGATGGTGTCTTCAAGACAGAAATAATACAATAAAAAAAATTCAGCCTTTACCTTTTGAGAGAAGTTATCCTGGTCAAGAGCGTGTCAAAATTGTATTCTTAAGAGGTCACTTAATACAGCAGAGGTGAAAAACTAGAATTATTTTAAAAGCACTGCTACTGCTAGAAAGAATTAGAGCCTGCAGTAAAGCAAGGTTTGTTGTGACAGTGGTAAGAGCCGGTTTTAAGTGCTTGTGATAAGCTAAAAGCAAATCATTCCACATCTGTGCTGTTGTTTCTGGAGTCTTACTATGGAAAAGGGTTGTTCAGGTGTGTGCAGTTTCACATTGAGGACGGGAGGAGCAGCAGATGACTCCCAAGTGTTGTTTTGCCATTTCTATTCCTGTTCTGAAACACTAGATGGGGTGTTTCAGGCCGGTCTGTCGGTTGATCTCTGCAGCAGCCCTGGGGGAGAGGAAGGTGGCGGGGGGGGAAGAACTGTTTGTCACAATTGAGCTCTTATGAATATCCGACTGCTTCTTTGAACGCATCCCAAAGTAGCAGGCTCTGTTTCAGAATTGTTCTTTGTTCTTTACAAAAATAGCTGTGTTAATGAGGACAGTTCGCATTTTTTACATAAGGTATCTTTGTTTGTTTGACAGGATGTTTGCAATTTAGTATGCCATTCACTTATGGATTATCAAATGAGTGGTTATACCATAAGTACAGCTTTTTCTTCTCATCTCTGTGATAATGCTTATTCTGTTTGTGCAAACTTGTTACTGACCTTAAACTTTAGAGAAATGTGTAGTTGTAGTAATCCATTTATGGACGTTCCTACTTTTCCCAGAACTTTTTCTTCAGCTGTAATGTTTGACATTTTACTGTGCTTCATTAGTGAATGCTGCATCACCAAATTATTTTTTAATTCTAATTGTTTACTACTTTCCCTGCAGGCATTTCAGTGCTGATCTCTTCTCTTAGAGCAGAGATTGAATGTAGTGCTGGAATGTTTTTTTTGTGTGTCTGATACTGGAATGATACAACATTAATGTTTCATCCTTTATAACATTTTCTCCTTTATTACTTGAAATAAATATTTTTTTTCTAGCTTGCAAAAGACTTGGTGCATCGCTGCAGACAAGTTTAAAACTGAATTTTGCTATCAGCCATGTGTTGGCTATAACTTTTAGGCACTTAGAAGTTTAACTGGAAAAACCTCAGAGGGAACTATTGATAGCTTGCCTCCAAGAACATATCTACTCCTCCAAGTCAACAGCAATTCCTTTACAAAAGAGCCTGCTAGGAAATCAGTTCAGAAACACGTGCTATTTAACTTTTGACCGTTGACATTTCATGGGTGTTTGTTATTTTGAAGGATGAACTGCCAGAACAGAGATTGAGTCCTTTAAGTCCCAACACCTTTCGTGCTATCTCTCCTGACCGTTGAGCGCTGTGCCTCCAGCACTGCACTGAGCTGCTGGTTGCCTCTGACCCGGTGGAAGAATGTTACCTTCTGCCCTGGCAAACCGAATGGATTAATTGCCTCAGTGGCCAGCAATCTCCCTGCACACAATGGCTGGTTTGTCAATTAGCAGTTGCAGTCTTAGCTTTTTCTTGCGTTCATTTAGTAAGTACAGTCATTCAAAAACACTTTGAAGATCGGTGCCAGTAGTATTTGGAATAAACGATCCCTCACACCCTTGTGGCATTTCATGGATGGGGTGACAGTTTTTATTTCTGACTGAGGTATGGGTGGTGGAGGTTGTATGATCTCCTACTTTGAGCCCTCAGCTCCATTTTGTAGCATGAGTCTCTGATGTGCTCTCTACAGAATAATGATATATAGAAATAGCTTTCTGTGAGAGTTGCAAACATTGTGAAGTGAGAATTGCTTAACTTTCCCAAAAGCTTGAGAAATCCGGATGGAGAGATGTTTATCAGGCAGAGGGCTGGGCCTTGGTTGGCTTCTTGGCAGCCTACCTACTTTCAGACAAGAAAGAAAAAAAAAATAATCTTGGAGACTTGGGTCATGTCAGGCCGGTGAATGCACCGTTTCTGAGCCTGGCAGCAAGAGTAGCTATGGGTCAGTCTTAAGCTTTTCTCCCAAATGTTCTTGGTGACAGAGACTCCTTATATCATAGGACTGAATGTTTCAGTGGCGTCCTTAGTCACACTTAGATTTGTGTTTCGGAAGGATTGTTTAGGATGAAGGAATGGCAGGTGCAGAACGTGGTGTATGATGGCTGGGTAATCTCAGTTTGGGTTGGGTGTATGTTCCCCAGGCTTTACTTTGCAAAGCCTCTGTGGATCAGACTTTTAGAGGCTGTGAGCAGCTTTCCAAAACTGGCAGCTATTCTGCGAAAAGGGGGTATCTTGTAAAAGGGTGAAAACGATGGAGCGGACAGACCAGGGTTCTGTTCCTGTGACTGTTCACCTTGTGATACCAGGCAAGTCACCAATGTTCTGTCTCTGCTGCAAACCTGACATGAAACCTCAGGATCAGTCATGATTAGTAGTTACAAGCATGAAAAATATTTTAACTCTGATGATATAGCAGATAGGAGCAGCAAATAATAATCAAATTTCTTGCTGTACAGCAGGGTGCTGATGCCATTCTGGAGTCGTGCAGCCCAGGGCAGGGCTGGCTGGTAGCTCTTGTCCTGCTCTGCCACATTGCTGAGGCTTGGTGTGCACTCACCGTGTGTTCCCACTGCACAAGAGTGACATTAAACCCGACTTAGCTAAATCAATACCACCTGTCACATGACACTGCTGTGACATTTCTGGCATGAGCACTACCTCCTAATAGGAGATGGAAGTGGGAAGCAGCAGCGTTTCGTGAATAATGGATCAGATATGCCTGATTTGTAGCATTTACGAGGAAAGGGCGTGTCTCCTAGCTACAGAACAAACTGGTTATCAAAACGGGAACGAGAAGTTCTGTGTCTCCAAAATGTAAAATGTGAGATAAAGCAGCACGGAGCTTACAGTTAGAGTTTGCTGCTCTCCCCTATGCTGCCCAGAGGGCTGTCCCTCCAAATTTGACTCCAGATCAGCAAAACCACGCATTAGTGTAGAAATATAAAAAGGGGCAGAGAAGGGGGGAGTGGGGGGGTTAGGGGTGGTGAGGTGTCGATCAGAACTGGTGCAGCCAGTCGGTCGCCTGCAGCACGACGTGCCCGTGACGCTGCTGCGGCCGCACGTGGCTGCTGATAGAGAACAGCATGCCTGGCAGCGGAGGTTGTGCAAACCAGGCGTGGGGTTGGCTTAGGTGTACTGTGAGAAGCTGTAGGAAAAATCAGTGGATGAGGAGGCTGGAGGGAACTGAAGGCTAGGTATAGATCTGTTTCACAGCTGGGCCCTGCTTGCTAGACCCAGGGTGGGAACACTGACTGTTGTGTGGGTTTTGTAGCAATCGAGAAGAATCCAGGTTCTTTTGAGTTGAAAATTTTGATGTTGAATTAGAACAAAAACGTTCTGACAAGGAGTGGAAAGCAAGTCCAGTATTTCCTCTGCTTCCATGACATCCAAAACCCAAACTGAACAAAACCAGAAACTAGACAAAAAAAGATAAAACGCAACGCTGCAGTAGGCCAGGGAGAGCTGGGATTTCCTTTGCATCCTTCATCTCCATTTTCTTTGAACTGCATGTGGCAGAGATGCCCTCTGCCATTTTCACCTTGGGCAAAGGTTGCATTTGCTAATGTAACAATAGAATTCACCAGAAGGATCTGACAGTGTTTCCTGTTTCAGCAGTAAAAACACTGGGATTTCTGTCTTTAGCACGTAAAGTGGCCGGATCTTCATCCTCTGAGCTTTCTCCCATCGAGAAGAGAGCGGTCACTTATCGGATTTGGTGTGGACGGAAGGAAGGGTAAGAAAGGAACTTTGTCAATCTGTGACGTGAAATATTTTATATTAAGAGATTTGGCAAATGGTTCTGTGTGACTCCAAACAGGATGAGATAAATTTTCCAAGGTCAGCTCTCCTGTGCTCTCGGCTTTAGGTTTAGTCACCGAGAAGTCAATCCTGTAACCTTTACAGCAACATCCTGCCAGTGATGCAGAGACTTCGCTATTGTTGGCTTCAACAGCGAGTCTTGTGCATCTTCAAAGGACAGGAGGCTGAATAATGTGCGTACTGCCTGGTGGGAAACTTGTGACCAGGGAAGTATGTTTGACAAATCAATAAAAATAGAGTGACCTGAGCAATGGGGTAACTGTTCACACAGGCAGTTACAACCTGTTAAGAAAAGGCCGTATTGAATGGTGGATGAAGCAGAAAGTAAGAATTCTGAGTCTCAGCTCAGTCTTCTGGCTTGCTGTGTGGCTTTGGCTCGCTGAACTGGTTTTCAGCTCTTTTGTTTATAGAATTACTACCACTGTACTTTCTTGGTGAGTCAACTTCTAAAGCTGCTTTTGGATCCAAAGCTTTGTGTTCCTTCAGTGTTTCTGGACTGATTAATTACCATGGAACTTTACTTTTATATGGCTAAAAAAAAACAAAACCCAAACCCAACAAATCCACCTGCCCACATGTGTGTTTGGTTCCGGTGTATATTTTGTGAGAAATATACTTGATTTTCAAGACGTGAAGCTTTCAGCAGCATCTCCACATGGAGAGCCGTGTCCTCTCCACACGCAGTTGTGTCAACACGAGGCTGCGACTGTGCTCCATACGGCTGCAGGCCCTGGAGATCCGTATCCTTGGTGCCCAAACACCTCAGTCTGTGTCTTAGTTTGTTAACCTGAGCAGGGGGAAGGTAAATGACAATGATAACCACCTCTGGGGAGGTTCCTGCCAGGGATGGGCTTCCAGGGACTTCAGTTCCGAGTAGCATTGGTCTGGAGGAGCTGGGAGCTGATCAGGACGTTGGGACACTCAGGTTGGTTTCATGCAGAGGCCTTTGCAGGGCAGAGCACTATGATTCGTGTTTCCACTCTCAAAAAAAAAAAAAAAAAAAAAAAAAAAAAAAAATTTTTTTTTTTCCCGCCCCTCACCCTTTGTGGGCTACAGCAGATCAGTGTGTACAGAGTGCAAAAAAAATTAGTGTCAGGTTTGGGCTCCCTAATTTATTTTTTTTTTTTTGGTGACAATATATACCAAAGCACTTCTTCAGGACTCAAAGATGTGCCATATGTGCCATGGGAAAGGAACATAATCTGAAAGAGTGTTGGGCATGATAACAACATGCCCAAAGCCCTAGACTCTTTTAAGTTTCTGTATATTTACATTAATGAGCGAAGAATAAGGGCCTGCGTTTATTTCTTTTTTTTTTTTTTAAAACAGTGAATGCTGCTGTTTGGAGGGCACTGACCAACGTGCACCTTTTATAAGGAGACACTACACATACAGCTTTAAATTGCTATTTCTCTGGCTTTTTTTAGTCAGTCCTGTAATTCTTGGCAGCTGTGATGTGACTGTAAAACAAAGATGAATCCTTGGGGCAGCTCTTTCTTGGGTTTTCAAAAGGAATGAGGTTTTTATGGGGCCTGTAAATTTACTGCATTATCTTGTGCTGTACTGCTTCCATACTATATAGTATGTAGCACTTCTACTGTGTATTACCTCAGCTGAAATGCCAAAAATGACAAAAAATACAAAGTGTGTTTTCATGAAAACCACAGTGGGGGACCACCATTTGGGTTCCAGCTCTGAAAGTACAATAAAAATTTCATCATGCTGATTTCCTAAATAGTTTCAAAAGGAAAAGCTCCCTGTCTTGTAAATGCACTGAGAATTCTCTAGACACAAATAGTAACCTGGCTGATGCTTTTTGTACATTTTTCTATGAAGAATATCCTTCAGCAAGTGTATGCTGTTCAGGTATGTAACTATAGATAATTTTATGCATCAAAGAGAAAAAATGTTGGTTAGAAACAGCTAGAATATTATTTCAAAGTTCCATACCCATTTTCCTTGCCTCCCCTGGCAGTTGGTACTTATGAGATTTATTTAAGTCTGGAATGGACCAAAACAAAAAAAAAAGGTAAGTATCTGTGGGGTCAAACAGGTAGATACCTTCATTTCAACTCTATTTTCTCAGGATTCAGAAATGAACCCCAATAGTTTTTATCACAGTTCGCACTGCTTAGTTATCAGTTATTTTAACTAAACGATGAAACATCTGTAGAGGGGGGGAAAAGAAATGTGAATGTTGTCAAAGAAAGGAGTCATATTTAATATATCAATCTAGTGATTTTAGTATTCCTGAATCAGAAAGTAAAGTAGAGAAGAGTCTGCAGTGCAGCTATTGGAGGGGGAGAAAAAAAAAAAAAAAAAAAAAAAAAAAAAAAAAAAAGAGGAAGCAGGTGCTGTCTTCGTTTCTTAGCACCCACATTGCTGCTGTTGGTTTATCTGATGGCAAACCCAGTGTACTGTAGCATGATGACTATGTCGAAGTGAGTGTATGGGAAAGATGCTGGAAAGATTGCACCCTGATGTTCTTAATCAGTAATTAGAAACTAAAAATAGTATTTTAGGGAAAGATAATAAATCTGTAGCCTTTAATCCTCCTGTGCCAATCTGTAAACTGATACCATTATTACATGAAAGGCAATGAGAACATAAGTGAGTAAGCAAAAGTAGGTTGCTATTACAGTCACATTATAAATTCCACATAGCCCAAGCTGTTTAGATGATGTTTGGCTCTGTTTTATGCAAAGTTTATAGTCATAAAGCAGGTTAATTTGCAAGCAGAGAACACATAGTTTTGTTGTTTATTTCCGTTCCTTGACTGCCCTTAATTCCTGAAGTATTCTGAGATGACTGAGGTTCCGAGTCTCCTCTCCACTTGCGAGTTCTCAGCAGTTGTGTACATCTGAGAAAAGAGCAGCAAGAACAGAAACTTGGGGGAAATATGTTCTGGTGATGACACTTCTGCTGCACCAAGCTCAGTCTCCAGCTGCTGTGCTGTGCAGACACACATCTTCTCGTGCTATGATGACAGAGACAGCACCCCCCTGTAAGCAGGGCCTTTCATCTGAGCATTTAAATAGTTTGCAAAGGCTGAGGTGTAGGCTGAGTGTACCCCATCCACGTGGGAAACCTCTGAGGGAACCACACCAAAACGGGATTTCACCGAGGTCCTCCCCCCCCCTTCACAACAATGTACTGACGCTGTGACAACTGCAGCAATTCTTTAAATGGAAAAGTAACACAAAGCATTTAAAACAGTGCAAACTCTCCTATTGCAATTCAGGGTCTAGAAGAAGACCCTGCCTTGGTCTCCGAGTCGGTGCTCCTGGCCCCTTGAGCAAGAAATGTAAGACAAAAGTGAGATCTGTTGTAAGCTGAAAATAGGAAAGAAGAATGTCTATTGACCAAGTATTTTTGAATTAAAAAAAGCTTTATTCCAGCAGTTTATAACTCAGTATCTTGCAGAAATGGGTGAAAGCAAGCACCAGATAAAATTACGGGAAGTTGCCAGGAAACGTACTGTCATGGCTTAGCGCGGCTCCAGCGGAGAGATGATTACAAAAGGGGGGGGGGAAGGCACCAAATGCCCAATCCTACGGGAAAAAGACAAGCAGAAATTCGAAATGGCTACTTGGACTGGGCGCTCTGATAGTGAAAAGGGACTGGACTCTGTTTAGTGAGTCGCTGGATTCATCCTGGAGGAGGAGGAGGAGGAGGGAATAAGCCCCCGCTGGGCCTCAGCCCCCCCCACCTCCGGCAGCAGCTGTCCCACAACGCCCCGTCTCCCTTTTACTCGCTCAAACCTCCCGAGGCCAAAAAACCCTCCCCGGGGCACCGCTCCCTGCCCCTCGCTACCTTCAGCGGGTTCGCGGTCAGGCCGGAGC
>NW_020799139.1:987186-1066293 GCF_003259725.1 Athene cunicularia
GCGGGCGGCGGGGCGCTGGCGCAGGTGGCGGGGCCCGGGCGGCGGCGGCGGCGGCCCCGCGGCGGGAGGGGACGAGGCGGGCGTGGGCCCGCGGGGTTTGTCTGTAACCGCGGGATCACCTCGGGGGAACGGTTCCGACCCCGCGGGTGAGGCTCGGAACCGCTGTTTGAACGAGGTCCGGTAGAACCCAGGACAGGGTGTGAAGGCGTTGTACTGCAGGTCACGAGCTTGTCAAATCCAGACTGACGCGAGCTTAAGCCTCGCGAACTGTTTGGATGGGTCGCGTCAGCTTGCTTAGGAAATTACTCTACTTAGAGGTTTTATTTTTGGATGATGTTTACAGATTTTTTTTTAATGAAGGTATTTCTGTAAAGAGAGCTGCCTGGGTACGTAAATCACCTGTCCCACAGACAGCCCCACACCTCCGTCAGCTTTCCCTTCGCGGGAGACAGTAGCAGGTTCAAGTGCAGACACTGTGACAGTGGGTGGGTTTGAGCTGTGTCTGCTGTGCAGAGAATAAAGCAGGAGGGACCCTTCAGACAGCCCCTTTTTCCCAGCAATTGGACAAGTTACATATTTCAAAAAAACAGCCCGGTTTCTTCCTCACCTGTGTTTTTACGTTAGAAGCCGAGAGGAGACCAGTGGTACGGTTTTAACTTGGGCGGGTAAGTTCCAGCTGGCAAAGCGTGTCCAAACCTGCCCCTCGCCAGCACAGAAGGGGAAAAGGTAGTTGACATACAGCACTAATAATAAATACGTATACAACTTCGGTCCTAATTTGAAAACATTATTATCATCATCATCATCACTACAGTGAAGCTTCTTATTTATGCATTTTTCGGCTTTTTGGGTTGCAAGTGCGTTTACAATCTTAACTCCCTAATCTTTGCTGCGTTGCCACGCGGTGGGAAACACGCTGGAGAATTCATGGATGGAGGAACAGCAGCAATGCACAAGATGTTAAAGCACAGCCTGGGGTGGAATATTTTTATATCGTTCACGCAGTGCGAATACTTTGTAAAATATTTTTGTGGATGATTTGTCCGGTAAAGGTCCTTAATTCAGGTTTTCAACCACTTTGATGTTTTGATTCCGGTTTTGGAGCGGGATGAGGTCGCCCAGCGCTGCGGTGCAGATGGGGAGCAGCGGGGCTCGAAATGCTCGTACAATAGTGGCACAAGCAAACAAGTTGTTCCCAGAGCAACGGAACTAATGAAGTCTGTTTTCTTGGAGATTTGTGTCCTGCCTTCTCTACAAACATGCCCCACGATAAGGCTGCTCTCCAGTGACAATATTCCCGCCATCTCTGAGCCAAACTGTACGTAGTTTTTCTTGTGCCTCGTATCTTTCTCTTCCCTTTAGTTCTTTTGGACAGCGTCTGGTAAGAGGCTGGGCAGCAGGTAGTGTGTGTGGCTCAGTAGGCAAACTGGGTGAATGGTTTGAGTTCACATTTAAAGCGTCCTGTGGCTGGAGATGCTGAGTTTTTCCTCCTTAACCCATCCCCGGTTTTCATACATCTTTTAAGAATACGATGTGTGAGAACTCTCTTCCTCTTTTACATCTGACTGAAGTTAGTTCTGAGTTCAGAAGTTACCGGAGAGGAGTAGAAGCAAGGGTTAAGGAAAAGAGACCTGACCTGCACGTAAAATGAAGATACATATATCTTGTTTTGTGAAGAAAAACAGGTCTGTGTTTGGTTTGTGTGTGGTTTTTTTTTTTTATCACTGTGTAAACATCATGCAACTTCTTGAAATAAATCTCACACATGACTCATGCACGTCAGTTCATCAGCTGTTGTATTTAGGGTGGGATTTACCTCACCTAGTTTTAGGCATCTACCAACTGAACAACTCTGGGCTCCTTTTGTGATTAGTAGAAAACTAATGGATACAGTCACTAGAGTTTAGAGTGTGCTTCCCCCCTGTCTAAACTCTTCGCCTAAATTTGGGCGCTGCACATGTACTTCACTGCCTGCTGCCGAGAGTTAGAAATCTAGCTGAGATCTCTCTACCGAAATCATCAGGTGGGACAAACTGCACTTTGTATTTCTGCAGTAATAGCCTTTCAAAATAATTTGCTGCTTGTATATTAATTCTGCCTCACGCAGATTTTTTTTGTTTGTGCTCGTAAACTCATTAAGAAACTGGTCCCTCGTTCCACCTCAACCCTGTGTTAATTTTTGGTGTTGAGAGACTCGGTCTAGAATGAAATTTTCCTCCCAAGAGTATCAAGTAGAAAGAGCAAGTGCAGCAGGGCAGGGCTGTATCAAAACTAGGCAACAACTGCATCTGCCAGCTCTCCCAGTGTGCCCTCTTGCTATTTTAAAGAGAGGTAGTACCCTAACCAGAGTAGAGTAACCCTCTCTGAAGTCTGTGAAACCCATCAGCTTTCTGGAGTCAATTTTGGGGTGACTGTCTTGCGGAACATAAATTATGTTGATATTGGCGACGTGTAAAACCTGTTCCTGCTCCCTTTGAAGTATCGAGGTCTGTTAGCATCAGCCTCTGTCCGTTACCCCGAGTGATCTCCCGTGGCCCTGGGATGCCGTCGCCTCGCTGCCTTTTATCTGCACGCAGGAGGCACGGCAGTACGCGTCCTGGTTTCTGTTGTTGTTTTGAACTAATGAGGAGAGCGTGATGATACAGCAAACCAGGCGTTATAGGCCGACTGTGAGGTTACAGATGCCTTTGGCACTCAGGAAAGCGACCCCCGGGAGAGCTTTGCCCGCGGTTCGGCAGCGCTGCCCGGAGCAGTGAGAGGGAACAGGCAGCTGAGATGTTCTCGGAGGGGGCTGGAGGTTTAGGGACAGGCTCACTTTTGAATCCATGTCTCAGTTTGCTTCATTGCTCAGCTCTATGTGGCTGAGGTGCAAAAGCGAAGTTTAAAAACTAATATTTCACAATTAGATTTTTTTTAATCTTTATTAAACTATTGCTCCAGTGTGCTAGAAGCTGTCTTACAGCTTCTACTAACCTGTCACTTCACAGGCTGTTTTCCTCTCTCAGCAATTATCCCAAAGCCCTTTTTCCAGTTCCCTAATAGCGCTTCTAAAAGTGAGACTTGCATAGAATCGCAAAGCTTTTGACTTGACCAAAGCGAGTGTAATTTTTCTTAAATAATTCGCTGATTCGATCACGCAGCGAACACTATGAAAATGCAGGATTAACTAATATCTTAAATGGTTTGTGATCCTTCTGTGCAGTGCTGCATTATTCTGGTCTTTCTTGATGGTTAAAGGGCCAGAGCTCTGAATCATTAAGGTTTGGTATCCACATGGTTTACTATAAACAAGGCTTAAGTTCCAGCTATTCCCCTGGTTAGACTCAGTCTTGAAAACTAACCTCTGACATCAGATCTAGTTTCTTCATTCAGTACTTCAAGGTTGTTACCAAACTAGTTTGCTCAAGAGGCTTTGGCATCTTGAGGAGTTTTTTGTTTGTTTGTTTTTAAAAAGAAAGCCTTGCAACTTCTTTTTTTTTTCTTTTTTTTTTTTTCCTTGGGGGTCTGATGAAACGTGTCTATAATGATGTTTTGGGGTTTTTTTAAGTTACTTTGAATGGCTTGGTAACAAGGGCTGGAGGAGTGTTTCCTCTCTGGCAGCACAGTGCTGTGCTGCTGGACATAGAGCTGAAATTTGGGAATTTATGTTTAGTTGAGATTTTGCCAGTAGTTTGACCAGCAATAGCTTTGGACCTACTACTGGAGAATCAATCTGAGATTTTTATATTTTCCTGAAAGCTGATTTATGTGTGTTTTTGAGACCAGGTTGTCTGCATTATAATTGACTGCTCAACTTTGCTCTCCTCCTGGGATCAAACCTGCCTAGCCTTCATACTGAATCGCTGATTAATTCCTCTGCCCCTGCAGAAGAAATACTATCAAGAGAAGTTGTGGAAAACCACTTAATGCTTTGCTTAAAACTGCTTCTTGTTGTCTTGGTAACAATAAATTTATGGGGTGACTTAAGCAGCTTCTGCATGAACAGAAGATAAAAACTGCCGAACAGAACTCAAAGGCATGAAAAGATTGAGAACCCTCCAACAAAAAAAAAGCCTATTTTCTTTCAGATATTCTTGACTCCTTATTCTTCTCCTTGATCCTTGAGGTGGTTAAAAAAAGGAGCTCAGATACCGTGGTGGTATTCATCACTTAAAAAACTAAAAAGTAGAACGTGAAAAATAATCTGAAGTGTGATTTTTCTCTAACTGTGGAAGAATCTGGGTAAACGCTTTTAATCTTTGTACATTTACAATTAGATTAGCCTTTTATTCAGTTGCTTATTTTAGAAAAAAAAACAAAACAAAACAAAAACTAATTTGCTTTCAATTTCTCCTGAGTCTCTGTACCAGGCTAACGCTGGCATCTGCCGTTGCCTTCCGTGGAGTCCTTGCGCAGGAGCCCCCAGCACTGGGACCCCTTAAGCCCAGCAGACAATGTGCCAGTTTATTACGTTGCTGTAGCTCAGCTTTGAAAGCAGCAGAGTTTGAATAACTCGGGTCACATCCTGCTTTGCCAGGACGTGTAGAACCTCCTGTTTGGTCTGTGCTGGCAGCGCTAATGACAAATAATGCATTCTGTGTGAGAGCTGGGGAAAAATACAAAAATATTTCTAAAATGCAAACAGCTGATGGATTGTGGATGTGTACTTCCAGCTCTGGTAGATTTATAGGATTATTTAATACTTCAGGATGCTTTGCTGTTTACTCCCAGGCTTCACTTGCCTCTTTTTAGCTGTGCTCTTGGAGCAGGAGCTCTGTGGGTTAAGGGGTTGTCTGGGGGCCAGTTTATGGCCAAGTTCTAGTGATTTACCTAATTCTAGTCCAGATGATGAAAGACTCAGGTAATTAGGCTTAGTGTATAGATGCATTTTGGGGCTTGAAGCCACAATGAAACCCTAGAGCTTTTACTCTCGAAAGTAATTCTTAGTCTGTAGAGTCGAGCTGTATTTTTTGACCTTTCCTTGAGGCCAGCTGTGCACAGATTACTCCAGGTCGTACTTTATGCTGTGATACGGCCGCAGGTCGAGGGTACCACCTTACCGTGCTGTGCTTGGTCTGTGTGCTCAGCAAGCAGTAAATAAGCAGGATGTCGGATTTTGCATTTATCAGGTAGCTTTAGCTGCTCTGGTGCCTTGTACATTGGATTTCAGTTTTATTTGCCCTTCTGTTGTTCCTCCTTTCATGAGGAAACCACTGGCCTGCCCTGTCACACACTTGCTTCCTTGGAAATACCTCTCTTAATTATTTAACATTAAATATTTAGGGTACTTAAAGTGAATCTGTGGCTCTCCCAGTTCTTTTAGCACGCTTGGGATGTGCAGCAAGACAGCTTTCTGGCTTGCTTCCAGGTTGGCTGCAGTTTTTCGTGGGGCAAAGAGGTTGCTGCTAGTTGGTCATCAGATTTCCTTTCCCACTTTTAAAAAGTACATCCTTGGTCTTTGAGGCACTGTGTGCATTAGCTTTTTCTTCCAGAAAACAATTTATGAAACGACTTGGATATAGTGCCAAAAAATCCCATTGGGCAATAACATTGCTTCAAATCCTATATTAGTGTTGCCAGATTTTTATTTTTTTTTTATTGCAGTGAAGCAAATTTTTGAATAATCATTAAGACGTTTGCATAGAATTTATTTTTAACCCACACAGCAGTGGTCTGTGTAAAACCACGAGGAGTCAGACAATTGTACCTATTAAACATCTGTCTCCACATCAGTTTTGTAAGGCCTGATTATTGCTGGGTGATTTCTTGACACTCTGGCATGGTCATTTTATAGTCAGTGAGCTTTACATACAGTGACAAAAATTTGAGTAAAGATCCTGTGCTTTTAATTCTTGGGGGGGGGAGGTCGCTGTCTCAGCTGTAGACAAAAGAGAGACTCCCTAAAGTAGGTGCAGTCTTAAAAAAAAAAAATCATTAAAAATAATCCCCCTGAACAGGACAGAGGAAGGGTTGTTTTGCAGCCTTGCCTTTCCACAGGCTTCCCCCCTGAACATCAAGGTCCAGCTGTGTATTTCTGTGAAGCTTGCTTTGAAAAGGGTTATCACCAGGACTTCTGTTGTGCTGCTCAGGCATGCTGCACTCCATTGCCTTCTTACCTGTGCTTAGAGTTTAAAAAAATACTTCCCTACTGAAACATTTTGCTTTCCATCTTTTCCTTTTGCTGGTGCCTGGATTCATGTTAATCTGTTTATCTTCTAATTTATGCTTTGTGCAATTGTTCACTTTTCCAAGTCTTTGGGTTACTGATTCTACTAAATAAACCATCCAGATAGTCAAGGCAGGGAGATTCGCAACCTTGAGCAAATAATATCAAAAAAAGCCCAAACACCTGATCTGAAAAGAACGCATAGGGCAGAATTTACTAATGTAGTAAATTACTCCTGTCAGCAAAGTCCGGGCAAGAGTGTGGGCTGTGCTCCTGCACATGTCCAGGTTTTTCTGCCCTCTTCTGAAGCACTACCATTTCCTAGCCATTATTCTTTTCCTACCTTCCCCTCCCCGCAACCATTCTAAATGACTTCCTCCAATCCACCGGCATTAATTGCACAATCTGAGATGAGGTAGGTGTGCCGCTGGCAACTATCTAAAGAAAACAGACTCCGTGGCATAGACATCTCTTACTTTTGTAAACGCCAAATGACGTCTAAGAACTGGTGTTACAACTGCCGTCGTGATAGAGGCAACATCCAGAAAGTCAAGATGGCAGAAAAAAAATTATGAAATACCCCTTCGGTCTTATTTTGTAATCCTATACCATAGGGAATGTTCCCCACAGTATATTTCTTAACCCTCGAAGCAGGCTTTGCTGCAAAGGACCTAGTGGTGAATGCTGAGTGTAGCTATATATTACAGTGCAGTTGGACAAAACTGTGGATTTAGAAAACAAAACCAATTACCTTTTCTTAAATAAATAACTAACATTGTCCTTTGCCTTCCAGTCTGCAG
The DNA here is from genome assembly GCF_003259725.1 of Athene cunicularia. NCBI lineage: Eukaryota > Metazoa > Chordata > Aves > Strigiformes > Strigidae > Athene > Athene cunicularia. The sequence goes on from NW_020799139.1 coordinate 994,132, forward strand.
AAGCATGGACATTCGCAACAATCTGACCCGGCTGAACATGCTTGAGAACTGCACTGTGATCGAGGGCCACTTGCAAATCTTGCTGATGTTTAAAACCAAGCCTGAAGATTTCCGTGAGCTCAGCTTTCCTAAACTGACTATGATTACAGACTACTTGCTTCTTTTTCGTGTGTATGGCCTGGAGAGTTTAAAGGGACTTTTCCCCAACCTCACTGTGATTCGAGGAACTCATCTGTTTTTTAACTACGCGCTGGTCATTTTTGAGATGGTTCACCTGAAGGAGATTGGCCTCTACAACCTGATGAACATTACTCGAGGCGCTGTGCGGATTGAGAAGAACAATGAATTATGTTACTTGTCCACCATCGACTGGTCAAGGATTTTAGATTCTGTAGAAGATAATTACATTGTGGCCAACAAGGATGACAAAGAAGAGTGTGGAGATGTGTGCCCAGGAACTGTGAAAGGGAAGAGCAACTGTCCACCTACTGTGATAAATGGGATTTTCATTGAACGCTGCTGGACCCACGATCGCTGTCAGAGAGGTGAGTGGGGAGTGATACACGTCAGCTGTGGGTTTGCTGTCAATTTTTAACCCGTCAGATCTATTGGAGGGCTAATAGGTGCCTGTTAACCAGCTGTCTTTAAGCACAGCTTCCTAAAAGTAAGGCTCAAAATTAACATTAGTCAGGTGAAGAGAGGACCTATGGGATGGGGCTGTTTTAGCAGTTCCTTCACCAGTGTAAATAACGTATCCAAGAATGTTGTGTTTTGGTTTCTTTGGAAAGTTAGGGACTGCCTAGAGTTCATGAGTTTAACGAGCTGTGAGTGTATCTGGTATCTTCTATAATATCCAAAGGGGTATTATTATCTCTGGTGAGGTTTGGGTAGGGGATTAAAAGTCCAGATTGACTGAAAGGCTGCAGCAGGCAAGAAACAGAACAGGGGAAAAAAAGTCTTACGGAATAAATTCAACTCTTTAAAGGTGCAATTACGTTTTTACTGAAACATTACTGCTGTAAGAAAGTGTAAGGTCTGTGGATGAGTGAGCAACGTTTGCGAAGAGCAAGAAGCTGGAAGCCAAGTCAGACCTGAAGGGAAAAGGAGGAGGAGAAGAGAGGACCTGGGTGGGGTTTGCCCGGAGCATGAGTCCTGGTGAGGATGAACTAACCGGGCTTTGAGCCTGGGGTTTGGTTCAGGGGAGAAGCTCTGTTCAGAAATTTAGCTGCTGTTGCAGCCCCTGAACTCCAGTTCTTAAACTGCATTAGCGTTGCTTTTTAATTTTGTACAGATTTGGTTTTGTCCAAACTTGGAACTGACCTTAAGTTCAGTTTTAATTATGTATTTACTTTGATTTATGTTAAATCTGACTGACGGGGAGCAAAGTGAATTGAGGTAAAACTGACACATTTTAGAGTCGTCTGTCTTTTCTGGAGGTGGTGCATCCAAATGAAGCAGTGTGTCCTAAGACGAAATTAGGAAACTTGCGGGCTGGAGAGAATTTCTTGCCAAGCTTTAAAGGGCAACTCAGAGTGCTAAGTGCCAAATTTGAGGAGGAATTCCTACCAGTATGAATAAACTAATGAAATTAATGTGGTTTCCCCACTGCTACTCCTCACCCCTAAATCGTCTAGCTTCCTTTTAAAGAAGGTGGTTGGTTTTGTCACCAGAATAGCAAGGTATGAGCAAGAAGATGCAAATGTTCATGTGTGTTGCTTTTTTAAGACGAAAAATAAGGTTATAAGGCATTTTAGTTTGTAAACTCTTCTGATAGATGGTTCGGCAGCACTGAAACCTGGCTCCTTACACATTTGTGTTTTGTGTTTTCCACTATTTCATAAGGTTGAAGATCTAACTTAAACTTTTTCAGTGGCTAGACCCTTCATCATGTCCCTGGTTCCTGTGAATTTTCTGGGGCTGTGCTACAGCAGGCTGGAATGCATGGTTTCTCTCCTTTATGTGCCTGCCTATTTCCATGAAACCTGTAGGAATGTAATATTTTTACCACTGGGGCAGAAATCTCAGCTCCTGAGCCTCTCCTACAAATTCAGTTAAATTTATTGGAGGGTACCCGTGCAGTATCACACCCTCCCTTACCTTAGCTACCTAAGGAAGCCAAGCTTTTAAGTCCATTTGACTTGAAATTGAAATTTGAAAATGATTTCTAGAGTCATTATAGATGTTCCTTGTAGAAGATTTAGAGAAGCAATGCTCCTGCATATTTTGGCTGTAATTGATATGCATTTTCAAAACACTTAACAAGCCAGGCTTATCTTTGTTTTGAATGTTAAGATTTGTACTTTTATTGATAGCTGGTGTTCTCAACAAGCTGCTCTCTGTATTATATTGTGCCTTGTGACACCTGCCTGTGCGCCTCTCGAGTTAATTGTACCAGCTTGAGGAGTCTTTTAGATTCTTTTAGACTTTTGTCAGTAGTCTTTAGGCTTTCAACACAGATGCGCGCTAGTAACTGTGGTAGAGATTAAGTGACATTTATTTAGTGAACCTGTTCGTCTCTGTTTGCTCTGTTCTCTGTTCCTGTGCCAGCCATAACGTATCCTTAGCATGTGTAATTGTTTTGTCAAGATTATTAAGCGCTTGTGCGAACTGTACTTTGGTTTTCCTTAGCCTGAAGAGCCTCACAGCAACTCCCAGAACCGAGGGCATGAATGTCATGAAATCTTTCCCTCTGCATTTTTGCAGCTTATCTGGGAATCTTCAGCAGCTAATTCTGTGCTGAAGTTTCCCATCTCTCTTGATTTTTAAGTGTATTCTCCTCTTTTCCATTTGCTCTTTGGCTTTTAACCAGTGCTGGAATGAAATGTAGCAATTTCATTCTTAATTTTCCTGGGGGAGTTTTGGTTTTCTGTGTTATTTGTTTTTAACGCGGGTTATTTGTGCCCCTAGTTTGTTTTATCGCACTTGGTGTAGAATCTCCTGTTTGCTATTTTTTGGTTTGCATCTCTGGCTGGGAAGCTGTTGCTGTCTAATCTGATAGTGCTCCTGCCCTGGGACTGTGGGCCAGGATATTTTGTTTGCTGTTTTGTCTACCAGAAAAAAAAAAATCCTTAAAGAATATGTAAATAATGATTGTTTTGATGTTACAGAGTGCGTGTTAATTGACAGAGACAAGTCCCAAGCTGTCAAGCTTTTCCAGCCCGCTAAGCTTTGAGTCTCGCTGGAGAAAACAGGAGATGGGCAAGAATTTTGGGAAAGCACATGTGGGAAGGCTGAAAGATGTCACAGAAAGGTCTCGTGTGAGTGGGAAGGGAGATGGTCACAGTTGGGGTTGGTGTGGGGTCCCTGCGTGTCCCCCATCTCTTAAACACCAGCCCCTGAGCTTCCCCTGCCTGCTTCCTTGCAGTGGTTTCCTTCACGTTATCCCTGCCACGTCTCCTATTGATCGTACATCTTTGATATTTCTTTATTTTAATCAGCACAGATATCCCGGTTAACTCCCAAACTTTCAGTTATAAGCATATAATTATCTCTGAGGCACACATCCAAGTCTCTGAATCATCCTTGCAGCTATAACTCCAGCCCAGAAATTTTTTCAGTTGGTGATAACATGTTCAAGACAACAAAGTAAAGGATCTTTTTACAGACGTTAGAGCTAAGGTTGTGGATGAAACCAGTTGGGCGGAACTGAAATGATTTGGGGTCAACCGCACGCTTTGAAAAAACAGTTGCAATGTTGAGGAATCTGTGTCTTGAGTGCAAAGATGTGTAGGTGGATGTAGCATAGATTGAGATCGGTCGGGATGTGTTTCCTGAAAGTTTTCTTGTCTTTTTTCTAAATTACTTGTGTTGGTGTGAAAAGCAAGTCGGTTCAATTAAGGCCAACTCATGTTATATTTTGGGTAGGAAGTGAGGGAAATATGTAGTCTGTTTGGAATTTGGGTCTAGCCTTATGCTGTTTATGGCAGCCAACTGCTGTTCCTGTTCTGGAGGGTTTGTACCTTTTCAGCCCACATTTTTATAAGGCTTTTTTTTTTTTTTTCACATACATACTTATTTTTATTGCCGTAAAAACGTAGTTCTTGCTTCGGTGCAGCGTGTTCATGCAGAGAGTGTCTTTGGTGAAGAATGCAGACAACAAAAATGCTGGAAATGCCACATCCTAGACCTCAGTCTAGATCTGCCAAACATGATTTTCATATTTTGCATTTTTTTCCACTTTTTTTTTTTTTAATGTAATAAAAATGCTATATGTCTGTCACTCCGCTTGCGGAAGGAACAATTCCCTCTGAAATAGGATTTCCTGCCAATTCTCTTTGCAGTCAGGCTTCTCTGTCCGTACATAATTTGAAGCAGTCTGATGGTTTTGACAGTCTGATTATAAAGGCAGGTTCATCCTTTTACTTGCATAAGGTAATAGGAAGGAAAAGTGGAATGGCCAAATAAAAATGACCAGGAAAATGATCTGCAATATCAGACAGGCCCTTGGTGAATACTGAAGGACTGCATTCCTGGAATATAAAGATGGATATCTGAAATATAGGCTTTGTTCCTTAGGGGATATGATGAAATTCAAGTTCTCCTGTTCACCCTCGATGAAACCTTTGTAGGAGTCTGTTATCTTCTTGATCTTGGGATGCTACCAGGAAATTTGAGTTGTTAGGAGTGTGGGCCATTTCAGGTTGGTAGATAGACTCTTTCTTCAATCTGTTATCTTGCTTTATGTGATAAAAACAAAAGTTGTGTCTCTCAATTAGTGCCATCTAGAATTTGTTGCACAATATTAACCTCATGAAAAGAAAGTGGAAAGTATATGAAACCACTTAAGCCAATTGAAGAGGAGGTAAAACAGCTGTTAGAAGGGATGACAGTCTGGAGTAATTGATGTGCAAAGGAGCTGCTGAAGAAAGGTCCTTTATGAAAATAATCATGTTTGTCCAGATTTTTTAATTATGATGGGGAAACAGGTCTGGAGACAGGGGATACAACAGAATCTCTCTTTAATTTTCCTGTGATTTATCCAGGGAAGATTCGGGGACAGGTAGGGGACAGGTGAGGAACTGAATAGTAGTTTTAATAGTTCCCTTTGTTTCCTAGTACCAGCCACACAACAAAGCACTGAGAAAAACATTGCTCAGCCTGAAATGTCTTTCAACTGCTGTGAAATAGCACCGAGGGCTTCTAAAGAGACGGTGCCAAAAGAAATTCTGCAACTATGAACATCTTCAAGCCAGGTTTGAATAATAAAGTTCAGAGGTGTGTGTGGGAAACGTTTTGTGATGTTTACTTAGGTAGGAATATTACTTAGCAACAACTTCCTGTAATTTTTATGTGCTGGGAATTTCTGTAACCATAAGCTTAGTTTTATTACCTTTGCATGGGAAAGGGGTCTCGAAGCACTGAACAGACTTCAAGGGCAAGATATTTTTAAAGCTTCAAACACAAAAGAAATTTTTCCAGTTGCTACCACATGAAGTGGAAGTGCTCCTTTTATTTGGAGATCTGATAAGAACTGCCTTTTTTTTTCTTTTTTTTTTTCCCCTAGCTCTGACAAATGCCAGATGGAAGTTGACACCCGATAATCTCACTGGGGTGTCTGTTCTGAACCTTGCCAAGCGACAGCTTTATTGAGTGAGTGTATAGTGCTTGTGGTTGGGGCTATTGTGATGCTTGCAAAGGGCTAGACATCCTAAACTAATTCACTTTAGCTTATTAAGAGTAGTTAAGAGATTTATGGTGCTTGGTGGTGTGATACAGCCCAGAATTGGGGGAAAAGGGGTGGAAACAATCACTCCTTACAAATGGCCATTTAAGAGTCTAGTACTTACTTTAAAAACACCAAACAAAACTGGAGGCTGTGAAGAAGCATCTAGTTAGGCATTTCTCCACCAGCCTGGGGTGACACAAAACTCTGGGATTTCAGCAGAGTTTCAGCCTGCTGAGCAGTCCCCCATGCATGCAGCTCCTGTGGTCTCACCACATTTATGTTTCTCCAGCTTCTTCACTGCTGCACCTTTACTTAAATGCAGGGGGGTCCAAGATTTTTTTTTCCCCTGCCCCAGTTCCCAACCAGCACTTCAGGCAGAAGCCACTGTCTGATCCGTTCCATCTTCAGAGCGTTTGAAGAAGAACTAATTCATAGCTCATCCAACAGTTAATAAGCAGTAAATAGAAAGAATTCTCCCCAAAGTTAAGATATCTTAATGGCTAAGATATCTTATCACGGTCTTGTCTAGACCGTGCTTTTGCCAAGAAGGGTTGGACCAGATGATTCTTGAGGCCCCTTCCAACCTGGAATTCTGTGATATCTTTACATACATACAGATAATTTCTGTACAGATGTCAAGGCAAAGGTTTTTGATTAGTTAAAAAGGAGAATGGGGTATTTCGCTGCTGATATAGTGGAAATGGGAAAAGTTTTCATCTTGTTTGGTCTGAGTTTTAATTCTTTCAACCTTAGCCCCTTCCCCAAAACACTTGTTATTTAAGTCAGTGTCTGGGCTGTTGAGGAGGCTGAGTGGAGTTTAACACTTCACGTGTGGTGGTTCAGCACTAAAGTAACTGGATGATGTTTTAAGATCTCAGTTTTCAGTCGTGATGTTGACTGCTTGTGATTTCCAAGGGTGGTGTGCCAAGGGTACTTCGGGTACAATACTTATTCTTTGCACTTCAAGAACAGTTCCAGCTTACCTTATTTGCTTAAACAAGGGAACCAGCACTATCCCTTGTTAGTTAAAATATAGAAGACTGAGTACACTTGGCAGACACATTTGTTGGAAAATGCTCTTGTCTGGGCATGGGTGTAGAAATGGGAAGTTACAGAATGTAAAAAAAAATAAAAAAAAAAATAAAAAAAAAAAAAATTGAGCAACCTGTGTTAGTAATGCATGAATGGGAGAGCTGCAAATGGTTCACCTGGTGTGATGTGTTTGCTCGGGGAGGAGGAGACTTGTTTCATTCAGAGCGAATCCTGCTGAATGTTGGGGGTGCTTTGATGCCATAAGTGAAGATAAAGAAACTGGCCAGCTTATATATCCTGTATGTTTTCCTCCCTTCACCCCTCCTTAATGAACGCAGAACAATGATTCTGTATTTTAAATCTTTTAAATTTCAATTCATTTTAAAAGTATTCTAAATCAAATGCAATTCTGACGTCCCTTCCTGGATCTAGGCAAACAGAGCAAAATAAATGTAAGCTGTGTATGATAGTGTAGCGTTTTTTCATTTTATGATGAAGGAACTGGAAATCTTTGTTGTGGAAGGCTTTGAAGGGATTGTGAACCACTGAGTCCATACAAAGAAGTGTATTCAGTGTGTCCGAGAAGACCAACTGAAATATGTCACTTGGCAAAACTCTACGAAACATCTTTCTCTATCAGGAATTGGATTTGACAGAAATTGGCTCTGTAAATAAATTCTATGTTTAAAAAAAAAAAAACAAAAAAAACCCTAAAAACCAAAACAAACAAGCACCACAAAACAAAACACAAAAAAAGGTCAAAAACCCCCAGGTGTGACCAGTGACAGAGATTGTTTCTAACTGAAAGGTTGAGGATTTCAAGACCTCTTGATTAATTACAGAGCTGATGAATAACCAACTGTGTCCTGGAGGAAGCAACACTAACCCTTCTCTCAGTCTGTAACAATAGCTGCGTAAAAGTTCAGTGATCATGCTTCCCAATTATATCCTATAATTGTGTGCTAGTTCCTATTGCAGGGATGTGAATGAACTTGCTGGGATGTTTATGCTGCTTAATTAGGGCTGTTGTGTTGGTTAGCTGGGAAAAAAAAAAAAAATAGGTTGGGGAGGGGGAAGTTGTGGGGGTACTGCCTGGGATGCTCTGGCAGGGCTGAGCTGCTTGGTACGTGCCTGTAGTTATTTCAGTTGCTGCTTTGATCCAAAGTTCGTGGCTGGAGCCTGAGCATGAGCTGAAGTACTGTGATTACAGCTGTGTGCTTTCATCACCTTTATCTCGATTTTTTAGATGAGGGTACCAGGGTGGCACTGTGCTGGCTGGGCTGACGTTGTTTGAGGGTCTTCAGCGTTGCTTTTATTTTGGCTCATGGCATTTAAAACAAACAGAGAGTTAACTTTGGCTCTGTGTCGTGCCTAAACGTTGGCTATATATATAAGGTTTATTTAGGGTTTAGGTATAAGGTTTTCATTTGAGTCTGGCATCCTTGTGTATTTAAATGAACTGAAAAAGCAAGTCAGGGTGCTCAGCACCTGTTCATGTCCCAAAAGTTTTCTAATGTGAAATTTCCTTCTCCCTTCTTCAAAATAGGGTCGGAATTGTTATCGAGGAAGAAGGACAGAGGCAGGGCAAGAGGATGCTCTGTACTAACAAGGAGCTTCTAGCTCAGTACCCTCAGTGTGAGTTCCTTAATTTGAGAATGCACTTTTTTATTTACCTGACCAGAGGCTGCCTCCTGGACACCATGAGAGGTTGGAGGCTCTGAGGAAGATATTTTGAAGGAAATCCCACAAAAGAGTTGGAAAAAAAGTCCGGTTAGAATAGTACTCAGCTGAATACTGGGACTAATTTTCTTCTACATAACTTCAAAGAACTCAAGGTGTATATGGTTTTGCTGGCATCACTTCGATGCACTCCAGGAAGGAAAATAAATGTGATTTTAATTTTGTGTATCAGGTTAGAGGTGCCCTCTTTTCAAGGATGTCAAGAAATACTGCTGTTGTGACCCTCGTTCATATGCAAGTTTAATGAGGGTGATGGGTATTTAGCAAGATTGGTCTGATGAAGATTGTAAAATTTGCAAGGTCTTTTTAAGTTGGGGAAGGGGAATTTCATGAATCGGTTTGTAGAACTGCTCCAGTCTTGTTTTCTGCGGAATTTGAAGGCTTCTGGAGACGTACAGCTCTTATTGCTGGTTGCTTAGAACCACAGAATCCAGGTGGGAAGGGACCTCAAGGATCATCTGGTCCAACCTTTCTTGGCAAAAGCACAGTCTAGACAAGACGGCCCAGCCCCCTGTCCAGCTGAATCTTAAAAGTGTCCAACATTGGAGAATCCAGCACTTCCCTGGGGAGATTATTCCAGTGGCTGACTGTTCTCATTGTGAAAAATTTTCCTCTTGTGCCCAATTGGAATCTCCCCAGGAGTAACTTGCACCCATTACCCCTCGTTTTTTTTCCGTGTGACTCCTTGTAGAAAGGGAGTCTCCACCTGCTTTGTAGCCACTCTTTAAATATTGGAGCTTGGGGCTCCTGCAGAACTGCTGCCGCTGGTGTGTGGCCACGCTGGAATTTCAGGGCCCTGACAGGATGAGCTGAGCCTGAGCTCAAGTTACAGGGAAAGACTGATGGTTTTTAAGTCAATGCACAGAGTTGAGGCAACTTAGGTAGCAAGCTTGTCAGAGATCAGAGAAAAATATCTGCAGACTGAGCAGCAGGTTGCTGGTTCTTTGCGCTCCTCTCAGTCCACTTTAGCCTGACCCCTAAGCATGGTTCCTCATCTGGTCGTTTTTAAAAAGGGAATTGTCTGGGGCAGGGAGGGAGAGTTTTGTCTCAATTTGTTCATTAAAATAAAGGCTGCTGGATTGTAAGGAAGGGAAGGTTCATAGGGCAAGGGAGCAGGCACGGCTCGGAGTTGTGTAGCCATAATTTCCAACTCTTTTTTTATATTTTCTCTGTTTTTGTGGCTGTGGAGGCTTAATTATATTAACAGCACACGGCATTATTGCAATGTAGGGCTTTGATACCTGTGGGCAGGGGCAGTGGCCACAGCACAGGAGCCGTGCGTACGGGGCGGGAGAGGCTGCAGAGATGCAGGAACAGATGGCACCTTCCCTGCCGAGTGCTGAGGTGTAACGTTCTCGTGTGGCAAAACTGCAAGGCAGTTTGCATGACACAAGTCGGGATTGCTGGCTGTTTTTTTCCCCCTGTTGATGTGAAGAGGAGCAAGTCTGATACTGTGTGTTCAAGAGGAGGATGATGTGATGTCTGTGGGAGAGCTGCTGAACTTGGCAGCTTCGCTTTTGATAATGTGAGTAAGGTGCTGTTAGCTTCCGAGCTGTTTGTTCTGAAATACCTGAAAATAGTAACTGAGATTTTACTAAGCAACCTGCAGCAAAAAAAAAAAAAAAAAAAAAAAAAAAATTGCACTGAGCTGAGCATCTGGAAACCTCTCGCACAGAATCTTCAGACATCACAGTAAAACTCTGTCATAACGGCAACTTTTGATGGTTGAAGAAGTATTTTATGGTTGAGAAAGTAGAATGCTTGCACTTGATGATGGGCTTGAACCCTGCTGTGCTGTTAAAGACACGATTAGAAAATCTTAGGGATGATGCAGGAAGCTTCACTGGTGTTATTGGGTTTCTTCAGCATAAGGCACGTGCAATTCAGCGACATCATGCGATAAGTAAGCTTTTTTCTGTTACCATTTTAAACTTCATTAAGCATCTATGTTGCATTACAACACTGCAAGGTTTTTAATACTTCATGAGCAATGAAAATATTCATTAAAATTTGAGTAGCAGGCAAATGTTTTTGTTTGCTGCAAAGACAAACCAATTAGATTTTATGGGTGGTGAAAACTTATCAGCGATGATTTAATAAAAAGAATAGGGCTTTTTTTTTTGCTTTTTTTTTTTTTTTTCTGGTCTTCAGTCTTTTCTGAATGTCATCTTTCTGAAGTAAGGCTGATTGCACTGGATGTGTTTACACAGCTTCAGTTCGGGATGAATGAGTCCAAGACTTCCCTTGTAAGTACCCCTCAAAAGCTCCCAAAAGCCAGAGAGGAAATGGAGCTCCTCAGTGTGATGTCTGACTGTCTGAAAGTCTCGCCCAGTGGAGCCTTAACACGGCTTAAAGGAATAAGGCTTTTGTTTTAAAACTGTATTTGAAGCGAAGCCTTTAAAGCTCAATAAACTGTTTCTCTGTTTCATTCAATTCTGTGGATTTTAGGCTCGGGAAATCTGCAGGCTCTGTATTTCTGGCAGAAGGGGAAGCGTAACGTGCAGTAGCACTCCTACCTGGAGACTTAGGGAAAAACCATTTATGTGGAAACTGGTGCTTTATCTGAGACAGCTTCTCACCTCATCGGCAGCTTTCTACAATTATTAAATGAGCAAAAGAAATGTGGTGTGTAGATTACCTTTTCCATAGGCTTCTCTTCCACACTCCAACAACCTTATCTCCAGCGCTGCTTAAATAATTTGTGGAGCGTTTGGCTTCTCTTTCAGTGCTTAGATATCGAGTTTCTCGTCCAAGAAGCTAGTCTACAAGTCTATTAGAACTAGATATCTGCATCAAGCATCAGTTTTTGTTCTGGGGAATATAAAAGACTCTCTTTTTTGAGCCTGTATAGTGGGTGAATTTGGTGGGTGTGATAAGAAAAACGTCCTCGTGTTTTGCATGGCTCTGTTGGCGAGAGGAGGAGTTGCTGCATGACGGTTCTTGTTGATCAGCACTGGGGGAGAGCATGTTGTTTTTCCACATGCTCTAATCTGTGATAACAAAAAGAACTCCAGATTGTGTTTTTCAAACACACTTCAGGTCTCTCAGTGCTCAGATTTACCAGTGACTAACCACAGCAGTGATACATCCATCCACCCAAGGCCTAATTGGAAGTGGCAGGGATTCAGATCCAAGCTTTGCTTTGATACTGAAGGAGGTTGAGCAGGTCTCAGCCACAAACTGTCAAGTGTTTTGCTTCCTACTCAGTATTTTGCAGAGAATCACACGCTGGACGTGGACTTGGATGCCACCTGTCTCTTCTCAGCCCTGCCGTTGGCCTCTGCCCCTCTCTGTGCCTCGGTGGTGGTCTGTAACGTGGAGCTGATCAGAGCGACGAGCTGGGCGTCAGGAAACCTCAGATGGTGAATGCAGCAAGCGCCTCAAGGCAAAACTTAACTTTAAGATGGGTTTAAGCAAACAACTGTCAGAAATGTCTTAGGTAAAATATTTGACCTGGCCTTGGGCAGGTGAAGGGACTGGGCAGCATTTTGAAAACTTCATCTCCCTTCCAGGTGAAGATTGCTTTCACTAATGGCAGCTCTGTGCTGAGATCCAAAACCTCCATAATTTGCTTAAGAAAAAAGACTCTTTGTCTCTGGAGAAACTGATACGGCTTCAGGTTTCACATAGAGGAGAGTCCCATCTCTTTTTCTTTCTGGATAACGCTAGTTTGTGTAAATTCTTTTTTTGCCGGAGGACTCTCTCCATTGGAAGGTTATTTCCATAAATTTCCCACACACACAGAATAATTACCCCATTTAGGGATCAGCAGGTGTTGGGGCTCACGCCATGGGATCAGTTAGACCAGCTCTGAATAGTCTTCATTGCTCTGAAATGGACAGTGCTGATGGCGACTGGTGATTAGACCGTATCTTGACTCCTGTGCTGATAAACATCCACAAAGCTGAAGCTTTTTAGCAGCCGTGGCACACGCCTGCACAGTTTGTGTTTTGTAAGCAGAGCCTGGTTCTCTCGATGGCCGAGCATAGTTTAACGGGCAGATAATGAGACTTTTGCTACTACTCTCCTTCCTTATTATTGAACAAAGTGACTTCAGTGAGGGTGGGTTTTATTTTAAGAGTTTACCACAGCAGAGGCGTGGAATAAAACAGAATTTTCACAATTCTGAGAATTGACAGCTGTTAACTGTTGTGGAAGAAAGATTGAGAATCAAGATCTCCCCTGAGTTCAGTGTAACTTCAGAAGATTCAGTTCCCTTGTTGGCCTGTCCTTGTTGGGATGGTACAACTAGTTTGGGATTAAATTCCTTCAGATCACAACTTTCTCTCGCATAATTTACAAGGAGAAATAGCTTAATAGCCTCTAAGGGTGGCTTGTGCAATGTAGTTAATGGGGTTTGTTCTAATCTATAGCCATTTGTTTTTCCTTAGGGTTGTAGTGGTGTGGCTTTTTGATCATTTTTATCATTTCTTATTTGGCACTTTGATTAGAGAGGCGGAGGGATGTGGCATGGCACACATCCTATAGTTCAAAAACAATAGGGATCGGTACGTTTGTAATGAGAAGTCATTAAGCAGATACCTATCTGACTGGAGCTGAGCTGGCTAGTTTGTGCAAGGCTCACATGTTATTATACACTGAATTACTTGAAAATGGGCATTGCTGGCATGCTGAAGATGATGAAGGCGAATAGTAAATAAAAATACATTTCATAGAGAGGTCTCAACTGCTTGGCTCTGGGACTGCAAGCAAACAATATCTATTTCAGTACTGCTAAGTAAATTCTTACACCTAGAAATAAACTGTGGAGGGCACACTTAACAGCTTTGGGCAAAGAGAGGAGGGTCTGTAAATTAGTGGTTGTGAGCTGATGAGACCAAAGAGAGAGTATTGTGTGAGTGTATATAATCTGTGCATTTGATACTAGTACGCCTAGTAATGAGACACTGCATACATTTCTCCTTTCCACGGTTGAAATATGCTTTGGAAAAAAAAAAAAAATAGGTTCAGGGAAAACCATGACACCTATTAAATTACTGGAAGACATGCTTTAAGATATTTAGTTTTGGATGTATCTACGTGGGAAATAAATCTGGTGACAGAGGGATGTCTGCCTTAGCCCCTTTGTGAATCCTTCCGTGCGTTGGCTGCGTGCGTGGGCTGTAGCTGCTCTGCTGTGATTCCTGCCAGGTTCCCTCCTGCCAGCCTCGGGTTGTGCTGGGGAGCAGGCAGCTGACTGCCTTCCAAGGGCGCTGCCTGCTTGGAGAAGCTGCTGGAGACCTGGAGTCGCCTTCCCTCTGCTGCTGTCTCTGGCTGTCAGGCTCTGGGCACGGAGCAGAACCCGTTACCGGTGAGTAGTGCAGTGGGACAGAGACTGGCATTGTGGTCAGATTCCCACCCCAGCCATTCTGTGTCTAGCATGGGTTTGGGCAGCGTGCTAAATGCCCATGCACCATAAAACAGTTTATGCATCCCGGTAACTTTAGGAAAAAAAAAAAAATAATTCTGGTTAATAGAGCCAGTTAGCTCTGCTCCACAGGAAAATTAATCCTCCAGGTATTTCTTTGCACAACTGGCCTTCAGGTGATACTTTACCCTTCTCTCCTCATTCTCTCTGGGGGGTGAGGCAGAGGTGGGGGAAATCTGGAAGAAACTATGTTCCTTGTTTCTCTGCTTCTTTTCAGTATCGTCATCCACAAACACAAATTCGGTTTCAGTATCCGTGTTTACGATTCATGACTATGCCATGAAATCTGTCCAGATTAAAATCTTAACCTCTGTCTGACATTTCTGTGTTGATCATTAGTTATCAGCTTAATCTCCTTGTGGTTAATCTTATACTTCCGCCCATTTCATTACCTTTCTCGGTTCTGGACAGCTCCACTTTCCTATTTGTTTTAAGCCGTATGTCCTTTTTGGGGTAGATTTGCACTTATTTTGTGTGTCCGGGTTACATTTTACACATCTTTCCACGTAGCTAAAATGGAATCTTCCTTACCCCCACATAGCTGAACGTGTCAGCTTAGCTTTCATTCTTTCATGCCTTGTTTACTACAACATCCCTCTCTGTGGCCTTGAGGAAAGCAATCTTACCCCTCTCTTATCTTTGCAGAAAGCAAAAGTTATACATTTCGCCTCACGCTTTGATTGTATCGCTCCTCGTTTTCAGGACAGGGCTTGTAGGTAAAAATAATCTCTTGTTTCAGACCTGTGTTTGGAAAAATTAGCTAGACCTTGTTCTTAAACCATCACCATACACTGAAGCACTTCCCCGTATGCCCCACATATGCCCCAAATGGAGCGTAACTCCGTTTCTCAGCAGGGCAGATACCAATTCCTCTACTTCTCTTCTGGCTTGTCCCGATGCAGCATCTTCTCTCATTCAGCACTAAGCTGCTGATGTGTTTTGGTCAGTCCATGCTGCTGATCACTAAGAAATAAATTGGTGTGATGAGAAGCCCCCAGCACTGTGCTGATCCGGTCACCCGGCTGAGAGGGAGGTGGCTCGCATCCTGCTGGTTCAGAGAGCAGAGACCTGTATTCAAAATACAGCATGGACAGAGACTTCACATGCAATTACACTTATTTTTAGGACAGCTGCAGCTGCCTGGACCACTTCACTGTGATTCTCTTGGGTCTTGTGATGTGAGTGAGCAGGTTTGCCGGGAGTAGGTTAAAGTGAACAGGGATGTTTGCGAGATGCTGTACATCAGAAAGAGTAATATATAGTTAAATATTAACGTGAAGCTTTCATGAGGCTCCCAGGGGGTGTGTCAGCTGTTGAATGATAAAAACAAATCCTTAGGTTGTAATCAGGATTGAAATTTAACAAACCATAAGAACAAAAAAAGCACCCTCGTAGCTGCGGGTGAAATTACGTGCAAAGCTTTACAGAAAAATTCCCCAAATTAACTTTCAAAATTCTGGTCTTGGTCTAAATGACAAGTTCTCTGTTCCGATGTACAGAGTCAGGTACAATGTGAGGTGTCTGATGTCCAGCTGACTCTAGCTACTCCTTACAAATCTCCATGTTCCCTGGAGGTTAGGCACGCTGATCATTTCTGCTCCTTTTTACAGGGAGACAGATTTCACTTAGTGGCTCTTTAGCAAATTACGGTCAGAAGGGCTGAAGCTCCAAAGCTCCTGGCCTCACAATCCTGAGGGGTAGGAGTAGGTGTGGTGGCTTCTTAATCTTCAATTACAAGCCATCAAAGGGCCTGACAGTAGCAAAGCCTGGAGTTAGTATCAATTTGCACGGAGCGTTACACTTAGCGATAACTGGCTGAGGACTCCAGGTTTTGCCTGAAGATGCGGTGTCAGTTTTGGGGCTTGCATACTAAAGAAAAACAAGCAAGCAAGCAGAGGTTGGTGGTTATTTCCGATCACTTACGCTGCGCTGAGCTCCCATGTCATTTTGAACACCAAGTACAAGGAGCAGGCTTGCTCTGCTTGCCAGAGAATGGCACAACAGCCGTGTTGTAGACACAGGGTATTTACAGCTTCTCCTCACTCTCCTTGTGCGCACTTTGTGACACTTGTTCCGCCTTTCACAGCGCTGCCGTGTTTTCAAATCAAACTCCGTGTTTTGGTATTTTGAGCTTGATTGCCAACAGTTTAGCCAGATTTCTGCAAGTTGTTTTTACCTGCTCGGGGAATCAGCTTGACTGAAAGGAACTAGGACAATGAAAACAGACATTGTTTTGAGGTTTGGTGGTTTGATTTTTTTGGTTTGTTGGTTTTTTTTTTTTTTCCCCCAGCTTTATCCCCTAGCTCTCATCAGAGAGAGATGCTTTGTTCTGTAAGTTCAGTTCATAAGGGACTTGCTGCCGTCGTGTAAACACCATGTGCGCTGCTTAAAATGCATGAAAGGAAAATGTTTCTTTGATCTTTATTCTATCTGGGCAATATTAGGCACACTCAGATGGGAGACATCCACTTCTCTGTGTAAGTAGTTGGGGTGTCAGAGGAGAGGAGGAGTGTAGACCTTCAAGGGAGAGAAACAGAAAAGTGTAGTTACGTGATTTGTGAATTGAGAGCCTGTCCTGAAGGCTCAATGGGAGAAGGTGAGGGACTTTCATAGCTGAGGTTTGTAGTCCAAGAAGTCCTATCCCTGAAAATAATTGACAATAGTTGGTCTGTCTGGCTAACTCCAGCCACAGAGGTGAGCCACCCAGTCTGAAGTTTTGTACAGGCGGGCACAGGCACTGTGCTGTGTCCTCCGTGTGGGAGCTGGAGAATCTCATTTGCAAAGGTTGTAACTTCTTAAAAAGATAAAGAGCGAGTGACCGAAGGGATTGGGGATCCATTGTGGTTGATGACTTCGTCCAGGCTTCATCATATTAGGATGACTTATTTAAATATTATATAAATAAAAGTGTGTGTGTGTGTCCGTATGTATGTGTGTGTTTATGAGTTCCTCTTAGTAAGTTTTCTGTATTCCCTGGCATAATTCACATATGAGTAAATTTCTCTTCTTTCCAGAGAAATACTTCACCATCAGTTGTAGTGCAGAAGATAATAGATGACTCCACAGTCTAAAGAGCAGAAGGTTGGCATGGAAGAGACTGCATTTCTAGAGAGGTCTCCCTTTATCAGCTCTTTTCCTCTATTAGCAACAGAGCTCAACCTTTTCCCTCTATCTCCATTCAGCAACTCCTTTCACAGAGCTCCGTATCCTCCGTTATCGGGACTGGACAAGGTGGCACACAACTCCAAACCCTTTTATCTTTTCTCACCTCGTTTGCTGATCCTAGCAGGTCCAAGCAGCACTACCAGCTTCTCAGTTGGTTTTAGGTGTGGCGGCTGTTCTTGGCTGGGGGGACACCTCAAGGGAAGCAGCTGAGCACACGGGGTCTGCAAATGGTACCAGTCCTGGGTTGGAATATTTGAGACGTTCCCTGTAGTTCCAGATGAGCATGTAACTTATGAAAGGGTTGGGAGGCAAAACAAGTTTTTCCTTATCCTTGCTGATAGGTGAGATAAGAGTTGTAACGTTGTCCTGCGAAATGTCAGTAGGAAATTTCCTTTACATTTTAGTAACATTTTGTTGGTTTTGGAACTCACTGTCTATGGCAAGGGAGGCACGTGCAGTTAATTTTATCTGTTCCTGTGTAAATATGGACCTCCTAATGTTCCCAGCTCACAGTTCAGTGGGGTCATGGCATTATGTACTGTAATATCTTATTTTATAAATAACACTTTAATTTTAGTGCTGATTGTAAAACCCTGAATTTATTTGGCATTTGCTCCTTCCCGAGTTGGTGCTAAGAACTGAAATCCTGGGTGTGGATAACAGCATTTGAGCTGATGTGTTTTGGGAGGGTTGTTCCTTGGATGTCTGCGGTGTTGGGGAAGAGAGAGGGATAAATGTTGTTAGAGCAGTTGAGCACTGTGAATAAGTGACATAAAGTTTGCTTGAATGTCTTGTGATAGTTCCTGAAGTTTGCTTGATCACTACAGTCAGTGTCAGGCATTGCTGGCAGTCTTTTTGTAGAAGCGTGTTAACCTCTTATTTTCTGTTCTGTTCTAGTTTCTCCATTTATTTTGTAGATTCAGGAAGGTGTGGGAGAGCTACTCTTGTTAGCCACCGAGGCGATCAAAAGTCATCATGCTCTTAGAGGCCAGTGGACCTCTATAACCTTGTTCTTCCCCGGCACGTTCCTGCCGTCACTGCGCCCTGGGAGCAGTTTGCCCTGTGCAGAGCAAGAGCTGCCGCTGGTGGGGTTTAGGGTTTATGTTTCTGTCTCTCTGGTCTTGGTGACATGAAGAAATAATTGAAGGACATAAGCCACAGTGCAGAGGGATTGGCAACAGACTGTTTTTCTTGCAGCAACCCTCTGTCAACCCACTCTGCTATGGAGTTTTAGATTTATACCTAGTGTTCACTGGAAACTTTTCTGTAATTTTTAATAGCTCTTTTCAACCTTATGATACATTAATGCACTCTGATTAGGTGTCATCTTGACATGTTCAGGTCAAATAAATGCTCAAAATAACTAGATGATCATGCATTAAAAAAAAAATTGTTTTAGGGATAAAATGTTTGTTACAGAGCTCTGTAACAAACACTGCTTAACAGCTTACTGAATTTGGAGTCTTCTTGAAAGGAAGAGAATGAGTTAATCTTGAGGAAAAGCGATCGAGTACAAAATGCTGTGTACATATAACATGATTTAATACATAAGTTTATAAGGAGGTGAGATTCATACGGATTTCAAACAGCACTGATGCCGCTCAGCACTTGCAGAAATTCAGGCAACAAGCACAAACTCTGTAGTGCTAAATTAAGATCACATGCTTGCAACACACGCTCAGAGGAGTTACTGCCCTGGGCGATTAGTCCTTGGGTTTCCTCTTTTTTTTTTTTCCCCCCCTTGTTGATTTTGTTTTTGTTTAGAACCGCAAGAACCCATTTCTACGGAGGTCATTATCGCGACGGTACAGTGAGGAAATTAAATTACAACTGTAACTCAAGTATGATTGTGTGTGTGTGTGTGTATGTGTGTGTGTGTGCGCACGCGGGACTATTCAGGGATAAATTTATATGACAGATATTGCAACCATTTACAGTAGGAGGGGGAGAAAAAAAAAAAAAAACCACACAGAGAAATGCAGAGCTCTCTGATAGTGTTTCTGTGGCAGCCTGACTTTGAATTTTATGCATGTGCACATCATATAACATTACACGAACCTAAGCTCTGGCATTGAGCGATACGGATCGCGGCCAAAACAAGCCATTTTAAGCTCTGTCAGTGCCGGGTTCCTACTGGCTTCCTCCAACATTTTTCTCCTGGATATAAATACACCTCACGAGTTAAAACACTCGCCGTGAGAAAAACCCTGCGATAGCGGGTGAAGTTGCATTAACCTGGTGAGTTTTGCAACTCGTGGGCAGAGAGTGGCGTGGCCTCCCTGGGGGAGGAGAGGGCTCCTTTGGGGAGCCCCATTCGGGGTGGCTGGCAAGGGGTTAAGGCGTGTTTGCCTTGTGCAGATAGCAGAGCGGTTGGATGCCTCCCTGTGCAGGCAGCAAATGCATTGGCTGAGGTTGAGGGCGGTTCTCCTGCCGCAGTTGTTTTCTGTCCTGGACTTCGTTGGATCTGGAGCCTCCTAATTGCCTTGTCTGTAATCAAAACACAGCTTGTGTAATTCATGAAAAAGGACCTGGGAGTGCAAAGCGAGTTTGCTTCTTGTCGTTGGCTCATCTGGTGGCCAAGAGGAGTGGCTTGTAGGGGACACTGCTGGTGGCCCCGGCTGGCCGAGAGGCCCTGTGGTGGCCCGGGCTGCCTCTGCTGACCCACATGGTCACATGGATGGGCCTTGTTATTGCACGGTAGAAAGATCATGTTGAGTCATGACAAATCGGTCCCAAACCCATGTGGGAACATCTGTCCCTGGACAGTTTATACACAGCATCAGTTCATACATGTGCTTTAGAATTTCTTCCTCAGCTGCATACCTCTTATCACAGCCACACGTTGGAATCCTCAGTTCAGCTCACCCAGGACGTTGCTGTTCAAACCCATCCAGTGGCAGAGAATCCCAAAAGAACAGCAAAACTTACTCTGAGTGATTTTTATCTTTTTTTTTTTTTTTCCCCCTTTCTTTCTGACAATTCACTGCTATGGTTGTGTTTGCAGAAAGCAAGGAACAAGACCTAACACAAATGTTTTTAATAATACTTCAATATTCAGACAAACTGTGTTTATTAGCTGAACAGCTTAATGTTTAATTGACTTCCCTGTTAAATATGTATCTCCTGGTTACCTGTTGTTGGCTCAGGAGTATGTTTACAGTATCAGTGTGTTTTGTTTCCACCTGAAGCACAGGGAAGTGGTGAAACGACGGGGAGCGATCCACAGAGGTAGAAATTCCTTTGCGCTGACTCTGTTGCCTTTTGTCCCCCCCAGCTGGGCCTCAGCAGCATGAAGAAATGTCAATTTGAATCTATAATCAGAAAGGTTTGTAAAATGCATTGTTTCCTAAGTCTTTGGAGCCACTCTAGCTAGCTAGTTAAATATTTATTTGCCCCTGGAACTACAGGTTTGAACCTCTGTGTCAGCTCTGTTTCTCCCCCATCCAGGGTGGATCAGTTAAGTGTTTGTGCTGTTTGTCATCTCTGGGACAGGGAATTTAAAAGTCCCATTCTTAAAGACGCGATGAAGAGGTTTCTGGCTGTGATGAGCAGCTTTGCTTTGATGCTCGGCTGAAGCGCTTTTTCCTGCAGCACCTTCTGTGGTACGATGTGGTGGCTTCTCCCCCTACCCCAAAACATCTGTTCCCCTTGTCTCTAACTAGGATTTTGGAAGTTCCCTTTTGACTTTCTCCTCTTCTGTGAGGAATGAAAAGAGTTGAGTCTTTTGCCTATGCTGAGAGGGAGGCACCACATTGTCCAAAAGTCCCTCAGCATTACCCAGAGGCCGGGGCTGTGCAGGTGCTTGTCTAAACATACCCTGTGCCTCCTCGGTTTGTACCTGACCATGCCACGGCTCCCAAAAGTCTGATCTCATGGCGAAGAGGCAAATCTTCGTGGGCCAGTGACAATACCGGAGTCTGCAAACCTCCATGACG
The DNA here is from genome assembly GCF_003259725.1 of Athene cunicularia. Classification (NCBI taxonomy): domain Eukaryota; kingdom Metazoa; phylum Chordata; class Aves; order Strigiformes; family Strigidae; genus Athene; species Athene cunicularia. Next base: position 1,015,097 of record NW_020799139.1, read on the forward strand.
AAGGGGTGACGAGGTGCACTTGGTCAGCACAAACCCAGTCAGTGTTGTCCTGCAGTGAAAGCGTAATGTAGCAGGAAAAAAAAAAAAAAAAAAAAAAAAACCCATCTGACCCGTCTGGAGTCGCATAACCTGGATACTGTAGTGATAGTTATAAGAAGTGGGAGTGAAGATAAGCTGGAGAGGTTTCTACGTGATTTTCAGGTGTTTTCTAGCATGCATACTTTGATAATGTCAGGACAGCATCTATTCAGGATCTTGTGTAATGAGGATTTGCACAAAATAGTGATTGACAATTTCTGGTCTTGAATGCTTAATGAAAAAAAAAAAAGATATTGCCTTGGCTTCTTTGCCTTCTTCAAGCTGTCTTTTAGACATCAAAAGCTCGTAGAGCAGGAAAAAGAGAAACGTTAAAAACAGTTTAAAAATAGTTTAATTGTATCTTCTAGAAGCCTTTAAAGTTGAGAACTGAAACGGTTTCTGCCCTGTGAATATTTGCAGCTGAGTTAAAAATATGTAAATAAGCTTAGGACTTTGAAGATTAGTTTCCATGACAAATTAAAAAAAAAAAAAAAAATTGTGTGGTATAATGTTAAATAGGTGCCGTGTGTCACTGGGTGTTTTGCATGAGGGCAAACTCAGATAACCTGTCTGCTCCAGTGCCTCCTTGAGAAACAAATGTTGTCTTTTGAATATTTTAAACTTTGTAGTTCTTAAGCACGAAACAGCCCCAGGAAAATACCTTTTTGCAGGAAGCACCAGTGATGAACACTGTGACTTGTGGTGCCGGCACTCACTGTCCAGCTTGCAGAAATCCTTCCCGCACGCGTTCGCCGTGGCGGCTCCGTCCCAGCTGGGTGCTCCCCCCGTTTCAGGGAGGTGGGTGCTGCAGGGTATAAAGTCCTTGCAAGGCATCGGTGTGTCAGTGCTCACTTAGGAACGTGGGGAGGTGTGTGAGAAACAGCCCACGCTTCCCCGCCCCTCCCTCCCCCCCATAAACCTTGATAATTTGGACTGGAATTAGTAAACTTGGTGGTGTTTTGGACTAAATCCTGGAATTTTCAGCCTTGTGTTTTTCTCTTGCCAGTATTTCTAATAAACTGCACCCATGACATCTGTTGCTAGTCTGTGCTCCATCTGTGGCCTCATAAAGAACGTATGACCACGCTTTTAAAACAAGCTTCTCATTTTATATTTAGTCTAATACAAGGTATCATCTGCAAGTGGCTTCTATTGGGCTGTTGGCGTTTCCATCAGTTACTATTTGTGACAGGTTCACAAAATGAGACCTGTTGCCAGAAAAGGGCAAAAAGTTGGTCAGCATAAAAGAAAATTAATTTGAAATACAGTCCTGTGTTTCTTGTTACTGGATGAATCTTGAGGGATGCACCAGAAAAAAACCCCGCAGTGAATGACTGACATGGAAGCAATGAAGATTTTTGAGATTATATTGACCTTGTGATAGAATTATCCATTTAATAGTTCTTCAAAGGATTTATCAGGCTGGAACAAACCTGAGGTTGCTCTTCTGTGCCATCCCATCTACTGCAGCTACTGCTGCTTATTCCGAGAGTGGCATTAACCGCTTTAACCCACTTAATTCTTCAATCCTTCAACACGCGGCAGCGCGGGGCAGAGGGGGATTTTCTTCCTAGCCACAGCTGGGGATTTGATCATCAGAACATCGGTAGCACGCTATGCTGTGGATCCTACATGCTGCTACCTTAGTTGACTAACACTAGAGAACTTTCCGCTGTTGGTCAGCTCACGCACGTGAGCCAGAAATTAAAAAGAACATTTTAGCCTCTCGACATCAGTGTGTTTGGGATCTCCCCAAATAAAGCCCCTCCTGCTTCAACCCTGAATGTTGGATAGAAAGCTTGGGAGATCTGGGGGCAGATGGGGTTGATTCGGTGTGAAGTTCCTTGGCCTGGCCAGCACAGAGCACAGGAGGACTTATCTCTGCCTTCCTTCGCCGAGGGCGCTTGGGCAGGACAGCAGAAGCTGTTCAGATGTGCCCTCAGAGTTTGGTGAGAGGAAGGTGATGTCTTGAGCCACGTCTTGGCAATTCACAGCTGCCACCCAAAGGTTGTATTGTCACCGTGTGGATAAATCCAGGCCTGTTTCCCCCAGCCCTCATCTAAGTTCTTCCTCCTGCTGTCTAAATGGCTGCATCAAAGCCGTACTTGGCTCTGGTGCTTGCTCTTCTAGTGGTGATTTCGGCTTTTTATATCTTTTCTGACTTGAAATTCTGTGGCGTGTTCGGGATTAAGCAGTTGGATTTAATTGGTTCAGCCTCGTTTGAACCGTTAAGGCTGAACGTGGAGGTGCTGAGGGGGCAGGACGCCCCTTCAGACCTTCTCTGGGTTTGCTCAGCCTCCTCTCCAGCTCCTTGCCCAGCGTTAGTCATGGCTTTTGCTCTGAGCTATGCTGCTGCTTGGTTTCTATTTCAAAGCCCAAACCGCTCATTAAAAGTATTGTGAGGCGCTAAGTAATGAGTAATTAAAAAGTAAACCATAAAAACCTCAAGAATAACACTTGTGGGTGCCCTTCTTTTTGGACTTGCTGGGAGAGTCACCGAAGAGCTTGTGTTGGGTGCCAGGGCAGCAGCTTCCTCCAGGGAAGCTGGTGAGAGGTTGATAGACAGATAGGAAGCAAATCCTGATGACGCTGAAGGGTTTTGTAAAAATGTTACTGGACATGCGTTATTCGCAGCGTTATTGTGGGAAAACTAGTTTCTTAAGCTAAGAAACTAGAATCTTCTGGCTGAAACTGTCTGCCCCAGACTGCGAAGCTCTTGCTGAAGTCTCGGTACTTCTGGGCTTCAGAAATAATGTTGGAGACACCAAAACTCCCCTGGGAGCCTTGTAGTGCTGGACCGAGAGAAGAGGAAAACTCATTTTTCTCTTTTTGAAGATGAGGACTAATGAATTGTGAGGGTGAATGCTAACCTTCAAAAATATTTATTAAAATTTGGAATTTACACAGGAAAGTGGAGATGAGACAAATGTCAGCGTTTCATGGATGCCTCTTTGAAAAGAAAGTTGCCAGACCAAGCAGGATGAAGTTCATTGCTCGTAAGCCTTTCATGATCATACAACTTCAGCTTGTCCTGTGGTACTCAGTTGCCTTTTATCTTTTCTCTTCACAGTTTGTCCACCTGCCTGCAAGTCCCAGGGCTGCACCTCTGACGGTCAGTGCTGTCACAGCGAATGTCTTGGGGACTGCACGGAGCCAAACAACCCTGAAAAGTGCGTGGCTTGCCGCAACTTCTACCTTGATGGCAAATGTGTGGACACCTGCCCCCCCGGTTATTATCGCTTTGAGGGGTGGCGTTGTGTGACCTTCAGCTTCTGCCAGGAACTGCACAACAAATGCAAAAATGCCAGGGAGTCGGGGTGTCACGTTATCCACAATAACGAATGTGTTCATGAATGCCCGTCAGGGTACATCATGAATTCCAGCAAGTAAGTACTGGTGTCTGCAGGTAAAGAAACCATTTTGTAGCTTTTGTACTGTGCGTTTCTCTCGTGTGGACGGAGGGTTTGTGTTCTGTGGCAAGACCAAGAAAAGTTTTCGGCACTGGAGAGTCTGTGATAATTACCTGGTCTACTTTAATATGATTTGCAAACTAACACCTTGCTATTTCAAGATGCTAAAAGCAGACGGGTCTACCTACCATGTGCCAGTAGTTTATTCTTCCCTTGGCTTCTCTTGTTTTCTCTCAAGTTTGGAAAAAGTGGGAAAGGGAGAATGAGAGGGAGGACAAGGAAGAGGAGTATCCTCAAGTTGGAAGGATCTTTCTGTAATCGAGTGGGACGAGGGAGATGGGCAGTGGCGAGGCTTTACCAGCCCTACTTCCCTTCCCCTCCAAAGCAGAGCTCAGACTAGAAAGCCTTGCTGTTAAGCAGAACAGGGAAAAGTCGTGTCTAATGAAAAGAGCACAGCGTATTTTGAGTGGATCATTCTCAGAATATCCGTCCCTCATCCCTGTAATTGCCTGCGTTGAGCAGGTTCAAGCTGTGCCAGACGTAAATGGACGATGTAACAAACAAGTGTAGCATGAATCAAAGCAGGGAACAGCCATTCTGTCTATTCCCAGGGTTTTTTCACAAAGGAATTAATTTATGTTGCTGAGCTGTTTATCACTGAAAACTTTGTTGTTTGTCCTACGTTATATATTGTGATGAGTCAGATTTCCCATGAATATTGGTAGCTTTCTGCTCGCATGTATTTGCTCCTGCCACAATAATTTCGGGGAATTCACTCTTAACAGGATTTTTTTTATTCCGTTTCCTGTTTTGCTTTTCTAAAGAATAAACTAGCAGCCCCCAAAGCAGATATGCTGCTTGTGTAATAGCAGCCATCGCCTCTCTCCTATGCTTGTTCCAGACTGCTGTCAGTAGGACCTCGCAGCACTAGTCCTTCCTTTTCCTAGAGCATTTATTTCTCTGAACCAGTTGGGAACACATTCTTGTGGTGTTATGACCAGGGCAAGCAATCATCTTGCTGCCGTTTAAGAAGTATTTCCCCAGAGCACAAAGCATGTGCTTGCTCGCCTTTTTTTAAAGCAACTTTCTGTACGGTCCTTAATCAGAGGATTCTCAGATGAACAGCCAGCTCTATGCTCATCAGTTACATGGTTGGTTAACAATCTTGGGATGGAGACTGAGCCTGAGTTTCTTGGTCTTGAAACCCCTCGTGTGTGTAGCCCTGAGCAGCATCGTGGTGGATGGGCTATTCAAAAAATAGTCACAATCACTTGATTTTGGTTTCTGTTATTTAGGGAGGGACAGAGTGATTAGCATTCAAAACGTGGAAATGACAAATTAAAGAGCTATCAGCAGTTGTCTGGAGTTCCTAAGAGCCATGTGCTGCGCAGTGCGAGTGAATCCCGTGACACATTGTCAGGACACTGTCGCTTTGAACTGATTAGTCTGCTTTTGACGCCCCCAGATGACATTCTGCAAAAGCCTCACATCTGCATTCCTGACTCCCTTGTTTTTCAGCTTGCACTGTACCCCCTGCGCAGGGCCCTGCCCGAAGGTTTGCGACTACGGGAAGGAGAAGACGATCGATTCGGTGACGTCGGCGCAGGAGCTCCGGGGCTGCACAGTGGTTAATGGAAGCTTAGTTATAAATATCCGTGGAGGAAGTAAGTTCTGAGTAAGGGGGTAGAGAGCCCTGGATGTTAGCTCGGTGAATATGACACCACCCGTGAGCTGGGGCATTTCTCTTTTGCTTTGACAACTCTGAATCTTAGAGTGATGCAGATAAAGGACCACAAAGCAAAGGCTCTTGTGATGTTCATTGGGGGTTTTTGCTAACTGTTTTTTGTTAGGTCTCATGAATTAACGTAAAAGAGTTCTATTTAATAGGTTGGGGTTCCAATATCAGTGTTTTTCTCTGTGATATCAGAAAACTAAACCCAATGCTTTCCTCTCCACAGATAATATAGCAGCGGAACTAGAAGCGAATCTTGGCTTGATAGAAGAAATCTCAGGTTACCTAAAAATTCGTCGGTCCTACGCCTTGGTTTCTCTTTCCTTTTTTCGTAAACTACATCTGATCAGAGGAGAAACCCTAGAAGCTGGGTGAGTTCTTTCAAAAGATACTTTATTTTAATGCTGTCAAGTGTAAGGAGTGCCAGTGCTATCAGGGTGATTCATATTGGTAAATAATTCCCATTTTTAAACCTTCCTCTGCCCATGGCTTGTGGCCTACCAGGGAAGATAGTTGCATTCATTTTTCTTTGTTGTCTGGATTAGTGCATGAGGAAAAAAGAGTTTTTAGTGGATCCCCTTCCAATCCACATTTTCATCTCTGCTTTCAGGAATTATTCCTTTTATGCCTTGGATAATCAGAATCTTCGCCAACTCTGGGACTGGAGTAAGCACAACCTCACTATTGCACGAGGCAAACTCTTCTTCCATTATAATCCCAAACTGTGTTTGTCAGAAATCCACAAGATGGAGGAGATCTCTGGGACTAAGGGACGTCAGGAAAGGAACGACATAGCCCTGAAGACGAACGGCGATCAAGCCTCATGTAAGAAAGTCTCAGGATGCAGCAAGGCTTACAGTTTCCCTTTCCCTCTGCCTTGCCAACCTCATACTCATTTCTCTCAGCCTAAGCCTATGATCTTTTTCCAGGGACTGTCCTTGTCCTTTTGGTAAAGCCACACACACGTGACTTGCCACTTGCTTGTGTGCTGTGGCCACACTGTCAATATGTCATGAGTAAAAGTACTTATGGGTTCAACGTCTGGCCAGGAGCCTACTTTGCCAACTTTGATCTTCAGAAGTTTGCTCTTTGTGTGCTCAGCTGTGAGTTTTTCCAGGTTGAGTGTACTGTTGTGTCTTCTTGAAGAGTTTAGCACAACGTAACCTCAGTCCAGACTGGCACTTTGTGTTACTGCTGAGTACCTGATTAATAGTCATAATCTTCTTTTCCCATGTCATGAGGCGACAGCATGCACACAGAGTAAACACGGTAGAGAAACAGGATTTCCACCCATCTCTAGAGCCACGTGAGGGGATTGCTGTGACAACAGTCAGAGAAATTTTTCCAACTATTTTTGTTATGCTTCTCAGAGGGTTTTAAGCTAACAGCTTTCTCCAGGAACAATGATAAGATGATGCCTGTGTCAGCACGGCTGAGGAGCAAACACCCAGTGTTGCTTTATGCTCTAACCGAAGTCATCTCCTGAAGTTGTAGTTTTGCGGACACTTATTTTGGCAGCAGTACTGCCATAAGCACAGCCCTTGGGCAACCCCCAACCCTGCTGGGTGTTCCCATCCTGTGCCACACGCAGTCCCCATTCCCTGTTGATGCTGGTAAAACTCTTCACAGGGCTGCGTGATGAGCCAGACTGGTGAATGTGGGGTAGAAAACAGCAAGCCGTTTCTCCTTTGTTGTTCTTGGGTTGTGTCATCTCTCTGCTCTGATTTATTGTCTAGCCTCACAAAGTTTTATGTGCACACAGGAACAGGAGCACACACAGGTTGACACATCAGGCACTTAAGCAGGTTTTTGCCACCAAAACTCCCAGCATTCATTAAACTGTGATTTCAGTCCCTTGCATTTCAGTTCCTTGCTCTTTTCACAGCTTGCAGTGCAGGTTAGATCATCCCACGGCTGCAACTGCATTTGGTGACAGCACTGCTTCAACAGTCCCTTCCCCAGTTGTGCCCTTGTTACGCTGATGTAGCTATTTGTGAACAGACTCTAAAAATGAAGATCTTTCAGCTGAATCAGTTTCCTGATCTGGTTTGCCACATATCAACACATGCAGCCGTGCCAGCACAGTGGGGAGACAGGAATGTAATGACTGCCTACCTAAAAACTGGCAGTACCAGTGAAAAAAACCTACATAGAGCCATACCCTCAGGGATATCACAGCTCTACCTGCGCAGAGTGAAGGAGGGACCAGGAATTAGCTGCCTATACAGGTCATCTCCCATGAGATACTAACAAGCTCTTCCCACATTTGGGGATGAGACTGGATTTGGGGCTCAAACCCAGCTCTGTCATGTGGTTGTGTGCGGCTCCCAGACTGGCTGGGTGTTTTGTTTAAAGGCAGCTGGAGGAAACGGGTTGCATTTCTCTTTGTCAGCTTTAACTCCGCTCTGCTGAGCTGTTCTCTGCACACACATCCCCCTCCCCACCTCAAACCACAGGTTGCCAGTGTTTTTGGCTTTTTGTTTGTTTTTAAGTTGCAAGTCTAATTTTCACATTGGCAGCATCCTGTTTACCAAAAAGAAAAAAAAAAAAAAAAAGCAGCTTTATTTGTTCTGGATGTGGTGCCAGTGAAATGAATGTTCTTCCTCCCTTGTGCAGCTACTGCAGGAATGGCAAATCCAATCAGAGCTACACAGTTTGTCCTTCTTGGGCTGCTCGGACATACCGTATTGTATCGTGTCCCTTGGGCCTCAAAACTCCACCCTCCTGCAACTGTTTGTTGTCCTTCCCCCCTGTCTGCAAAGGGACCACGCTACTCCCAGGCAAGGCTGGGAATTTATGCGCTTAGTTTTTGTAGCCTTTGCCTTCTGTGCAAGCTATACGACTGGGTTCATCTGTGTAGATCATCATGAGGTTTAAAATACGTTGCCTTTAGATTTCCCACTTAATAGAATTCAGTTCAGCTCTGCTACGGGGTCATTTTCATAAAATCATAGAGAAATTTAAGCTGGGAGGTACCTTAGGAGATCATCTCACCAACCCTTGGCTTAAGGCAGGAATAGCATTGAAGAGGGTTTTAATGAGCAGCTCTTCTCACTGCCAGCATTTTCATATTTACCTATGGAGAAAGTAAACTTCTAAAACAATTTAAAACATCTATTTTTTAGCATTAACAAAATTAACGTCACTTCTCTTTTGTTACAGGCGAAAATGAATTGCTGAAATTTTCTTCCATTAGAACATCTCATGACAAGATCCTGTTGAAGTGGGAGCCGTACTGGCCTCCCGATTTCCGTGATCTCCTGGGATTTATGCTTTTTTACAAAGAAGCGTAAGTGATCCGCCGTTAGGTTACAGAATAATAGCCATGCTGGGCTTCCACAAATGGCAGTTGGCACTGAAGAGTAGATATTAAACCTGCTCTAGGCATAACAATTTAGTCTCTGTGATTGGCTGGCTCCTAAACTTAAGTTTCTGGTGAAACCCTTACATAAAAGTGTTCATTAAGATCTCTGACTTAACCTGAGTTGTGTACAGTCAAAATTCCTCATTTAAGAGCAGTCCAAACATGAGTTGTTCCAGATACTCCAAACGTACATACTCCAACCATGGAGTTCATCATCTCCCCCCTCTATCCATGGGGTGTTGAGGTTTTTATTCCCTTTGAGGTGGGGAATGTTCTTTTAGGATCAAGGTTACCAAGCTGAGTTTTATAAAATTATGAATTATAAAATTATAAATGATAAAATTATAAATTTTTTAAAGCTGAAAATAATGAGCTTGGATTTAGTTGTTGGGATCATCTGTGGAACAGTAAATGATCTGTGATGCTGTTTATGTAGACCGGGTTGCAAAGCTCCTGTGCTTCATTTTCAGAATAAATACAACGGGATAGTTAAACTTTCTGCAAAGGGTAAAGTTTATAACTTTCAGTGATGTCTTTAGAAGTGTTGTTTTTCAAAGCTTGAATTAGGATTTTGTTAATTTGAGGCTTTTCTACTTTTTCTAAAGTCCATACCAAAATGTGACGGAGTTTGATGGCCAAGACGCTTGTGGGTCAAATAGTTGGACAGTTGTGGATGTTGACCCACCCCCACGGTCCAATGAGCCCAAAGCCCAGGCCCAGCCAGGCTGGCTTCTGAGGGGCTTGAAGCCATGGACGCAGTATGCTGTGTTTGTTAAAACTCTGGTCACCTTCTCAGATGAACGAAGAACATACGGAGCAAAAAGTGAAATCATCTACGTCCAGACCAACGCTACTGGTCAGTATCATTTAATTAATGGTGCCTTGCAAGTGAAAAAGAAAACCAGACCTAAAATAGTCTTCTGCTTGGTAGTTGTGATAGTCCCATATCCATGAAACTTTGCGCTGCTGTTGCAGGTATTTTAGGAATACTTTAGGAAGGTATTCCTAAACAAATGGAAGAATCCATACTTCCCTGCACGGGGAGGTGGTGCCAACACGTGCTGCTTCCCTCAGGCTCGTGTGGCCTGTGTGCAGGGAGAGCTTGTGTGCACCCTGGTGTGTCCAGCCCCCGGGTCGCTGGGTGTCAGTGGAAATGGAAACCTGCCTGTGTTTCTCCCTCATTCTGTAAAGCTCTCGCAGAGCAGTGGCAGTGACCTCTGTCTCCTTTCCCCCCCCACCGCAGTTCCATCTGTCCCGTTGGATCCGATATCTGTTTCCAACTCTTCATCCCAAATCATTCTGAAGTGGAAGCCACCCTCAGAGCCCAACGGAAACATCACGCACTACCTGGTGTTCTGGCAGCAGCAGGCAGAAGATAGTGAGCTTTATGAACTTGATTACTGCTTAAAAGGTGAGTTCTCCCCCCGTGCCACTCTTTCAAGCTTTCTCAGAATTGTCTTGAGATTTTTCACCCACTTTGGGGGTGCTCTGGATGCCTAATTTTGCTGGTTTTAAGACTGTTGTTCAAGAAACAGCTGTGTTCTCCCACTGTTCAGTTACATGCTACTGCCAAGTTATGTGCAAAAGCTGTCCAAAAACATATTTTTACAAAGTAATCAGATATTTTTTCCTTTGGAGATCTCCCTTCTACACTTACTCCTTTTAAACTGAGTAACAAGTTTAGTAACAGCCGTGGACATAGTAAGGGAAAATATCTGTGCTTCTAGAGATCAGTGGCCAAGTTAATTTTTGAAGACATGAAGAAATTCCCATTTGTTTTGGAATTCTTTTAGAACAGAATTTCACTGAGGACTCCCAAAATCTCACCTGCTGCCTTGTGTTACCTAAACTGAGATGAACAGCAGCATCTGAGCTCCCTTTCAAAACCGGCACAGTTCTGAATCAAAGGCCTGTCATAAAAGAGGGGAAAGCTGCTCGACCCTGGATGTGAAAGCTCAGGATGCCCAAATGTGCTGTGAATCTTGTGTACACTAGTTTTGGGTCTTTGCAGGATCAAACATCTGCTTCTGCCATGTCAAGCAGGAGTGATACTAAAATTGTTTTGTCCGCAGGATTAAAACTGCCCTCAAGGACCTGGTCTCCTCCTTTTGAATCCGAAGACCCTCAGAAGTATAATCAAAGTGAAAGTGAGGATGTCAGCGGAGAATGTTGTTCCTGTCCTAAAACAGACTCTCAGATACAAAAGGAGCTGGAGGAGTCTGCTTTCCGCAAGACATTTGAGAACTATCTTCACAATGAGGTTTTTGTCCCCAGGTACGAATATCGAACAGTATTGTCCAGGTGATCGGGGGTAGGGGAATGTAATCGATGATTGAACAAAAATTCTGGGCTGGATGTGGTGATATTGCCGGTCTGCTGCCGGTCTTATTGCCGGTCTTATTGCCGGTCTGGGCTGCCATGAGACTCTCTAGTCCAGCTGAATGTCGGTGTGGGAGCCTGGTGGGAGCTGAGCACCTACACCTGACTTACTACAGATTTGGAAGATCCTGCTCTTATTTCCTGCCTCTGGATTCTCCTCAGCTCGAGAATGAAGTGAGAATCCTTAACAAATAGCTAAATGCCTGCAGCTCATTTAAACTTGGGTGATGCCAAAACCAGCTCTTTTTTTTCTCTCCTCAAATTTTGTGGTCTAGCTTTTCATCCAGTTGAAAAGAAAGGGAAAGGGAAGTTTACCATGCCACAGCCTTGTCCTTTAGCGCGGTTATTTGCGGTCTTCCTTACACTTAGTCTGGGAAATACCTCCAATACCATGAGGAATGCAACTGCTGTGGGTGGTGAATGTCCTGTTTTGAATGGCACACACAGTGTCACATTAAGTGGTGTTGAATGTCTTCACACTTCATATGCAATTTACAGAGGAAGCTCTGGGAATCAGGTTAGAGTCTGTAATGATTTACCCTCTTCATGTCAGGTGTTTTGTGCTCTAAATTTATTCTCTGCTTACCGCCCTTAGCTAATAAACATTTCTTTTCAGCTGCTTGACAAAAGCTATGTTACTGCACTGAACATTTTTTATTACTGAGACACTGGACAGTCTCTCTTCTCCGTGAGCCTGGTTTGATGCCTGCAGTTGTCACCTGGAAGCTTGTGCAGAGTCACTCCTTTTGCTTTTTCTTTGCTGTTAGTGCTGATCAGAACAGGTTTCAGTCTGCAAGATGATGCCAGGACACCACATATTCAAAAGCAGAGGAGAACCAAGCCATGTACAAAAGCCAAACTCCTCTTGATGTAGGCAGACAATTCTGACAATCTGATTTCTTTCTTTTTCTTTTCTTTTTTTTTTTCTTTCAATTTTGTTGTGCAGCCAGCCCAGGATGCTTCTCAGGCCAGTTTCTGGGGTATGTATTTTAGGAAGAAACCAATCACCAAGATGTGCCACCTTGTCAGCCTGCTAAGGAAAAAAATCTCCACTTCCCCTAGGCTAACTAATCCTTTTAATACAAGCCCCTTCTGCTGTTATAAGTCAGCAGTAAAGATACCTTCCTGCTGGCATGTGTCCTGCTTGTCTTTTCTGACAGGCTCCAGGCTGTGGCAACATAAATTAGAATTAGTTTCCCTGTGAATACTGTGCCTGTTGCCTGCTCGTAGGGCAGCCTGTCCAGAGCCTGGCAACTGAATGTGAAGTGTGTTTTACTTCAGGTGCTTTTTGCGTGGCTCCTGGTACTTTCTTGACCTCTCTCCAGGCCCTGTGAGGACTCCCCTCGAGATAAGAAACCTTCTGCCAGTCACGGGGAGGAATCCCACAGATGAGGCTGGCCCGGAATATGAGATGGCAGGGGTGCAGAAGACAGAGCTGTTGGGAAGTTACTCCCCTGATGTCTTGTCTCCTTGTTTTCCATGTGCAGTTTTTCTCCTCCTGCCCTGTTCCCAGCTGTCGGATCCCTGGGCAGTGTCTGGTCTGTACGAGGCTCTGCTGCGGATCTGCCTTAGTCCAGGCCCTGATCTCAGCTGACTTGCTGGGAAACCCCTCTGGAAATCACAGAAGCTGTTCCTTCCTCATGTGCACTGTTGATTAGCTGCTCTAGGAGATACTGTCTCAAGTCTTGTGGGTTCATTTGCTCTGGCACTGGCAAGGCAAACGAGAAGTTTCTAAATGCTTCTTGCCATACCCACCTTCCCAGTCAGAGCTAGCAGGTATCTTTACACCACGTGCTTTGTAACCTCCCTTTGTAGCTGAACAAAGTGGCCATCAGAAGCTGATGCTTTGTTTCTTCTTTCCTGTGTTATTTGCTCTTATATTGGAATGAGTTTTGCACAGATTGGAGCAAACAGGTGATTGCACGCTGGAACAGGTTGCCCAGGGAGGTTGCAGAGTCTCCATCCTTGGGGTGCTCAGAACCTGACTGGACGTGGTCCTGAGCAGCCTGCTCTAGCTGCCTCTGCTTTCTGCAGGGGGGTGGATTAGACAATCTCCAGAGGTGCCTTCCAGCCTCAACCGCTCCATCATTCTGTGGAAAGCGTGGAAAGATTTTCAAAAGTAATAAAAGTCCTGAGAGGCAGAGGGGAACTAAATGGCTGCTATTCAGGATGTAATATCATGTATACTCTCCACTATCACTACTGCAGAAGAAGCAGTCTCACTCTTCTCTCTGTGTCTATCCTCTCTATTTCTGTGTCACACACACTCGTGCCATGACAAATATTAGTGGGTTACAGAGTGAACAAGATCTGGGAAACAGCTCACGTGAAAAGTAATAATTTTTTTTTTTTTTCTGGGTTTCCCACTTGAATCCAATTAATTGTACAGACAAAATACATAAATGCTTTTGCCAGCACAAGGGGGAAGACAAACCAGCTGTTCCTCTGCTAGTTTCAGGTGTGTGGAAAAAACTTGGCTTCAGCTAGCTAATGCATTTTTAAAGTCCCCCGACATGGGCTGTATTGCATGTGATAAGTTGTCACTTCCCTCCTTCTGTGAACCGAGAGCCACCACACCCTGACAGTCCCTGACAGCAGGAGCAGAAGGAGCCTGAATCTGAGTATTTCACAGGGAAGGTCATTGGAGCTACTTGAAATGGCCATAACGAGAATTCCACTAGAACGACTATGGGAAAACACCAGATGTTTGAAAACACAGCGAATTTGGCAAGAAAATTGCTGCAAATCCGGGATAATAAATATGAGAAGATTGGGGTTTACAGCTTCGAATGTTTTTCTTGCTTTCTATTACTTAAGTAGAAAGAAGTTATTCTTGCATTTTACTCTGTGTTGCATCAGTGGTCAAATTACTGTTTTACTTGTGAAAAACAAAATTCCCTTAAACAGGAGGAACAGCTGAATCCACAGTTTGTAAACAGTAGCATGTAGCTTTACTTTTAAGTCCAAACAAGGTTCTGGTTGACCATGAAGAATCCTTCCAAAGGAGGGAGGTGGCTTGACCCAGACCCGGGTCTCTAAACTCTGCCCCATTGTTAGGGGACACCGTTCAGAACAATGCACAGAGATAACAGCAGCTCCAAAATGAGTTAATTAGTAATTAGAGAAGACTAAAAACTGGAATGTGCTTTGCTGAAACCTGCCGTTTGGCATCCCGTTTTTTCATCAGGTGGATGAATATTCTTAACGTTGTTGTGTACAACCTGATGTTTAGTTTCAGGAAATTTTAAAATCATCTTTCCGGCTGGTTGCATTTGCCATTGGAGGAGAAATAACACCAGACAAAAGAGCTGATCTGCACGATCCCCCGTTGTAGTTGGCCAATAATTTGCCTGGTAGGCAGAGGGTGGCAGTGGAAAGTTCAGTTCAGCAGCAAAGATTTGCTTCAACAGCTTGTTACATTTTTAGCGACTGGAGACGCCTCTCAAGTGTGAGTTCAGTTCAGGGCACTCTTTGTACCCTTTAATAGCTGCACACACATGCACACACACACAAAAAAAAAAAAAGACCATCATCCCCTTAAAATACATGGTCCGGTTTTCAAATGGCATTAATTCCTTTTGTGTAACTAAATACTGTTACTGATTCACCACACTGGTTAGTTCCCAACTTGGAATTCCTTGTGGCAAATGTGTGGCAAGATATCAAGTGTTAGAATGAGGAGTCTTGTGTTGGTTCTTTTTCCTTTTTTTTTTTTTTTTTTCCCCCCAAGAAAATGAAATTTATGAACAGCTCTTAATTCTGTTGAATTTATTCTGTTAATTTACTGACAAAATCTGACATTAAAGTTGGCTCGTAGCACTCAACTTGCAAACAGGGGAGTTGACAGGATCACACTGCCAGTTCTGTTTTCACAACTGCAAAAAAAATTGATTTTCAGACTGAAGTGCAATAATTTGAGAGGCGAGATTTGGTTAACAAAACTCCACAGCTAATCTGTCATCTGAATCTGTGAGTTTTAAATGCGTCCGTTGGAAAGAACGTAATGGATTTGGTCTCTCAGAAAAATGATCTCTTCATCTCGATTGGGGTTCGGAGTGGCAGATCTCTCCCAGCGAGCTGTGAAACTGGTCTTAGGCTTTAGAAATGCAAGTTTATGACACTTGGAATATGTGGCACGCCTAAGGTCATCAGGCCTGGGCGCTGTGGTGTGACCTCATTCGCTCGAAGCTCGAATGTGGAGGAGATGAACTCCAAAGCATTGCAACACTGTACAAGGCATCCGTGAGGCAACCTAGGAAAGTTGTATTCAGCTGAGAGCATCTAGAAGAGCTTGAATTCTCAAGCAAACACTTTAGACTTGGATATTTTTAATTTTTTAAATTTTTTTTTTCCCCGCATGAAGTTGTGCACAGAGAGAGTCTCAGGGATACCGATTTTTTTAAAGCTATGTGCATTACAGGGGGTAAAACAGATTGCTTGGGGTTTTTTAAATTAAAAAAAAAAAAGTCCTGAATTTCTTGAACTTCTTTGTTACATTGCAAATGTGAGGCTTGAATTTGAGTTTTCAGAGGCACTCTGAACCCTCCCATTTTAACTCTTCCTTTTCAGGTGAACGTGTTTACACTGACTATAACAAATAACACTGCAACCCGTGTTGTTTATTAGGCCATCAAGAAAACGAAGAGACCTTGGCTCTGTGGCAAATGCCACTGTGGTGATACCCACCATCGCATCCTCTCCAAACAATTCTGCAGCAGCGTCTGAGAACGCAGAGGAACAGAAGCCTTTTGAAAAAGTTAAGTCTAAGGAGTCTTTGGTTATCTCCGGCCTGCGGCATTTCACCGGGTATCGCATTGAGCTCCACGCCTGTAACCATGACGCTCAGGAGTCCCGATGCAGTGTGGCAGCTTATGTCAGTGCCAGGACCATGCCAGAAGGTAATTATCTTCCTGAGCTTTGCTTTGGGTTGAGGACTGTTTTTCAAAATCCTGCTTTTCCTGTGGGAGCCAGCTGCAGTACAGAAACATGGTGTAGGACTGGTGCTATCTTTGTGTCCTGATAGGAAAGGATGACGGATGAAGTATTGGCAGTTTTGAATTTTGCCCAAGACATGAAATAAAACGTATTATTATTCATAAACTTGGTTCTAGCTAAGGCTGATGACATCGTCGGTCCAGTTACCCATGAACTGGTTGAAAAAAACACTGTGCATTTGAAGTGGCAAGAACCAAAGGAGCCAAATGGTCTTATTGTGCTGTATGAAGTGAATTACGGACGTCTCGGGGAGACAGAGGTGAGAATTTCTCCTTGTCCCTTAACGTGGCACATTTGGAGAAGTAGCTCCACCTGGGAGTCTGGGACTGTTCAGTCTTTAGTAGTCCTCGTGCAGATGGTGTTCTGTCCTCTTTGGTTTCCTTGTGCATGAACCAACGTCACCAAAAAAACTGGGACGACATCGAGAAATAAAAATCTGCCTCTAAGCTGCCTGTTTACCAGATAAGCTTATCTAATTTATCAGCTTTCTGCAGGTTTGGGGTTTTTTTTTTAGGAATTCTATTTCACAGAACGATGGAAACCATACGTCTAAATATAAGTTGCTCAGAGAAATTAAGAAAGCATTAAGCAGGCAGAAAGCTTGTGGGTGCAGAATGCCCGTGCCGTGGGGGTAGGAGGGTTTGCCAACGCCGGTCAGATTTCAGGGCTGAGCTCTAGTACAGCAAATGGCACATGCTCTCTGTAATCTGAACTGCTAAACTGTAAAATGAAAATCCAGGACAAAGCACTATATTGGAAAAGACCTGAGCGTGTGAAAGACCTATTTGTGTACGTTCGCCAGACGAGGAGGCGAGGTAGAAATCCTGGTGTGCCGTTACAGAGCTCTGGGTCCCTGCAGAGGCAGTGTAAGGCAGCTTTCCTCTTCCCCCCTCCTGCAGGAAGCACACTACTGCGTTTCCCGTAAGCATTTTGCCAGCGAGCAGGGCTGTAAACTCCGTGGACTGCAGCCTGGAAACTACAGTGTCCGTATACGAGCTACGTCACTGGCTGGAAATGGCTCATGGACAGAACCTACCTATTTTTACGTGGCTGATTATTGTGAGTTCATTTTATTGTTAACATTCGTTCCCAGGTTATTTTTTGCAGGATGGGGGTTTA
Source organism: Athene cunicularia (assembly GCF_003259725.1). Lineage (NCBI taxonomy): Eukaryota > Metazoa > Chordata > Aves > Strigiformes > Strigidae > Athene > Athene cunicularia. The sequence continues at coordinate 1,032,174 of NW_020799139.1, forward strand.
GCAAGCAGTGCCCAGAGAACCGTTGGGAGCCATAAAATACTTTCCAAAAAACCTGAAATTATTTAGAAATGCGTGGCTTTGCTTCATGAGTTCTCATTCTGTGCAGCCTCACATTCTGTGTCTGAAATAGCTTCTAGTTTCATGTTTGTTCCAGTTTATTCAAGGGGGAGATTTTATTGAGGAAGGTGTGGATTTTGGACCTGTATAATATCTCCAGTTCTCTCTTCTCTCTCTTAGTGAACGCTCAGCCTAATATTGCTGTTATAATTGTTCCGATTATTTTTGCCATAATAATTGCTGGAATTATTGGAGCTGCTTATGTTCTTGTGAAGAAGAGGTGAGTGCAATTTTATGTTGTTTTCACCAGAACAAGCAAAACTTACATCCAAAGTTTTTGTTTATTTGTTAGGAGTAAGCCTGTGTTTATTTTCTAATTTAGATAATGATTGCAACATTAATTTAGTTTAGGTTTGTCCCTCTGGAAACTGGGACAGTTTGTATTTGCTGCGTGCTGGGGGAATTAATCAAACTGCCTTCAGTTCTAATGTGTCAGAGCCTGTAAATGTGCTGAAGAATTTGTGTCTCTCTCTTCCAGACAAACCGAAGGACCAACTGGACCCCTCTACGCATCCTCTAACCCTGAATATCTCAGCGCCAGTGATGGTGAGAGCAGTGAGGGCTTTCTTCCCTGACTTATTTCTTGTGTAGTCATTCAGACAGCGCAGCAGTTTGGGATTGGCATCGTCTTTATGGAGTTTTCTAGTGTTTTTTTTTATTTTTAATTCATCCCCATGGCATCCTGTGGCAGCACTAAACAAGGCTGCTACAGAAATGTCTTTCGAAAGACACTTGCTCAATTCAGAAATGTTTCCCTCTGCTCAACAGTCTATGTCCCCGACGAATGGGAGGTTCCACGAGACAAGATCACCCTCCTCCGTGAGCTGGGACAGGGCTCCTTCGGCATGGTGTACGAAGGGATTGCCAAGGACATAGTGAAGGGGGAGCCAGAGACTCGAGTAGCTGTGAAAACTGTGAACGAATCAGCCAGCCTCCGTGAGCGCATCGAGTTCTTAAACGAAGCTTCTGTGATGAAAGGGTTCAGCTGCCATCATGTGGTAAGCATCGCTGGGCGCCCCGCGTGATTAGCAAGTCCCATCACAGAACTAAGAGTTCTTTAGCGCTTTCGGATCTGGATGTTCAGCTTGCAAAAGGAGCTCGTCTGCAGAGGCAGTTGATCAAAAAGAGCTGGGATCTTCCGATGGCATATTTCATAAAATGCACCTGCATCGTTTCACCTTTGCTCTTTCAAAACTCAGCGTGACGGAGGCTTTGCGGTGCTGCTCTGAGCACCTTGCTGCAACCCCCTCTTTTCACAGCTGGGCTCTGCCCAGTGTGTTCGGACACAACCTTGAGGGAATTTCTCACTTATTTTCCAGGTTCGCCTCCTCGGGGTGGTCTCAAAAGGACAACCTACTCTGGTGGTCATGGAGTTAATGGCACATGGAGATTTGAAAAGTTACCTTCGCTCTTTGAGACCTGATGCTGAGGTAAAGACAGGGCAGAGGGAGTCTGTTGTGCAACAGAGTAACTTGATTGGGTTTTTAATACTTCTTTATTCATTTCTTGTAGAATAACCCTGGTCGTCCACCACCAACACTGAGAGAAATGATCCAGATGGCTGCGGAGATCGCTGATGGCATGGCCTATCTGAATGCCAAAAAATTTGTTCACAGAGATCTTGCGGCTCGTAACTGTATGGTTGCAGAAGACTTCACTGTAAAAATTGGAGGTACGTAGTGTGGGATCAGAAGATAATTCTGTGGGTCGTATTTGTTGTAAAGGCAAATATATGAAGCCCAAGACCAATGTGGCCAACGCAGGTGATTTTCATTTTTTTTCACTTTTGGAAATGCCCTAACAAGGAGACGTTGGTGGTGGAGAAGGAGCAAAAAAATCTTTTTCTTCCCTGTGAAAAAACTGTATGGACTTTAGTAAGAAGATCATCTCCTTTAGAGCCAGAGCAGCTTTTCTCATCTTCTCTATTCTCAAACCTCTATCTACAAAGTTATTGTCTTTCCAGCCTGAGGGTTATCTCACTGTTCTTTGCTTTCATGAGAGTTATGACAAAGAAAGTGTTCAGTACAACAAACCAAAAGTTCATAATCCTATCAGTAGGTCGGGTGCCTTTTAAAAGTCAGTTATCTTCCACAAGAACCAGTTTTTAACCCAAACCCTTTTAGAAATAAGTAAATATAACATTTAAAAATAAACCCAAACCCCACAGCGCGGTGGTTTTTCAGACCTCTTTGGACTTAAAGCCAAGGCAGTGGGGTTTCAGGGGAAAGAGAGCTCTGTTTTACTTAAAGGGAATGAATAGAAATAATGTTTAGAATAGAAGCTGTCACTAAAAATTTTTACTCTGGAGTCTCTATCACGGCTCCGTAGAAAGAAAACACAGGCAAAAGGCAGATGTTTTGAATGTTAATCACAAGGTGACGGATGACTGCAGGCTGGGCCACAGGAGGCATGCTGGGTGTATGAAAACAGCCTGGCGTCGAAGGAAGGAAACATTCGTCTGGAGTTGTTGCACGGTAAAAGTAACGTGGAGGGAGAGACATTTAACACATCCCAATTGCTTTTCTCAGACTTCGGCATGACCAGAGATATCTATGAGACGGATTATTACCGTAAAGGAGGCAAGGGCCTGCTGCCTGTGAGGTGGATGGCACCCGAGTCATTAAAGGATGGTGTTTTTACTGCTTATTCCGACGTGTGGTGAGTTGTATTCTGTAATCCCGGGTGGATCCCAGCTCAGGAGCTCACTATTTTAACACACATAGTTTAAATTGTGAGTCGCTTACAGAGAAAACAAACCCATTGTTTTGAAGCCCTCTTCTTAAAAATACAGCCGTGTTCTTTGAATGTATTTTCCACAATAGGTCTATCGCTTGTAGATCTCCGGGCTGTCTTGGGTTTCTTTCTCACTTGGGAGTCTTCTCTCTTTCTTAGGTCATTTGGTGTTGTCCTCTGGGAAATCAGCAGTTTAGCAGAGCAGCCGTACCAGGGACTCTCCAACGAGCAGGTGCTAAAGTTTGTCATGGATGGAGGATACCTGGATCAGCCAGACAACTGCCCCGAGAGGCTGTAAGTAGTAAAGCAGGCGGCAGTCGACCAAGCTGCACTCCTTAGCTAAAGTGTGGCCAACAGAGGTACCCCCACATGTGGCACCTCTTAACCCCTTCTCTGCTGGGGAGGAACAAAACAGATTTTTGTGAGCCACCTCTCTCAGAAATTCAACCGATGGGTTCTTAGTGATCCAGGAATTACAGCCCTGAGCCAGCCTGTTTGGCTGGGAGGGAAATTAAACCCACCTGGACCTTACATTGTGAGTACAGACTCAAGAGAAGGAAGTACAAAGCACTGGAAAAGCTTAAGATACAAATAAGCACTGTATCAATTGCCCAAACAAAATGTTTTTCCTCCACTCCGGACTAGTGGATGGCAGTTGGCTTATGTCACGTGGCAAAGCCTGGCCACCGTCTGTACCCACGTGGTTACAGAGGCTGGAGAGCAGCTTGTTAATCCCAGGTCTGCTGAGGTTTTCTGTCATTCATCTCCATATTACCTAAATAGTCTTGAGAATTACAACTTTTTACTACTGATTTTCAGAAATCCAATTTATGGCTAATGAGGAGAGAGAGGCAGGAGAAGGCTGTGCTGAGCCAAGAGGCTGTTTGTCATGGCCGAGGCCTTTTCATTTCTGCTGCAGACTCATTAAAGCACAAAGCCAGGCTGCCAGCAGGGTTAGGGAGGGAAGGAGGGCAGTGAAAAACACCTCGCAGAGATTCCAAACTGCAGCCAGACCTTCTCCCGCGCTGGGGTTAAGTGTTATTCTCCACAGCTGCTCGTGACTGCCTGGAGCTTACTGCGTCCCCAGCTCTGCCAGCACGGCTGCGTACCCAGATGCTCCCTGAGCTGCTTCTGTCAGATTAATTAAAAAAAATCCCGTTTAACCTGAGCTAGGGCCTTGTGGTGGGTGTCAGGAGCCGCTGCTGAAGCAGCGTGCAGCAGTGAGGGGAAGGAGCCCTGCCTGGCAAAGGGAACACGGAGGTTGGTAACTCACTGGTTCTGGTAACCTCTTAGCCCAGCCCACTTCTGGCCAAAACAGCACTTCCAGAGTCAAAAAATAAACATGTTTCATGAGTATCCTTATGAAAAAAGCTGTCCTGGATATTTGTCTCTCATGGCCAGTTACAAACTCTAGTTTGAAACTTTATTTGTGCTTTTAAGTTCTTCCTCCACAGTGTCTGATAACATATGACCTCTTGCCGCAGCCTTTCTTTTGGGTGGGGTGTTTACAGGACCTCTGTCCTCTGCACAGCCTCCTATTTTCCTTGAAGTTTTAGGAGCTTTGTTATCTTTCAGGCTGAGTTAAAATTAAAATTGAATCAATTAAAAAATTGTGACTTGGCTATAAGCACACACAGAGTATGTGAACTGCAGCCCGGTTTCCTTCGGAAGCCAAGTTAAGAACAATTGAAGGAATTGGAAGGAATTTTTGATCTAGACAGAAATAGAGAAAAAAAAAGGAGTGTCAGGATCTACAGGCAAATACAGAGACTGGAAAGAGAACAAACAACTCGGAGTGTCAGAGGAGGAGTGTGGCTGGTGGGTGGTCTGACGTGGGTACCAGTCCCGCTCTGTGCCAGCCCAGCCTACGTGAGATTGTTTCTTCCTACCCCTGACTCTCGTTTGTCCTGCTCTAGGCACAGCCTGATGCAGATGTGTTGGCAGTACAACCCCAAAATGCGCCCCACCTTCATCGAGATCATCGAGATGCTGAAGGAGGACTTGCACCCCAGCTTCCACGAGGTCTCGTTCTTCTACAGCGAGGAGAACAAACCTCTGGAAACGGAGGAGTACGAGATGGACTTTGAGAACATGGAGAGCATTCCCCTCGATCCCTCCTCCTACTCGCAGAGGGACAAAGTCCTGGGGCGGGACAACGGACCCTCCATGGCTCTCAAGGGCAACTACGAAGAGCACATACCTTACACTCACATGAACGGTGGCAAGAAAAACGGGCGGATTCTCTCCATGCCCAGGTCAAGTCCTTCCTAACGCTTCCTGTTTGGCCCAAGGGTTGTGTCTGCTTTTTCCCCCTCCACAAATCTCAGGACTCTTGTTATTGCTGCCACAGTGTATGACACACATCTACAAACTCTTCAGATTTTTAATCATCTTACGATTAATACTTTTTTTTTTTTTTATTGCCAAGTTGACTGGTTGTCAGTGGACTTATCTGTGAACATAAATGGAAGAGGTTTCCATGGCTGCTGTCCCTTCTGTAACCATGGTTTCAAAACAGGAAGCGACCGTGTAAGTTGAACTTGAAGGAGGAGCATCCACGTTTGCCAACAAAAGACGTGAAATTTGCTGGTATCTGAGCTACAGCGTTAACGGTGCGGAACAAAACTTCTGCAGGACAAAAGCATTTCCAGTAGAATTCCAGGCTTTCAGGCATACTCTTCACTACAGCTGAAGGATTCAACACATCGGTCGGACGCGCCAGATCCTCAGATTGACCAATAGCTGCTGCTTTCATACTTTTTAAATGGGTTAAACCCCAGGGGTGCGTGCGTGTGTGTGTATGTGCGTGTGTGCAGTATATATATGTGGGGTGTATATGTATAGGAAAATATACACTTCTGGTTTTTTGTACATAAGTTTTGTATGTTCTCACAGAAGCTTTCCTCTTCTTGGAAGTGTGTACTTATCTTTTTTTTTTTTTTTTTTCCCCATTTCCCTGGAGTGACCGAATCCTAAACAGATTATTTTTATACTATGGACTCTTGGGAGTAGGTTTTCTCTCATTAACAAATGAGGAAAATGTGCTGGGAGCCAAAGGAGCAGAAATCTGAGATTTGTGGGTACTTTCAAGACCAAACGAAGTAGGAGTCCCCTGACCTGAGATACGGAGTTTTCTGTCCTTACAGCATTGAGTATATATATTGTTTGTTGTAACATATTTAAAAATGTCTTTAGTTTAAATTTTAACTTCATATAAATTATTGACTGTTGATGATCCTTTCGGAGGAGGGGAGAATTTGGGGGATTGTTTGGTCTTAAAGTGGTCCAAAGATTTCAGAATGAACTAATTTTAGCCGATTACCCTTTTAGGAGCTATGAAGCACATGTTAAGTTTATACTTGACAAGGCTTTGTAATACACTTTCATGATTTATACGACGCAGTCAGCCGGCTCCAGTCGAAGCCCTGAGATAAAGTAGTTGGGACTTCACTTGGTTTGAGGGGCTGAAGGACGCCAGAACATCCCAGCCCTGAGTCCTGCTACTCCTTGGCCCCCGCATCCCTTGCTTTGCCAGCAAGAGAGGACGAGCAAGAACTCCAACCGCAAAAAAAGAGACGCTAAAGCCGATCTAAAGGGGGGAGAGCACAAGGCTCTTGGCTCTGCACGTGAAGCAGAAGCTGAATGTGACTGTGGTTAGCTACCTGCTGCCTGTCTGCTGCTGCTCAGGCGTCCGGCCTCGTGCTGCCTCCAGGCCATCGGTGTTTTCCCGAGATACCCACCCTGTGTCCCACAGACTTCCCAGGACGCCTGCGTTAGCCACTGCTTTCAGCTCTTCGGGATGTCAGCTTTTGTCTTCTGAACCGTGCTTTGTTTCGCTGCTGTTTGCATAAAAAGACAGAGCTGATGAACGCTAAGATGTTAGAAAATAATTGTGAAACTAAACGTGTCTTGTAGTGATGAGGGAGTGTGCTGGCAGGGAGAAGTGCTAAAGCAAGAAGTGGAGGTGATCCATGTTGCCAGGCCCTTGTCACGCAGAAGGTGGTTTTAGAAGGAGACAGAGATGCTCAGTCCTCCGCTTCTGGCGAAGGCCAAGAGCCAGTTCGTGCTCTGCCGGGAGAAATCCGGGTTCTCCTGCCCCAGTGAGAGTGGGGACACCGAGCTGCTCGGGGCTTTTTATTCCAGCCCAGGCAGTGCAGCCGATTTCTCCCTGAATCTGAAACAAAAGGGGCTGGAAGCCGTAGGGAAGAGCCTCCCCGAGCCCCCTCCCCTCAGCCACGCTGCAGCCAAAGCCCCCGGTGCAGCAGCAGGGGGGACGAGGGACTCTGCCCCGGCACGAGCTGTCGGGCCTCGGGGCGGGTTGGATCCGCTCGGTCCGGACAGAGGGGGAGGGTCCAGGTCGCTCACGAAGTTAGAGATGGAAAATGTAGAGTCCAGACATGGGTAAGAACCTTCTATTTCAAAAGGCCTCATTTACATTTCTTCTGCTTTACGCAGTAGTAACTGTTTAGCAGCTCTATACTACACTGCAGGAAAGAAGACATATTCTCACACTTTTCTAAGGAAGAGAAGTTTTTCTTATTAGAATTTTTTATTTATTTTAATATATAAAACACTGTAAAAAAAAAAAAAAACAGCAAACAATTTGTTTTCTTAAACACACAGAACGTGTAAATTTGTATCCGTAAAAATCTTGGCAGGTGGATGTGGTGGGATTATTTTTGTCCTGTTCTGGTGCAGTCTACCTCAGTGTTTCTTAAGGATATTTTTACTACTACGCACCTCTAAACCTGTTTAAATATTCTGGTCTGGACCTATTGTGGATCAGGGAAAATCAATATCAGCTGATTCCAATACTAGGGACCATTCACCGAAGGGAATGGGTAGGAGAATGGCTCGTCACTGTTTGTCACTGATCTGAGCTGTAGTGACCAAAGGAACTGATTTATGAATTTGGATCTGATATTCCCGTATCATCCTCTTAGTTCTGTTGTGATTTAAAAAAAAAAAAAAAAAAAAAAAAAAAAAAAAAAAAAGGAACAAGAGAGCCATTTAAATGTTTGGACTTAGTGAACTAATGACCTAAGAGGAGTGGACTGCTTCCTTCTGGAGCAGCACTTGCCGGCGTGGAGCAGGGACTGTGACCAGCCCTTGTTGTTGGAATTGGATTTGGGGTATCTTGGTCACTGCCCTCGCTGCACACAGGTAACCCAGAGTCCTGCTGGTTGGATGTGACCTCCCAAAATAAACCTTTCCCAGCACGGCCTTGTTTTTCGATAACGCTTTTTAAATTGCAGTGATCAGAACTGTGGGAAGGGCAGATCTTTTCTACCAACGAACGTTGGAACCTTGTATTGGGTCTGGCTTTTAAACCGAGTTGATATTGGTTGGCCCTGTGAGTACACACGATTTGCAGCACTCAGATCACTGAACAAGGGAGAACGTGTTTTGCTTTGGGGACAGGCAGTCCGTTCACATGGCTCGTTGTCATCTTCACTCCGCACCACACGGAGCAGCTGTTCATACCCAGTAGTGTGCGTCAAGGCGATTCCAGTCATCCTCCCCACATTGTGCCAAGGGTGAGGAAAGGCGTTAAGGTACCAGTGGCTAGGATATCTTTTTTCCCCTTGTTAAAAACAAAAAACAAAAAAAAAAAACAAACCACACAACAAAAAAATAACACTAGCGGTTGCCACTTGTGGCTGTTAAAGATCACACACGCTCGTGTGATACAATTAGGAAGGAGAAATGAACCTCACCTGTAAAGCCCAGCTCTCACTTGTGGCAAATCCTTTACTCCCAGCCCGCAGCTGACACTTTGGTGTTGGAAGATCCTCGCCCTGAGGATGCTGAAATCCCTCACCTGCATCTCCCCAACGCCCGTTCAGAGCCACCGGGGTCGCGGACGAGTGGAGATGGCACGTGCTGGATGAAACCTCTGTGCAGGGTGTTGCAAAGGCCTCCTGCCCGGGAGGGGTGCGTGTCCCTTCGTCGGGGGAGCTCCGGCATAATCCCCGTCGGGGTGAGGGAACAGCAGCAGGAGCACGAGCACTCGCTGCTGCCCGTGAGGAGGAGGCAGGCGATGGCGCAGGGCGGCAGGGAGCATGGCTGGAGGAGGGCAGCCACCACCGGGAAGCTCTTCCTTCCTTTTCTTGAGGCAGTAGTTGCTGGAGGGTTGGATCCTGCCCTTAGTGGGCAGAGAACTTCCCACTCACAGCCCAGGGCAGCTGGGCAGACTCCGACCCGTTCCGGAGCTGCCGTAGCCTCCCGTGCACGGTCTGGGGACAGGGAGGGTTCAGCAATGACCCGCAGCTTCGCCGTCTCTAAAGCTGTTGGAGCGGGAGGGGCACACAACAGCTGTCTGGGCTCTGCTGTGCTTTCACTGAGCAAATATTTGAAGCGTGTGAGACCGGAGAGGTTTCTCAGAAACGTTTGCACGTTAAATTCAATTGCCACTTCCTGAACGCCTCTTGCAAATCTGGTACTTCTCTTGCAGTACAGCTCAGCATCGCAGAGCTTGGGCTGCTAGGTTAGAAACGTGTCTTGCTTGGCTTCTTGTAAATACTCTTATTGTGTTGTAAAATAGAAGAGCTAGTAACATAAACCATGCCAGCACTGGCTTGGGAAAGGTGGTGGGAACTAGACCACGCTGCAAGGAGGATATTTTCTGTTGATCGTGAAGCAGCTGTGTTGGTATGGAAGAGGCTGCTCTTAGGTTGCTAAAGGGTACTCTTAATTTATGGGTAGTGTATCTCATTTTCTCCTAAATTTGTATTATAGTGATGGGACACTTTGCTTAATTTTAGTATGTTGCGTATAACGTTGGTATCTCTTCGGAAAAACCTCAGAGTCTCTTACTGTGTTACTGACCTAAGTATGATGAAGGCAAATGGGAAAAAGACAGGAGCAAAAAGGGTGCTGGGGGGGGTTCTTCGTGAGCCTCTGCTTTAGGGGAGGGAGGGAGGGAGCAGTCGAGTTCCCTCTTCATGTTGCTGTGACACGAAGCTGGACCCCAAGGTATTCTGGGCCCTTCACTGCCAGCGGTGATTCCCGATACCAAGACTGGAACTTCGTTTTACAAGTCAGAAAGTAAAATATCTTCGTGCCATAAAAAACCTTACTCTCAAGGCTGTGTTAGGTGCTCCCGTGATCCGTTGTGAGATCGGTTCAGAGCCTGGAGTGAGCAAGAAACTGCAGATCATCCCTGTGACCCTCTCGCTGTGTCCCAGCCTCCCTCGAAGCTGCCCCCCGCCTTGGGAAGGCTCCTGGGAACCCCTTTCCCCGACGATGCCCCTCGTAGTTTCCTGTGCACGTGGTCCAGGGAGAGGAGCTGTTGAATGGATTTGGAATCAATAGTTTCTTCAGAAATACGTGACATTCAGAATAAGATTAGTTTGGTATTTGTATGAGCTTCATTGAATTTGGCCTTTTTATTACCTTCTGCTTGGCTCTGTGTTAACTCCGCTTGGATTCTGTCTGTGAGCGTTGGTGTAAGAGCATTAACATGTTCAACCTGTCCTGTCGTGGCTTGGCCTTGTCACGAGCATCGCAAGAGTGAAGCCAATCGTACAATTGACTTTTGGAGGAACCCGACTCTTCAAAAGCAATTCTGAAGCTCCCGTTTCTAGCAAATCTGCTGTCGTTAAATGTGTATTTCTTTTTACAATGAAATTGCTTGTCCTTCTCTGAAGTAAGCACTTATTCTTGCAGTTTCAGCAAATTAACTGCAGCACAATGCAAGCTATAAGGGGGACAGGTAGAGAAATGACTTTTTAAATATTGTATAATAAAGTTAGTATTAACTCCCACAGCGTCGTTATTTTTTTTGCCAACAGATTTGCAATCGGTAAGAAATTCTCTTTTCTGGTAGGTGCTTTGTTCTGAGTCCAGGGTTCCAACTGCTGGTACCTAAATAGCAGCTTTTTCTCAGTCCAGAATGTCCCTGTAGGAGCAGGGTGTCGCCAGCTGGGAGGAACTGGGGCAGTTCTGGCAGCTATAGAGGAACCATCAGCAGAGTTTAAACGTGGGCACAGACGTGCTCGCTTAGCTGAGCCCCAGCATCACCAGTAAAGCTCAAGCTCAGGACTAATTGCCTGAGAGATTCGAGCTGAACTCTACACCAAAACTCCCGCTAACCCAGATTCTCCCAGCAGCGTCCAGTTTCCAAATACTTCTCCTATAATCAAGCCCCATGAAAACTGAGGGAGAATTTTAGAGAGGCCACTCCTAAATCTGAAAAGATAGAACGCTGTTTAAAAAGGAGAAGTACCACCTTCTCCTTCAGTTTGGGAAATGATTTTATTCCCGGAGCATCAACACAGCGGTTTGTGTTTGAAGACCTGCCTGGATGGGGGTGCTGGACATCGGCTTTGTCAAACACAGCCAGAAGCAAATGCTTTCTGCTTGGCCTTAAATAAACTAGACTCAGTTACAGGTTAGGTGATGTTCTGTGAAGTCTTTTTTTTTTCTTTTTTTCCTGTTTAATCTTGCTGCTCCCACCTTTCTCTCTGCATATCTAAGGTTCCAGAATGCGAATAGTATTGCAGATACCTCTTGTTTGAAATAAAGGATCAAATGTGCCATGATTTTTTTTAAAGGAAGAAAAAAAAAAAAAAAAAAAACTTTCCCCCTCGATTTATTTTTTCAATGTTTTCGTATATAAGAGCCAAGCAGTGACATGTACAGAAAATATCTTTGAATATTAACAAAGAAAAAAAAAATCTTGCTGTGTGTTCAGAATATTGAACAATTAACTGTTTATATTAAATTTCTGAATAAATTATCCAAGAATAACTGTTCATTTTGTGTCTGCTGTCTGTGCAGCGACTGGATGCTGCTTTACCACAGAGAAAGCACTGAATTCGTGTCGTGGAATAAGCAATACTTTCAGTTGCAAAATGAATGGTGTTAAGAAAAAAAATAAAAAATATAAAAAAAAAAAATACAGATCTGCCAATTACAGGCTTGTGGTCTGCAGCCAGCTGAACTCCTCTGCCTGATGGCTTGGCTGTGTCCTCACCGTGGGGTTCTCGGCAGCCTGATGCCATCGGGTAAACGTTGGTAAAGGGATTTTTTTTCTTCCTTCTCTGTACTGGAATTCTGTTATTTCCACATGCGTGGACCCAGGCTTCCCTCCCTGTAGGCAGGTTTGGGGTTTTTTTTAAATTTAAAAATCTGAGGCTGTGTTTCATCCCTGTCCGGCCGCTGAGTAACCAGGTTTGCAGCGGGAGCCCTCTCGCCGCTCTGGAAGTGTAAAATCTTTCTCACTTAAATCTTAAGTTTCTTTCACCAGAGGCGAGATTTCCTTCCTGATCAGCTGCACCGCCGAGGTGGGGACTCGCTGTTGCTATTTTTCTGCTTGCTGTATTTAGCCTCTCGGTTAAGATATCCTGCTTCCCTTCCAGTCAGCAAAATCCCCGCGTTGCCTTCTTGCTCGTGGCCTTGGGCTCGCCACCGCCCGCGTGAGCCCGAGCTGCTGCCAACACGGGCTCCTGGCAGGGGCTGACAGCGGGGCGGGAGGGTGCAGCTGGGGGAATTCATAACTTTAGTGCTTTAATATTCCCTTCCCCACATCTCTGTCCAGGCGCAGCACGACTTGCCCAGCCCCGCCGCCAACAGCCCAGCTGTAGCCCTGAGCTCCTCGCACCTCGGCCCTGGCCATGGGCTTTTCCCACCCGACCCGAACGTGCGGTTTGGGGCTGCCCTGGACCCACGTGGAGCTCTGCTCTCCACCTTGCCCCTCGCCAGGAGCCAGGGATATCGGCTGACACACACGCAATTAATTATTATAAAAGCGAGTAGCACGATTTTCCTTCTGCAAAAAGCGCCTCTTCCTCGAAGGGGTCGAGGTGAATCCTCAGTGCTCTCCTCACCCCCATCCCTGACAAATTCCCCAACTTTCCCCAGCCCAGGGCTGGGATGGGAGCGAGGAGGTGTAGCTGGGTGAACAGAAAGCGTGCGGTGCTGATGCCATCTAGTGCCTCTGAACGTGGGACTGGCCAAGGCGAGGGGAGCTGGCCCAGCTCTGCCCACCACCCCACGCCTGGGCCGGGCACCCGAGGAGCCCCGCTGGCCCTTTCCTGAGCCCAGCCAGAGTTGAGGGGATGATGAGACACAAACCGGTATTTTAAGACGTTTTGGAGTTGCCTCTTCTGGCACAGGCTTGTTCTCTGGGGATCCTAAAATGTAAAATTAATCAAAGCCACAAACTTGAACTTGCTGCCACGGGAGGTTTGCTGCCTGCTGGGCTCTCTGGGATGCTGGGGGGAGGCTGTGGCAGCTCGGTGCCGTTACCCCTCATCGCTCTCCCTGGCAGCCCGCGCCGCTCCCCTTCGGTGACCCCCAAACCCTGTCAGGCTGGGGCAGGAGGAGCAGATCTCATCCTCATTCGGGCTGGGAACAACTCACCAACCCATCAGCTGGAGCAGCTGGTATTTAGGAGCAGCCCTGATCTCTGATACTAATCAAGCTCTTGTGGACTTCAGAGAAATTAAACCGTAATTCCTCTTTGCTCTTGTGGTTTCCTGGAGCACGGGGTAATTGCTATTCCAAGTGCTGCCAAGGCTGCGGTCTCTGAGTAATTGGAGTGTGAGCGGATCTTGTTCCGATTAGGGCTTGGCTGGGGCTGGTGTGTGCTCGGGGCAGTGGGATGAGGAGCCTGTGCTGGGGCTTGTTGGGAAGGAGCAAACGGTTGTGCTGAAAAACCTGAGCCCGGGCCGTGGCGGGGCTCTGCCTGCCGGACCACACGTGGCCAGGGCAGGGCCATCACCCCACTCACCTGCCCGGGTGACTGTGGCCGGCACAGGCGGTTCTGTGCTTTGCTATCGCTTCACCCCGGGTAAGGCTGAGACCGTTGGAGGCCTCTGCTGCTGCCCAAGGTCAACCCCCGGCAGCAAAGACAAGGGACTCGCTAGCAGGAGCCCTGTGCGAGGCCTCGCTGCCCCTGGCAGGAGCCTGATGGCCGGTGGCGCAACGAGCCTGCGGGCTCTGCCCGTGAGTGCCAGGCGCCCGCCGCACACCCCGGGCGGTTTTTCTCTGAACGGAACAGGAAGCAGTTTGTGGCAGTTGCTGTCCTTGCAGCCATCGCTGGCTCAGTGGCTCTCCAGGCCCCTGCATCGGGCACTTCGGGGTGCAAACCCCCCCCACACCCCCCCTGGGTGATTCTGCTGGAGCATCCCAGAGCCCCAACCCCGCCCCGGGTGGGAACAAGCGTCGGGGCAGCCCCGGGGCCGCTGTCGAAGGACCTGCAGCATGGGAGAGGCAGGTTTGTTTGTGCCATCAGAAAGGGGAAGCGGTGAGATGGTTGAGCCAGAGGCCCCCGTGAGCAAATCAGCCGCACGGCTGCTGCTTCCCCGATGAGCCTCCGCTTCTCGCTTTGCTCCAGCAGCTGGAGGAGCAGCCGGGGCTGTCAGGTGCAAGCGTGCACGGGAAACCCGCCAGAGATGCCTCCAGCCCTCAGGGTAAGTCGCTCTCCACACAAGCTCCATCCCCTGACAACAGGTTTGTCGCTCATCTTCCTCAGGGCCTTGGGAGGAAGCAGCTTGAAGCCAAAAGTCCAAGGTACTGGGTTTTGTTCAGCCTCCCCCCTGCATGTGCTTGAAGGCAACACGTGGGCTGGGGACCCTCAGCCTACACGGAGCTTCGCTCTGCTGTGAGGGAAGAGGGGGAGACGAGGTCGGGGTTTAAGCCCCCGCGTGTCCCCGTGGATGGCTCCGGGGCAGTGCTGGGGTGCCTGAACACCCTCCGGGCGCTGCCTCTGGCTCCTGCTGCTGCTGTGCCACAGCTGAAGGTTTCCCAGGACACCTTAGCACTGCCCACAGCTGGCTTGTTCCCCCAGATCCCCCTACAAAGTGCCCACCCCAGGGCTGGGCACCCGTGTTGTCGGGGAGATCGCGGCAGAGGGGATGTGGGCAGGGTTGTGTTGGGCCAGATGATGTTTTGGGGTTTGTGGCCAGGCGAGGGAAATGTCCTTTGCCATCTGCTGTTGCGTAACAGCAGCCCAGTGTGGGCTCCACGTCGTGGAGGTGCCTGTGGCCGTGCCCAAACTGCCTGGGCTCCGCTCGGCGAGGCCACAAGCGTGAGCTGGACAGCGGGGACAAGGTTCAGCCTAGCTCAGGAGTCCAGCAGCTGCACAGGCGTAAAACTCAGCTTCATGAGCCTAATCGAGGGGTTGGGAGCAAAGTGTGGAGCCAGCCTGGGCTGCGGGGCTGGTGCCAGTCGGGAGCAGCGGGCTTGGAGACCTCAGGGTGGGGTTTTGGTCTCCTGGGGCAGGTTGGAGACAGCTGAGACAGCTCCCACCTGCCTCCCTGCCTGGGAGCGCTGCGAGGGGCTTGGGGCAAGAGCCGTGCTGGGGGATGGGACCTGCTGCGAGCTGCACGGTGATGCTGGTGTTGCAGAGAGGGTGTCCTGCCTTCCCTCGCGGAGGCTCTGCCACGGCACTTGAAAACGGTGCCAAAGGTGCAAATATCAAGCCTGTGGTCTTAACTCTTCCCCTGCGCCCGCGGTGAAGGTGACCCTTACCCAGGTGAAGGTTCTGCCCCTGCAGAACTGCCTTGAAGGTGGCGGTTGTCAGGCTGACAGCTGATAGTCACGAATGGAGCAGGGAGGGGAAGGGGGTTATGATGTGTTGCTTTCTGTTTCTATCTGCAAGCCTCCAGCAGCCTTCAGGGGCTTGTGTGTGCTGCGGGGCCACTAATCCCTGGGCCCTGCTGTAGGAAGTCACTGACCCGTCACACAGGTGGGAACGCCAGAGACCAGGAATTTCTCTCTGGCTACAACTTCCATCAGCTGATACTTCTGACAAAACACTTGGCTTCTCCACTCCCCCCTTGGCAGCCCCTGGGCTGCAGCCTGCAGTGCTGCCTTAGAGCGCGCCGAGCTCTGCCGTGCTCCGGGCTGTCGTCTCCTGCTCGGGGTTGTACCTCGCACGGGGCTCGCAGAGCTCCCCAATGTCAGACTCGCTGCTCAACCACTCCTGGCCATCGTTTTCCAAGCGCTGGAAGAAGAGATGGTCCTTTAAGCGAGGTAACAAACAGCCTTGTGTGCGGGGGGAGCGGCCGGAGCCGTGTGTGGGGAGCTGGGCTGCTGCGGGAGAGGTTGGGGTCCCCGGGCAGAGCTTGGTGTTGGGTGCACCCCGCTCCTCTCTGCAGGGAACACTGCCTAAGCGTTGGTTAACGCTTTTCCTTCCGTTTCGTCTTCTTTTCGAGGCACATAAATGCTTTTCAGAGCTGGGTAATGGGTTAAATCTCAGCCTTCTGGTTTTGTAATAAATGTGTTTCGTTGCTGGCGGTGAGCTGGAGGTCCCGGTGTTTGCAGACAGCTGTCTCTGCACTCCTGCCCGGCGAGGGCTGAGCCTTGTGTCGAGAGTTTGGTGTTTGAGCAGATGCTGGGGAAAAGACTCCTCCAGTCTCTCAGAGAGGGCTGACGAGCAGAGCCCCCGTGCTCAGGGCACAGTCGGAGCCGTGGCGGTTTGTGTGGCACCGTCTGGGCTTCACGGTGTCCGGCGGCAGGGACAGAAAAGGCCAGCAGTTGTGTGAACTGGCCTCATTCCTGCAGGCGGTGCTGTGACTTGGAAGGAGGGAAGGGAGAGCCCTGGGAAGCAGGACATTTGCTGGGCACTGCTGCCCTTGCCTGCAAACACTGTCTTCAGGCTGATGCTTTTGGGTACCTTTATCTGTGGCATTAGAGCTCTTGATACTTTTTCTCCCTCATTAATCCCTCACCCACCCAGTTCTCTTCCGATGTGGATGTGCAGGAGACCAAGATCCCAACTGAACGGCCAAAGGAAGGTTAATTCAGAGCAGGAGGCAGGGTCACACAGGCTCGGATCTGTGGTGAGCCCCAAGCAGCTTCCCCGAGCCCCAGCCAGGACACCCCGCTCCAGCCTCCCCAGTGCCGTGCCTGCCGGGGCGGTTATGGGCTCCCTGGGAAGGCTCAGGTGGGCTCATTTCTCCAATAAATCCCGCAGCCTCACAGCGCTCACAAGCACCGACTGCCTTGGAGAGTCTCGGGTGGAGCCCTCTGCCCCCAGCACGTGCTTGCGGAGCAGTTTGTCCCTCTGGGGCTTGTGCTGTGGGCACAAAACATTCGGGTCTCACTCAGCTCCTCTCCTGGCACCGGCTGCCTGCGCCGTGGCACTCGCTGGCCCACGTGGGACCTTCCCTTGGCGCCCGGCAGCCGCTGCGGGAAGCTGCTCAGTGACTCCTTCTTGCGACTGGGAGAGGATCAGAGGGTTGCAAACACCTCTTTGCCCCACCGAGACCCCTCAGCTGCGGGGTGTGCTGGTTCCCCGCTCCTCCAGCTCTTCATGCCCAAAACCCAGGCCCCAAACGCAGCGATAAGGCAGCAGCTCGCTGTACAGTGCGTTAGTGTTGGACGGCTTATCTTCTCCCCTCCTCCAGCCTGAGCCAATCCCCACCGCTGCCAGCGGCCGACGATGTGGGGCCCAGACCAGGCGAAGGACTGCGCTTCATCCCATTTTGGCACAGCGAGTTCAGCACTTGCTTTACAGAGGTTTTACCCTATAGCTCCGGCCGTCCCACCTGGCTGTACGCGAAGGGCAGCTGGTGCAGAGCCAGGAGGAGATAGAATAATTTTAGTTTCTTGTCCGTGCTGCTCTCTGTGGTTTCCCAACAGTCTCTGCCCGTGATTGCTGGGAAATGCCCAGGCACTCTGGTCTTTCCTTCCTCCTGGGATTGTTTCACTTCGCAGAACCGCCCAGTGCCTTTCCCCGGTGGAAATGCGGAGAGTGTTTCGATGCTTGGAGGATGTGATCCGCATGGCGAGAGCTCGCAGCTCGCTGAGGTTTCCCCCCGCCAGCGCCAGCCCGGCTCCGGGGTCACTCGGGGACCTGCACGTCCTGCGCCGAGCACCGGGGCGGGCTGGCAGAGGCTTCTCTCCCGCTCTGACACTTGTGGGTGCGTCTCCAGTGACCAGCCCGCCCGAGGGGACTCAGCAGAGGCCGTTTCAGGAAGGAAATTTTGACCGTAGGCCTGAATTGGAAGCATTAAAACCTTTGTTGGGCTCCCCGCAGCCTTGCCCGCAGTTGCAGCAGCACGGAGTTTTCTTTCTTGAGACAAACCGGCTCCGCTGGCTGATCCCACTGTCCCCATGGCATCAAAACCCCCGAGACTGTCCCAGACTGTCACGTGCAGTGGGCGCCTGTCCCTCCTTCCGTCCTCCCCGCACAGAAGCCTGGAGTGGCCACGTTTTGCCTGCCAGGCAGCTCTGGCAAAGCGCAGCAGAGCCCCACTGGTGTGCAGGGCCCTGCCCAGCCCGGCGAGGCTTCCTCCCCAGCTCTGCCCTGGGAATTCCTCTGGTGGGGCTGCTCCCCGCAGCAATAACCTTTTATGGTTCCTGGCCAGAGGCAAATTAAGCAACTGCACTACCTAATCTGCTGAACGTTCTCCTAAAGCAAACAGCCTATGTTCTTGAAAGTGTCATTTTGTCATCCCACTTCCAGCTCCAGTCGAGTAAAGGTGAACGCTGCTGTCTGCCGGCGCCCGGGGAGCCAAGGTGCCCCGTCCCCCTACACCGCGCCGCAGCCAGACGGAGCACGGCTCCTTCCAAACAGGCTCCAGCCCCGAGCCCAGGAGCCTCGAGGGGCTCCAGAGCCGCCCGTGCTTGCTGATACCTGAGTGACTACCTCAATCGTGGGGATAGGGACGTTCACAGCCCCCCGGAACAGTCTCCCTCCTGTGCATGCTCCCCGCTGGCCCTTCCTTGCTCACCACACCAGACCGTGGTGCCCGAAAGTGGGTTTTTCCCCCCGTAACCCCCTCCAGCAGCCCCCCTTGCCCAAGTTATCCCCACAGCTCTGCTCTGTACGGGGTGCCAGGCCACATCCAGCGCCGGA
Organism: Athene cunicularia; assembly: GCF_003259725.1. Taxonomy (NCBI): domain Eukaryota; kingdom Metazoa; phylum Chordata; class Aves; order Strigiformes; family Strigidae; genus Athene; species Athene cunicularia. Next base: position 1,050,835 of record NW_020799139.1, read on the forward strand.
GGCGTTCGATGCGGGGAGCCCTGTGTCGTGCCCCGCGCTCACACGTTCCCTGTGACGGGCTCCCCACGGCCGCAGCCCCACACACCATGTGCTGCTGCCCCGCACCAGAGGTTCACTGCCACCCTGACTTATCACCTGCTCATCTGAACTCCCCGAGGAGGATAGAAGTCGTTCGGGCGGGCCTGGAGAGGGTCTGTTGACCGCAGCCCATGTCTTGGCCAAATCCTGAGCCCTGCGGGGCACAGGCAGAGCACAGGGAATATTTTCCAGGCCTCCGAGGAGCTGACTCTGTGCCAGGGATCCACTTCAGAGCTGCAGCCTGGAGCCTGGTGCAGGCCCAGAGTAGCTTTGGCAGGACAGCCGGACCCTGCTTGGGAGGAAAAAAACCTCTTTGTTTTAACTAAACCTGCGGGCCAGGGTTCAACCTCCATCAGGCCACAGCACCCATCAGCTCCTGCGGCGACATCCCTGCTGCCTCTCGGAGCTCTGCTGCTTTCCCTGCGGGCAGTTCGCTGCTGCAAGAGATGGCAAAAGCAGGGAATCTCCTTTTTTCTTCCTTCTTTGGACTTGTATGAGGGGAAAAAACATTTGTCCTGGTCCCCCATGGCCCTTCCCCACTACCTGATTGCTCCCCTTAGGTCTGTTCTACCTTAACCTTCATCCCAACCTGTTTTGAGGGTTCAGTGGCTTTTACTGCCCACTGACACCTTTGGTTGCTGTTTCCTACAAACTCGCACCAAAACCTGCACTGCTTCAAATGTGTTTTCACTCCAAAACGTTGATTTTGGCTTACAAGCTGAATAGAGGCAACCCAGGTGCACCTGAGGAAAGCAAAAGGTTATGTTCAAGAGCTCACTAAACTCTGCCAGTTTTACAGATAGAGCATTATAGATGTGGCTCAAGGACATCCTGAGTAGGAATTCGTCTATCAATTAAAAATGTCTTGTGAAGTAAATCCTACAACTTTGCTAGAAAGTCTGTTTCAAATTTTCCCTGCTCTTACAGTTCGAAAACCCTTAATTAAACTGGTGTCTTCACAGAATGCCGTCTTTCTATATTATTTGTAGACCTTCATTTCAATTTACCACACACATTTAAACACACCAAACACTCCTTAAAACAGAAAATCTGGTATCTGCAGTGTGCAGCGGGATCCAAGGAACAAACCCCCAGACTCTCCCTCCCATTCGCTGCCTTTCTCTAGTCGGCGTCCCGCAATTCCTGGCTGCATCACGTAGCATTAAAACTCACAGCAGGATGCGAGGTCTCCAAGAGTGTGTTTTTTAACAATATCTTCCTCATCTGAATGTTTTTATACTTGGCTCTCCTGGAGTACGATGGGTTTCGAGCAGTTTCTTGCCATTTTTTCCCATTGGATCGTTACGGCCGCTTACGGTCTCTTGCTATTGTTCCCTTCAGAGATCTTCAGAGATCCACCACGGTGTTTCGGCCAACAGCCTGGCTTTTTTCCATTCCCCTCAGCTGTATGTATCTCAAAGGAATAAAAGACCTCCATGAGTCACGCGATGGTTTACAGGGCATGGCTAAGGTTTACAGTGTGTCTCGTTGCATAGGAATGTGCTTCAGTCAGCTGGACGATCGGTTGTACCACGAAGCTCGTCCAGACCTTGTTTTTTGTTTCTCAATGAGTTATCGGGTGGTGTACACACACTTAGGTTCACACTCACTTAGCGCTTCTGCGTGGGGAAAATCCACACGAGACACCCAGCACGGGGAGAATTACATGCTCCTGCTATCGCTCTGCATATTCAGTGCTGTCTGGAGTCACCAACGTGCCTCCAACTTGGCCTCCCAGTGGCATCCTTTATTCCTTACGGATGAAAATAAAATCACTGTCAGTATTTTTACTGACAGATTTTTGCTCTAAAGGTCCACAATGTCAATAACAGCCATCAAAATGTGTTTAACTCTTCTGTTTTACCATGGAAACAGCCTCTGCTGCACAGGGCATCCTACGAGGGTCTGGCTGGGACGGGGCAAGCCTGGTCTCTGCCCTTGCACATGCTGTGGCTCAAGCAAGGGATGGGGTTTCTGCTGTTAGGGAATCCCTGCAGCAGGTTCCCACAGGATCAGGGCTGCCGAGGTCCCGAGACTGCCTGGCGGTGCTTGTCTGCAAGGGGTGAGGGAGCAGAGGGCCCCGTGGAGCATTTTGGTGCTGCCTGATGTCACCTGTCTGTGTGTGACGGATTCTCCATCCATCCTGGCCATCTGCTTACCTGCTGTGACCTTCTCTGTCTCGCAGGCTCCGACTGCAAGCCCTGCTTACGGGAATTCCCTGACCACAGCACCCCTGCTTTGGAGTACCCCGACCCCAAAACCTTCCTCCCATCCCTGATCGCTGAGGATGACACCTTCTGCACCAGCATGGCTGAAGAAAAGGCAAGTGTCCTCTTTCCTTCTGCTACCACCGTGCGAGGCAGCAGCCAGCCTCAGCAAACCGGGTGGTCAGCACCGTGTCCAGAGGGTTCCGTGGTGGAGTAAGAACGGGGAAAGGGGTACTGACCCAGATTATCAAGGAATACAAGGTTATATTGCTTCTGCTGCTGGGAAAAATCATACCTATGTGTTTGCATTGCTGTTAGGGGGAATAAGGCACGGGGAGACCTCAGAGACTAGAGACAATCTCCATGGACACCTTAGCAGGCCGAGCTTTGGGGCTGGGGCTGGTCTGGCACCTTAGCAAGACGAGCTTTGGGGCTGGGGCTGGTCTGGCACTTTAACAAGCCATGGGGCTGGGGCTGGTCTGGCACTTTAACAAGCCAAGCTTTGGGGCTGGGGCTGGTCTGGCACTTTAACAAGCCAAGCTTTGGGGCTGGGGCTTGTCTGGCACTTTAACAAGCCGAGCTTTGGGGCTGGGGCTGGTCTGGCCCCTTAGCAAGCCGAGCTTTGGGGCTGGGGCTGGTCTGGCTGCAAGGTGCAGTAAGAGAGCACGACTATTAGAAAGTCTGGCTTGAGAAACCCAGCTGCAGGCCTGGTCCTGGTGGCTGCAGGTGGGCTGTTTGCCGTGAGAAGGGACAGAACAGCAGCTCCGGCTCTGCGCGGGAGGTGTCCCCTTCGCAGGACGGGTGCAGAGCCCTCGGACAGGGTTTGTGCGCTCAGGCTGAGCTGTCGCTGCTGTTGCAGGAGGACTCGTCTTCCACAGAGCTGGATGTCCCCGCGGCGGACTCGCACAGCAGCACGGAGGATCTCCTCTCAGACTCTGCTCTCCACGGCACGGAGTATTACAGGGATCTGGGACTCCTGAGCCCACCAATTGCCAAAGCAGCGCCAGAGCCGGCAGCGCAGCCAGAACAAGCAACCCAGGCTGTGTCTGCCATTCGCTTATTGGAAGAGAGACCGGGGGCTCTGAGCAAAATGTCTGTGGATGTTGCTTTTTCCAATCCTGTTTCCTGCTCCATACGTTACGGCGAGGCCGACTGCCGTTTTCTGAACAAAGGCCCCGTTTGCTCCTGTGCAGCGGTGCCAGAAGATGGTACCAGCACTTCTGAGTGTCCTGCAGAGGCAGACAAAGAGCTGGACCTGCAGGAAGCCAAGGAGTCCTTCCCCACGCTGGTGAGATCTATGTCCACCTCTCGGAGGCACAGCTGGGAGAGCCCCTTATCACCCGTGGACTGCAAGCGCAGGTACAGCAGGGCTGTGAGCAATGTCTGATGTATCTGGTGCAGTGATGGTGAGTGAGGCCGGAGCGATCGCGCTGCCCTGAGCTGCCGGGTGGTCTCCCCTCCCGCATCAGCATCTGCCAAAGCAGCTGGACGCCCGCTGCTCATGTTGGGTGGGGTGTGGAGGAACAGATGCTAGGACAGCAAGGGGCTTTAATGTCTCCTTGGCGGTAGGAAGACCCTCTTCTCCCAGTCTTGGAGCCAGGAGTTCTCATCCAGGGAGAGCTCGTTTCTGTCTAGAGGAAACTTGGAAACGTATCAGCTGCCCTAATGGCCTCCACGCTCTGGCTCAAAGGCAGCTTTGCCCACCCCAGAGGGATTGAGAGAGCTCTGTCAAATCCTTTTTCTTCTTGCCTGAGTGTCGGTTTGGTGAGGCCTGTGTCCTCCAGCCCTCTGTCCTCCCCACGGCTGCAGAGAGTGTATTTTCTAGCACGATGCTGAGCTCTGGCTGGGAGGGGTTTCCAGGCCTGGAATTCCTGTCCTGTGCTCCCGCCACATGGACGCCTTGGGCTCCAGGTTCCTACAGGCATGCTTTCCCTGCTGACAAATGTATTGATCTCCTGGATGACGGGGAGGGAGATGCAAGCCAGCAAGAACTATTTTTATCTCTCCTCCTTATAAGGTACCCTAAAATTATCTCAGCCTGAAATCTTGGCAGTTCTTTATCAAGCCCAGACTTTGGTTCTCAGACCTATTGTTGTTCCACGGGCCGGGGATCATTCACAGTTTATTCTGTGTAACAGGCACACGAGCGCAGAGCGGCTGGCGGTGGCAGGGGCTCGTTCAGTCCCTCGCTGGGTGATTAAGCATGTGCGAGCACATGGCCAGGGAAGGGGAATACACCCCGCTGTCCCCTAAGCAAAAATTTCCTGAAGCCTGTCTCTGGCAGCAGGAATGAAGTGACAGTGATCTGCATACAGAACCCATGCAGAGACTAAGATTTTCCACTGAGTCCTATCCATCATTTTGCTCCTCTGTTGTTGGCACTGCAAACAGTACTTGGTGTTCAGGAAACTGTGGGGCACTGGGGGAGCTGGTCAGCACTGGGAGAGCTGGTCCATCCCTCAGTTCCCAGAAGAGGATTTCTTTTTTCTTCCTCGAAGCTGGGTCCCAGCAGGAGCAGGATTTATGACATGATGCCACAGTGATGATTCGATAAATGACAACATCTGCCATTTCTAAATGCCCAGAGGGACCTTCCTGGCACTGCGGCTAACAGGGCAGCAGCTCTCACGCCGGCGAGGCAGGCTGCTGTCTGGGTGGCTGCTCAGTCTCAGGGGTTGCTAAAAGATCAGTGAGAGCCATCTGGCACTAAACACCCCGGGTGACCAAGGAGCTCGCGAACTCGCTGATGGCAGCCAGAGAAACTGTTTTTAACAAGCTCAGGACTTGGTGTCCAGGCTGACGTTTCCTGGCATTTCCTTTTCCATGTGCCTGCTGTGGTCACCCTCCTTGTCCCAGTTGCACGAGCTCTTTAGGACTGGCCGCCCAAGGCCAGGACGTTGCAGGGGCTGTGCCGTGCCTGGCACAATGGGACGGGTCTGCTAAACCAAACCAGCTTGTTCCTCTTCCTTGAATTAGGTTCAGCCTGGACGCCACAGAGATGGGCAGTGACCCAGAGCAGGAGGATGTGGAGAAGGGGAGCCAGGCCTGCCCGCAGCCTCGCGTGGCCCTTCAGCTGCCCAAAGGGGAACTGGAAACCTGGAGCGGTGGAGGGGGTGGCATGGTGATCAAAGTGGAGATAGAGCCGTTGTGCCCGAGCCTCACGCTCAGCCCTGGCTTGGAGGAGGCGGTGAGTGTGCAAGGGCTGGGTGCACAGGGGCAGCAGGGCAAGCCGGGGAGTGGGAGGCAGCACACGTGGGGTCAGCTGCAGGCTGGGCTTCTTCCAGGCCACCGCTGAACCAGTGACATGTCCCAGTTTCTTGGGACGATGACTCAGATTCACCGATTCCCGGGTCAGGGTTAAGGTGAAACAACACCAAGGATTCTCCAATTAGCACAACTCAATTTCTATTTGCTCACAACAGATAATTGGCGTGAAACTTTGTCAATAATCTTTGCATCTTCCGCAACAGGCATTAAATTTACACTGACTAATGGCAGATCTTGTAACATACCCCAACAAGCCTTAAACGTACCCACACAACCTTAAACATACCCAAACAGGCCTTGCCTTATATGCGGGCATGCTGAATAAGAAGGGAAGAGAGGACAAGAGAGAAAGACAGACAAAAAGGAAGATTTCACCAGTCCTGGTTCCATCGTTGGTCCAGCCAGCCCAGGGGTCCAGTTCTGCAGAGGCGCAGCCACCCCAGGCTTTGACTTGTGTCCTTTTTTAATTCCTTACCCCGCCTCCAGGTGGACATCTGGACTCATTAGGCTAATTGGGCATCACATACAGTTTATGTTTCTAGAATTCTCCTTGCTTTTGGTACATGCGCAGTTTGTACCTTCAGATTTCCTTCTGGAAAATGAGTCGGTGGGCGCAGGGGTCGGTGGGGATTTCCTCCCTCCCTCCCTGCAGGTGTGACCATTGTTTGACTTTTTATGAAAACACCTTCTCTATTGGCTCTTCACAGAGTCACTCAAGATAGGGCAGTTCAGCCTCCAAAAAGTGTGATCCCACCTCCGCAGGACCCCCTCCTCTTGCCCCACCTCCCTGCCATTACCTGCACAGCCCTGGTGTCCCCATAAAAACCATTTCCTTTGCCAAAGTTCTTTACCAGATGGTTGAGACATTAACTGTGGTTTCATCAGATCGTCACAACCAGGTACACCGGGAGATCTGCAGGGATCTCAGCAAGGATGGGCTTTTTCTGCTCCAGGACATGCAGGATAAAGGCCCTGGGAGCTGGCTCATGCCCAGCTCTCTTTTCCCATATATCTAGCTGGAATTTTCCTTGCTGCAATGTGGGCCTGTTGCCTCTTGTCACTGTGCACCTCTAAGAAGAGTCTGGCTCCATCTTCTCTCTACTCCTCTGTCAGGTGGTTGACACCATCATCATCCCCCCCTTTCACACTGCTTTCCTCTGGGGAATATCTTTGGATTCAATTAATATTAAAAGAACAATTCCATCACGGTGCTACGCGTCCTATAAAAGTGAGAAGTGCCTAAGAAGGTTTCAGCCAAGTGTCATTTGCTCCAGGCTCCCTGGAGCCTACACCTGGAGCCAACAAACAGCTGGGCCTTGACAAAACAAGAGAGGGAAAGGGTGAGGAGTCAGCCTGTTCCCGGTGATATCTTGGGTCTTGATGTAATCCTGTGTTTTGACATACCACAGGTATCAACCCTGGGGCTCCCGGGGTGGGCACGCAGGGTAGGTGGCTGCACAAGGCAGGGGTGATCACTGGCACTAAAATGGAAATTCCCTGCCTCACCCCTTGCCAGCCATGCTGTGCCCCGACAGAGACTCCCCTCGGGCACAAAAGACCAAAGATGTGCACGACTTTTTACTTCTCCAGGAATGTGGCAGCAGCGGGAAGAGAGTGAGGTCAAAGTCTGTCCCATCAGCCTGTGAGACGGTTGCCTCCCCTCAGATCCCTTTCAGCTTCGACACTTCTCTGCCAGCCATGGAAGGTTGGTATAGACTATATGTGGCACTAAGCAAGTTCAAGGTCTTTGTCATTAAGAAGATAAAAAGCTGAAGATGTAGCCTCAGCAAGTCTAGACATCCTCTGCCCTTCCCTTCTACATGGTCCCAGGAGATTCTAAAATTAAGTCAAGCTGACTTTGATCCTGGCTAACAGTGTAGTCTAAGCATGGGCCCATCCCCAGTGACACACTGCCATAGAACCTCTCTGTGACTGGTGCACTGGTCAGTCCCTACTCACAAAAAACAAAGGTGGTTTCACAGGAACAAAGGGCACTGCTTCATCTGCCTGGGCAAAAATGCACCCCTTCTCCTGCACCCCAAAGAATGGGGCAAATATGTGCCTGCGGGCAGGGCCAGGCCCCTCCTGACAGCAACGCCCGTAATAAACCCACCGTGCGTACCGGTAAGAGAGCAGGCTCCAGGACAAGGCTATCAGGTTCTGGTTTCTGCACTGAAAGATGAAAAACCTTAGAAAAACAGAGGCACCCGGGCTCCTGTCAACTTAATTTTGGCCTTCTCTGTGCTGCTGGGATCCATTAACCTCTCCCACTTGTGAGGACTGCCCCAGAGCAAACTGTAGAGACTTGTTAAGAGCACAGCCTAAAAAATGGAGAGGAAGCTGGCTGTCATGGGAAGGGTCTCTGGGCTGGTATCAGCTCCTACCCTCTAGCTGCAAGCAGGATCTTCAGAAGCTCATGTAATGCAGGCTGGGGAAGGGAGGGGTAACACAGAAAAGCGATGGAGCCTCCGCCTCCCTCACAGAAATGCAATGCAGCCTTTCCCTCCCTAACTGCTCCCAGCACTTCTCCCTCCCCACCAAAGGCAGAGTGGGAGCCCAGCAAGATTAATGGGGTCCAGTTGTGTAGTTTGTAAATGGTGCTCTGCAAAGGCAAACCAGGATCCCTGCTGAGAGCGTCTTGTGTTGCAGATGTTGAACCCCCTGCTCTGGAGATGCTGGAGAAGGACCACGTGTCCCCAGACCACGTGTAAGTATTGTCAGTCCCGGCCGGTTTGAGGTGCTGGAGATTCTTAAGTATATCTGAGCTACTAGAGATGCAATAGGAAAGGAGAGCCCACTCCGTGTTGGGGCACACCTGAGCAGTTGGTTGTAAACCAGCGCCAGATGCTTTGTGGGGTGCAGAATGTCTTTGCAAGGACATTTTCTAATCTCTCGCTTTTCTTTTGCCCCATCCCTGGCAGGTTAATTGTCCAGCAGGTACTTCACGAGCTGAAACACTATCATGGGTAAGTGTGTCTGGGAGAGGGATGTGGGTGGGGAGGTCATGGCTCTGCCATTGACCCACCTGGCAAATGACACTCGGTCCCTGAGGGGCAAAGCCCCAGGGTACCAGAACCACTCTATTCTTCCAGTGAAACTCAGGTAGAATTGCAAGAAGGAGCATTTCACGTGCCTCTTCTGTAACCCTAAACCTGTTCCTGCCCCAAAGATGAGCCTTTCTGCTGGCCTAAAAGTTCTGCTCCTGTGTGTCTGATGTCTTCTCCCTGCACAGGGCAAAGCAGAGAGCGTGTGTGCAAGAAGGCGGCGATTCCTCCCAGCAAAACCTCACCTGGTTTGAGTTCCTGTCTAACACGTAAGTGAGACAGACAGTAACCCACACGCTTTGTGTTCCCAGAGCAGACTGATTTCAAGCCCCACTTCATCTAAGCTCTACTGCCCTGCTAACACTGTGTGCAGGACACTGGTATCTGCAGGGGTTCAGCTGGGATCGGGGCCTCATTGTTCATGGAACTGAAAAAAACAAGAGACAGTCAGAACTCACACAAATAACTTGAAAGTTCAGCTCCTTATTTTGCAAGTGCCCCATTAATAAATTACATGATTGATGCTGAGCCAAATCCTTCAGGAGATTGAAAGCTCAGAGATGAGGTTGTCAAGAGCTTCAGAGGAACGTCTTCAGTGATCTCCCTGAACTGTGTTTGGCCCGTTAACTTCCCCTTAGTTAAGATGGTTTTGCTCTTGTTTCAGAAATGAGGACAGTGGAAAAAGCGATAAAGCAGAGAAAGGCACAAAGGTGATGCGACGTCTGAGTTCCCTGCGGAGCCGCGTCACCGGCTCCTGGCAGAAGGATAAGGTGAGGGAGAGATGCTGGATTTGTGGAAGGAATTGTTGAATTCTTCAAGAAGAAAAGGGGATCTGACCCCAGTTAGTCGGATTGCTTTTGGGTGGCTGGGGCCTCTATATCGATCAGCAGAGGCACTGTGACCTCTAACAGAATTGCACCGGGCAGTGACCCCAAGTTTCAGCCCACCTTCAGAATCCCAGAATCATCTGGGTTGGAAAAGCCCTTGGAGATCCTCCAGCCCAACCATGACCCTCACCCTGACCCTTCCCAACTCCCCCAGATCCCTCAGCGCTGGCTCAGCCCGACTCTTCAACACCTCCAGAGATCCCGGGGACTCCCCCCCTGCCCTGGGCAGCCCATCCCAACGCCCAACAGCCCCTTCTGCACAGAAATCCTTCCTCAGAGCCAGCCTGACCCTGCCCTGGGCAGCTTGAGGCCATTCCCTCGGGGCCTGGCGCTGGGGCCTTGGCTCCAGAGACTCATCCCCCCTCTCTGCCCCCTCCTGGCAGGGAGTTGCAGAGGGCCAGGAGGTCTCCCCTCAGCCTCCTCTTCTCCAGACTGAACCCCCCCAGTTCCCCCAGCCGCTCCCCAGCAGACCTGTGCTCCAGACCCTGCCCCAGCTCCGTTGCCCTTCTCTGGCCACGCTCGAGTCATTCAGTGGCCTTTCTGGGGTGAGGGGCCCAAAACTGAACCCAGGAATCAAGGTGCAGCCTCACCAGTGCCAAGCACAGGGCTCAGATCCCTTCCCTGTCCCTGCTGGCCACGTTATTGCCGAGCCTCGCTCCAGGGCACGTTCTGGCTGCTCTCTTGCTCTCTTGACACGAGTTGTGCATGCCCTGAGAGAAGCGCTTCACCTGGGTGACTGCCTGGATGACCCACGGTGGCACGGAGAGCCAGCAGAGGCACAGACACGTGCTGCAGTGCAGTGTCCTGCCCTTCATCACACACAGACCTAGCCCTGAGGGACTGGGCCAAGCCTTAGGAAGGTGTTTGGGAAAATCCCTACCACCCTAAAGGTTTGGGCACAAAGGTGCCTGCTGGACTTACTGCTCAGCAGCTTTCCACATGCTCGTTTTTGCCAGCGGGGAAATAAAATGTGTGGGCAGTGTGAGGCCTGTAATAGAGCTGTGTTTTTCTCTCCTTCCAGGGTAAGAACAAAGAGCAGCCAAAAGAGAAAGAAAAGGAGAAAGAGACCAAGGAGCCAAAAGAGAGGTGGAAAGAGATCAATGGGCACCAGCTTGTGCCAGGGGCTTTCTCCAGTTGCACCAGCTGCTCACTGTGTGCCAAGCCTCTTGGAAATAAAAGTGGTCTGCAGTGCCTGAGTGAGTATGGCTGTCGCTGCCTGGCCCTGACCCAGCCTGGCTGCAACCCGCTCCCCAGCCTCCTCCCCGGCCCCAGCGGCCGTTCCCCTGCTTAAACCACCCTCATGGATTGCTTCACTTCTCTGCCTGGCTTGACTGCACCCCATCACCCTGCTTGGCCTGGCTTGGCTGTTTCTCCAGATAGTCTAAATGATCCCTAAATCCTGCCTGGCAATAGTTCATCCTCATTTTCTTTGGCCACTTGGCCATTTCCTGCCCCTTTCCCCCAAGGAGGGTTCTAGGTCAACTCTTCTTTTAATATTTTTTTTTTCTTCACCAAGTTCTGCTTTGCCCAAGCAAATATCCCTGCTGCCTGAGTAAAGCTGGATCTTTTAGGCTGTTTTTCACAGCTGCAGTGATGTGTCAGCCCAGAATCTGCCCTATGCCTGGGCAGAGGGATTTCTAGAGCATTCAAAACTTTATTAAATTGTCTCCCAGGACCTGCATGGGTGAAATTGTTGCTTTTCAGATATAAGTAGTGCGCAGGAATGGCAAACAGCGTGCATGGGACTCTGTCCTCCTACTGCATTCACTGTGGCATTGCTGCATGGCTTTGGCTGATGGACAAACCCTGTCCCTCCTCTTTGGGGCAGGTACTCAGGGCACTGAAGAACATTTTAATTCCCAAGGGATTGTCTGTGGGCAGAGAAAAATCTTCTGGAAATGAGAGAATTGCTCTCTTTCTCTACCCTGTATCCGCAGGCAATGCTCGCTCTCCAGTAAGGGTCTCTCAGAGGCTCTTAAGGTCAGTAAAACCTTCCTGGGGCATAAACAAACTGGCTGCCCTCAGATATGTGCTGTGAGAAGCGTATTTTCCCTTCAGGGCAGCTGAAGGGAAATTGAAAAGGACCACAGGCCTGGCTATTAGTGAATATATTTCAGGTGTCACAGAAAAAAAAAAATAGGAAGCAGGGACCTGAATACGAGTAAGTGCTCTGTGGGTATTTAGAGAGAACCCAAGTATTACGGGAGGAGGCAGAGTTATGCCTCGTCATTCCTGTCTGAGGCTCTGTGTGCAGTCCTGCCGCTGCTTTAGAAAAATATCTGAACCTGAGAGGATACAAACAGTCCTTGATCCCCAGTGCACCAAGAGCTTGGAGTCATGCTCTGTAGGGTCTTTGGTGGTGTGAGTGATTCTCCTCCAGACAACCACTATGGAGATGTGTGATCTGGAGTGCAAGGAGTTGGAGCTAGCTGTCGAAATGGGAGAATGTATCGGCCATCATAAACGTGCAGGGATTGGACATGAGTTATAGTGACTTTTACCTTGTTTCTCAGCCCTTTGGTGAGGAATCTGTGTTCTTGAGTCTTGCTAACATTCAAGAGAAAAACTCTGAGGTGGCTGAGGAGCTGGTTTGTGTTTGGGGCTCTGTGGTTTTCTGGCTTTCTCAGGGATACACTGCCCAGGCTAACGTGCTCATTTTTGCGTGTTCCCCTTGCGGTGGCTTGAACTGAGGCTGAACAATCCGGCAGGGTTCTGAGATGTTCACTAAAATTAATGGCCTGTCTGTTGTCAGATCTGGATTGGGACTTGTTTTGTGACAGCTGTTAGTCTGAGAGTGCCTATATTTGGATTATGCTGGGCTGAAACCTTTGTGAGCTGCTTCTGGGCGGCAGAGTTGATAGTTGATATCACTAATTCCCGTTATTGCAGCTCGGAGCACTGTGTGGTCTCCTGACAAGTCACTGATAGGGCTCTTGAAAAGCAAGCTTCAGGCCACGGTGTAGACAGAGCGGCAAGCCTGCTTTTCAGAAGCACGAACTGCTCTGTCAGGGCTCAGGCTGAGCTGTAGCTGCTGCCAGGATCTGAGGATATTTGGCTGCTCCTCTTGTTTTCTCATCATGAACTCACACTTCACCATCTATACGCTTTGGCCCCCGGCCAGCTCTCGGTCCATCTCATGGTCAGGTGCTGCTGTTTGTGTGCTCGCCGTGGTATTTTTAACGGCAGCACCACCACGTGGTAGGAGACAAAACAGGCTCAGAGAAAGAAAAGAAAAGATGGTTAAAGGGGTGAGCTGAAGACAGGGGAAGGAAGGATGGAGAAACGATTAGGCAGCCTGATGTCTTTTCACTGTCCAGTAGACACGAAAAGTCTGGTGGCTTCCATGGCTGTGATGAAATAGAGAAGCGAGAGCTCTTCTTATTAGAAAAAGTTACAGCAGGAAGAATTCTGCTTTTAATTCAGAACAAGGAACCATCATTCTGTTAGAAACATGCACATGAAGAGCGTAGGCAGCCCGGGTGGCCCGGCAGATGGTCACTTGTTTCCCTCTCCTGCCTGGTTCCTCCCATCTATCCTGGCACTGCGCAGCACAGCGTCTCCCAGGGAAGGAGGCTGTGGTGTGTGTCAGGAGTTACAGATGCAGGAGAGCTGCTGCAGCTCCAGTTTCAGAGTCCCACAGATGTGATGTTAGAAGCCTGGCAGGAAAGAAAAACAAAGAAGAATGGTTGCAGTCGCTGGGATCTCAACAACAGTGGCCACCCAAACTTCACTGTTACATAAACTTGGAGCTGTGAGTCTCTAGGTTCATTGTTCACCTGGAAATGGAGAAAGCTCCTCTTGAGCCTTTGCTGTCAAGGGTGGAGAAGGTTCTGTGCCTAAATTAATCCTCTCTTATAAACATGCTTCCAGAGTTTATGCAATAGGAGTTAGATGAGTCCCAGGAAAGCCCTGACAGGAGGAGAGCTCTCCAAGCAGGCTGTGCCATGGAGGCGAGCCAAGGATATGCCGTGGAATACGGATGGCAGGAGGACTGCTTCCCTCCTACCGACTGAGCTTGAGCACTGGGGTAGAGGTGGGTCTTCTACATCTTCTTTAGCTGAGAGTTACATCCCTGCTACTTCATGGAAAAGATAGAGCCCTGGCCCCCATAGGCAGGTCAGATCCACCATCCTCTTTGGAAGGAAAACCTGCAGCCAAAGCGTTTGGCAGGCTTCAGGCAAAATCCCCTTCTTTAAGAGAAGGTGCTCACTTTAATGTATCTTCCTGAATAACGCAGGCTATGCTGGACACCAGCCTGCCCACTTGTCCTAGGCTGCTGTAACGTGACGACAATGATAAACGGACTGGGAGTCCCACTTGGAGTAAATGATTACTGACAGGAGTCCAAATAAAACAGGCGAAACCAGAGCGACTGCGATAGGCTGTGGGTTAATGTGGTTATAAACCAACGAAGCAGGATCTAAAGCAAATGTGAAAGTGGTCTGCAGGGCTGGTTTCAGAGGAAACACTGACTGAGCAAAGAGTCTGCTGACATAGAGCTGGCTCAGCCAAACTCTACAGGTTTTAGAAAAGGAAGCTGAAGAATATACTATTCTCCGTGCTTCTCCTTTTCACTTTCTTTTTATATCTAGGCAATATTGCCTTCATCTGGAACATCTCCAGGGTGCTGCTCCTTGCATTCCCTGATAAGACCTCAGGATCTTGTACACTTGGCCTGACAAATGCATAAGGCTGCATGACAGTAATCTACCTGCAACTCATTCAGTAAGAAATCTTTTTGTTATTCTAGAATTACACAGGATTAGGAAATTGGTGCTATTCTCTTCTTTGCAATCCAAACTTTAGCTCTAAGCTACAGAGTCTTTCAGCTGGTTGCTGTGCCAGATTTTGCAGATTTTGTGGAGATGCCCTGAGGCCAGCTGCACAAGCACAGCATGTTCTCTCCGTGACAGCTGTAGTTGGGCAATCTGCAATGCTTTACTTTTATATTAGAGCAAAGCACAAAGTTTTAAACGTCTAAGGATTAATCTGTCACCAAGTGTCAGCCAGCTGTTTACCCCCAAACCGCTTTATTTAATGATTATTTCCCTGTAGTGCTGAGAGGCCCCAATAAGCAATTGGGACCTGATTGTACTTAGTCCTGTACAGAGGCAGCACAAAAGGGAACATTTCTGAAAAGCTTACAACTATAAGATGAAGAGAAAAAGAAAATCGATTAAACAGGTTTCAGCGTGGAAACCAGAGACAATATTGGTCCCGCGGTAGTCTGGGATCTGAGCACGTTTCCAGCCCGAACGGTGGCAGGTGCTTTCAGAGCAGCGTGGGAAAGCTGCGGGGTGGATTTTGAGAGGGAAGTTTGTTTTGTAACCGTGTGTGTTGCATTTTGGAGTTCAGCAGGCGGCTTGCACGTGCGTGGTTCAAAGTATGACAAGAACTTGTGACAGAGGTCACTATTGTCAGTCCTTAAGAGTGAATCATAGACCAGGAGGTGAGGTTAGGTCGTGAGCTCTTCGGTGTTTCCCTCCCTGCACAGAGCACTCGAGCAGCCCAGTGCTGGTGCTAACCCCAACCTTCCTGATGCCAGGGAAAAGGGGGTTTTCCCAGCAGTTTAGTTCTACCAGTCGGTGCCCAGAGTGAAGGTAAACCCCCTTCGCTTTCGCCGTGCATGTGCGCAGGGGTCACTAGCAAAGGCCTGGGCAGGCGCGAGCAGGAACCGTCACCCGCCGCCCTGGCCTTGTCAGGAGCAGCCGCCTTCTGAAGGGCAAACCCCACCGGGCTTCTAACAACGAGTTGTGTGTTATAGCAAGTCCTGGGCGCTGCGCAGAGCCACGAACTATCACGTTAAAGCTGTCGCTCGGGGTGTTACAGCCCATCCGTTAAGGGCCTCTGGTTTTTGCTCCCACTGCTGACGGAAGGCTCCCGGGAGCTCCCTGCCGGGGCGGGGGGGTCACAGCCGCCGCCGGGGGCTGGGGAGAGGCCGGGGGGTTCGCAGGGGACCCTCGGTAGGGAGAGGCC